>NC_089516.1:117205841-117805841 GCF_036850995.1 Saccopteryx leptura
AAGCTGTCTCTAGAATTTTAACAGCACTGTGAATTTAACAATAATGATTTTTTTAACATTGTTTTGCAAACTGCAGAGTTGGGAAAGAAACGAATAATATACAATTATTTCCAGGCATCATACCTTATTTAGAGCTAGAGAATAAAGTACTAAGGCCAAATTATTTCAAATGCTCACATGCAGTTTTTAGCAGGAGAGTCTTTTCTGTGCATCAGACAACAAAACCTTTAAGCCAGATGAACTAGGAATTGCGGTTTTTGTACTGCAACACTGGGGCGATTTCACTCTTCTTCCACTTGATCAATATTGTACCTGGATTAATCAATCCTATCAGTTACCATTGATACTTCTCTGAGGAAGTCATTCACAGAACCTCTGCTGCTAATTTACTTACTCTGGTATTATCCTTCCAGTTGCAAAATCTGTTTCATTGGGAAAATAGTGAGATATCCTAGGATCTCAAGCACTCCTTTTCTCATTTTGGCTGTCCTCAACAATCTATTCTTCTTTTGTGATGCTCTAGCCTTTTGAGATCTCCCCAGCTCTACACAGTTGAGCTATGCAGGAAACAAGAGTCCCACATTTCAAACTAAGTGCATATTTCAACTTTATTATTCACCACCACTTTGAATTTAGCTTTTTTAATTCTGACAACTTCTTTCTCCATCACCCAGAAATGGATGGGACAGAGGTTTATATTTAACTGGCATGGGAAAAAAGACGAGTGGGAGACCTCCCTAGGCCATAGTTTAAACCCATATGCTTTCTGTAACTGGGACTGTAAGAATATCAGCCAAGGTTTCTTTCCTATTGCTGTTGTAACAAATTACCACAAACATAAAGGCTTCAAATAAGGTTGGTTTATTATCCTACAGTTAAAAGGGTCAGAAGTCTGAAATGGGTTTCACTGGGTTAAAATCAAGGTGTCAATAGGTTGAGTTCCTTCTGGAGGCTCAAGGGAGACTCTATTTCCCTTGCCTTTTCCTGCTGCCAGAGGCCACCCGCATTTCCTTGGATCTTGGCTCCCTCCTCCATCGTCAAAGTTATCAACATTAGATCTTGCTGTGCCTTTCTTCCATAGTTATATCTTCCTCTAAGACTGACCTCCCTTCAGCTTCCCTCTTCCACACTTAAGAACCCTTGTCACAACATTGGGTCCACCGAATACTCCAGGATAATCATCTCAAGGTCAGCTGATTAGCAACCTTAATTCTCTTTTGCCATGTAGCATAATATATAAACAGGTTCCATGGATGGACATATTTGGTGGGTGGTGGCTGTTCTTCTGCCTGCTAAAAAACTATACCAGATTTCTGAACCTGAAGCAAATATGAAAAGTGTTATATATAGGACAATTGTTAATATCCTGTGCAAAACTGGGGAATATATCTGAGTAGGATTATTGGATCATACAATAATTTTATGTTTGACTTGTTGAGGATTCGCCAAACTGTTTTCTGTTGTCAGTGCCATTTTATCGACTTCACTTTATGCATAAAATGTTTTGCATCTCTTCCATTTAAATACATCTAGAGGCCCTGGCCGGTTGGCTCAGTGGTAGAGCATCGGCCTGGCGTGCAGGGGACCCGGGTTTGATTCCCGGCCAGGGCACATAGGAGAAGCGCCCATTTGCTTCTCCACCCCCCCTCCCTTCCTCCCTGTCTCTCTCTTCCCCTCCCGCAGCCAAGGCTCCATTGGAGCAAAGATGGCCCGGGTGCTGGGGATGGCTCCTTGGCCTCTGCCCCAGGCGCTAGAGTGGCTCTGGTCGCGGCAGAGCGATGCCCCAGAGGGGCAGAGCATCGCCCCCTGGTGTGCAGAGCGTCGCCCCTGGTGTGCAGAGCGTCGCCCCTGGTGGGCGTGCCGGGTGGATCCCAGTCGGGCGCATGCGGGAGTCTGTCTGACTGTCTCTCCCCGTTTCCAGCTTCAGAAAAATATAAATAAATAAATAAACAAATAAATAAACAAATAAATACATCTAGAGACTGTTTTCTCTCGCATCAATTAAGTGATCATAAAATATGGCCAGAAATACAACTAAATGTTTTCTTCGTTTGCTTAATCATATGTATCGTTAAACAGTAACATTCTTGACTCTTTTTTTCTATTCATTTTTCATTTGAACTATTTATTGTCTGTTGCATTCATCAAGTGCTCACAATCCATCTTCAGAGTAGATTTTCCGACTTTATTCTACCACTTGTTCTAATACTAAAGCACCATTGAGAAAATTCTCGTAGTCTCTAGATATGAAATGGAGACTAGGTAGTAAATAAAATCCCTTTAACCATGATTAAGTTATCAGGACATTTCCTACAAGGTAAATAATCCATAGTCTATTTTAAGCACCACACCTGAAATCATTTTGGCTGCTTTCCTTGAGATTCGTGCCAGTTTTCTTTCTCTACCCTTAAAAAATGTGTTCCTTAAGTCCACATAAAACACCATGAGGAACATTCCTCCCCTTCCCTCTCTTTGGATATTTCTGAGTGGGTCAAACTCACTCTTGCTTTTGTTACTGTTATTAGCCTTAAAAATGAGCATTTTAATTAAAGCCATTTAAAAGTCAGAATGCTTGAGAAAGTTTAAATCAGGAACACAATTGTAGAAACAGGAAGTAAACCAACACTCCTAGGCGAACAATAAGAATGGAGACTTCCTCACTGATGTGTACATTAAAAAGACTTTTTTCTTTGTTTGAGTTGTTTATTCAATCATCCATGAACATATTAGAAACTGAGTCAGTAAGAGCACTTAACTACAACAAGGAGAAAAAATTTTGAATTGTTAGCATTAGAAATATTTAAAAGAGATGTAATACATTGTATGTATAAAGTAAATTTGATAAAATGGCACGAACAGTGTGGAAAAGTTTGGTGGATCCTCAGCAAGTCAAAAATGGAATTACTGTATGATCCAATAATTCTACTCAGGTATACTCCCCTAAGAATTAAAAAGTTATTCAAACAAATACTTGTACATAAATGGTCATAGCAGCACTATGCACAGGAGCCAAAAGGTAGAAAAAACTCAAATGTCCATTGATTAATGACTAGACAAACAAAATTGTGTTATATCCATACAATGGAATATTATTACCGTATTTTTTGTTCCATAAGATGCACTTTTTTTTTTTCCTCCAAAAGTGGAGGGGGAAATGCCTGTGTGTGTTATAAAGTGAATGTTCATTTTTTTTAGCTGCTGTGGTTTCCAGACAACTAGAAGTGTATTTGAACATTAAAGTATCTTTTCATTTGTTAATAACAGTGCCAATGATTATTAATACTGCTGTTGAGTTAACATTGTTGAAATATTATTGTGGTATTGTCGGTCAAATAAGTTTGTAAATATGATATATACATTTGCTCGCTTATAGTTTGCATTGGGTGTTGGCGAAAGGCTGTAAGCTGGCAAAGTCATTATAGCCTAAGACTTAGTTTTAAGACTAAACCTTTCCCACCCTTTTAATACTAAGATCTTTTCAAAACTAAGCTTTTCCCCACACCCTTGACTGTTGCATGATGTGAGGTAGCGCACACTTATGAGGAATTCCATTTATGCCTCAGATAAGTGACTTTGTATCAGAGACTTCCTTGTTTATATATTGGCTTAAAGGTTTTGATCTCTACACTAGAAAATGGAGCTGACCAGGGGCTCACTCTCTCTCTCAGCTCCTGCTATTAAGAGAAGAAACAGCCAAGATAGCAGAGTGCTGAAAGAGAAGCCAGTTTGTACAGAGAGAAGAAGATGGGGAACAGAGGTGAATAAGGCTGGTGAGCTAGAAACCTTTGATTTTAGGAATACTCGGATAAGTCAGTGACTTTGGGAGCCCTGAATGGAAAGGGAAGTGTTTTCCCACTGTGTATATTTCTTGCCCACTGGATGCAAGCTAGGATTAAAGCTAATGGCCCACCAGTTCTTGGCTCCATTGTTTCATTACTGTCTGTCTGAATCAAATGCAAAACTGTACAGGCCAGGCGGCTCTGATGGTGATGGTGGCTGTGGCAACTGGCCTTACAGTTCAGAATATTTTTTTCTTATTTTCTTCCTTAAAACCCTAGTTATAATCCAATAAAAAAATGGGAAGAGGACATGAACAGACACTTCTTCCAGGAAGAAATACAAATGGCCAACAGATATATGAAAAGATGCTCATCTTCTCTAGTTATTAGAGAAATGAAAATCAAAACTGCAATGAGATACCACCTCACACCTGTTACATTAGCTATTATTAACAAGAAAGGTAATAGCAAATGTTGGAGAGGCTGTGGAGAAAAAGGAACCCTCATTCACTGTTGGTGGGAATGTAAAGTAGTACAACCATTATGGAAGAAAGTATGGTGGTTCCTCAAAAAACTGAAAATAGAACTACCTTATGACCCAGCAATCCCTCTACTGGCTATATACCCCCAAAACTCAGAAACATTGATACGTAAAGACATATGCAGCCCCATGTTCATTGCAACATTGTTCACAGTGGCCAGGACATGG
Organism: Saccopteryx leptura; assembly: GCF_036850995.1. Classification (NCBI taxonomy): domain Eukaryota; kingdom Metazoa; phylum Chordata; class Mammalia; order Chiroptera; family Emballonuridae; genus Saccopteryx; species Saccopteryx leptura. The sequence goes on from NC_089516.1 coordinate 117,210,330, forward strand.
AAACAACCAAAAAGCCTGTCAATAGATGACTGGATAAAGAAGATGTGGCACATATACACTATGGAATACTACTCAGCCATAAGAAATGATGACATCGGATCATTTACAGCAAAATGGTGGGATCTTGATAACATTATACAAAGTGAAATAAGTAAATCAGAAAAAACCAGGAACTGCATTATTCTATACGTAGGTGGGACATAAAAGTGAGACTAAGAGACATTGCTAAGAGTGTGGTGGTTACGGGGGGGAGGGGGGAGAGGGAAAGGGAAAGCGGAGGGGGAGGGGCACAAAGAAAACTAGATAGAAGGTGACAGAGGATAATCTGACTTTGGGTGATGGGTATGCAACATAATTGAACGACAAGATAACCTGGACATGTTATCTTTGAATATATGTATCCTGATTTATTGATGTTGCCCCATTAAAAAAAATAAAATTATTAAAAAAAACAAACCCTAGTTATGTCTTATGGTCAGGTGCGGCTTATGGAGCAAAAAATACGGTAGACCGTAAAGAAGAATAAAGTACCAGTATATGCTATGGCATGGATGAGGTTTGGAAACATGCTAAATGAAATAAGCCAGACACAAAAGACCACAAATTGTATGATTCTATTTCTTTGAAATATCTAGAATCAGTATACCCACAGGGATGAAAAGGAGATTGGTGGCTGCCAGGGCCTAAAGGGGAGGAAAGAGTAGAGATTGACTGCTGCCATATATGGGGTTACTTTATGGGATGACAATGAAAATGTTCTGGAATTAGAAATTAGTAATGAAAAAAAAGATGATGTCAGAGTAATGGTGGTGTGAGAGATACTCCTGATCTCTCCTCTTGAAATTTCAACAAATTGAACAATTATAACATAGCAAAAAAATCCTAGCTGGGCTTGCAGGCATGCCTGAAAGATCCGCACACTGAATGCACTAAAAGGTGAGATGGGTTGAAAAGGAGGGTGGAAGATAAAACACACTCATGGTTGGCTCTAGAGACAAGAGAAGCCAGAGTGACCAGGTTATTTTTTTCTCTGCCAAGACTAGGGGAGTAAGAAAGCTTAGGCTATGTAGGTTTTATCTGCTGGGATATGAAGAGGGAGGCATGGAGTGACTGGGTCTCCTTCTGATGGAAGGTGCAGAAAGATTGAGGGGCAGAGGGGGTGATACTAAACCAAAGTGGTAGCAGAGCATGGGGTCATGGCCAGTGTTCCTGTGTTCTGCCTGCAGCTCACACTTGGTGAAGAAACAGAGAAAACCAAAGTGCATCCCCCTAGCCTCCCAGATCCCATTTCCCTCACCTCGTGGGTACAAAGAGTGGCAGAGACAAAAACCAACCACTAACTTGCCAGAGACATTTTTTCCCCTAAATATCAGAGGTACTCCATGTCTAGTCCCCTGGTCTATTGAGAAGTGGGGAGGAGTGCTCAGAAGCCTGAGATCACCACTGCTAAAGCTGTGAAGCCATAAAGTTCTCACAACACACCCCACCCATTAATACAACTGCAGCCCCGCCTACATCATTGTGACAACCTCTCAGATGAGGTCAGCCCAGGAATTTCACAGAGCTAAGACTTGTAATACAGTTACATTTAATGGAAGAAAAAGAAAAACATCTTAAAACTGAAAATCTTTTTCCTTTTTTATTTTTCTTTTTCCCTTCTTTTTCTTTTATTCACTTTTTCTCTTTTGGATTTCATTTCTTTAATTTATACAGTGTGTCTGTAAAGTTATGGTGCACTTTTGACTGGTCACAGGAAAGCAACAAAAGACGATAGAAATGTGAAATCTGCACCAAATAGAAGGAAAACTTTCCCAGTTTCATACCTATTTAGTGCAGTTCGATGTGGGCTCACGCACAGATTTTTTTAGGGCTCCTTAGGTAGCTATCCCGTATAGCCTCTACAGACTCGTCACTGACTGATGGCCTACCAGAACGGGGTTTCTCCACCAAACTGCCGGTTTCTTTCAACTGCTTATCTCACCGAGTAATGTTATTCCTATGTGGTGGCGCTTCTTTATAAACGCGCCGATATTCATGTTGCACTTTGGTCACAGATTCGAATTTAGCGAGCCACAGAACACACTGAACTTTTCTCTATACTGTCTACATCTCGACTGGCATGGCCATGGGCTACTCCGCTGTATACACGGTGTTATGTCATCATCTGTGCATACGTACATGCTGCCACATCATCCTACAGAAACTGGGAGGGTTTTCCTTTTATTTGGTGCAGATTTCACATTTCTATCATCTTTTGTTGCTTTCCTGTGACCGGTCAAAAGTGCACCATGACTATAGGGACACACTGTATATTTTCTTATTTTTATTTTTGTGGGTGTTTTGTTTTTGATTTTTTGGCTGTTTGTTTACTGTATTTTTATTTGTTATTACTTTAATTTTTTATATTTTACATAATATTTTTCAATTTTTATTTATTTATTTTTGTTTGAGTTCTTAGTAATACCACTCTCAAATGCCACCAAGGAAGAAGAAATCAAATACTATGGCTGCACAAGACAGACAAGTAATTCAGAAAGAAAATAAAAAATCTCCAGAAAGCAATCTCCATCACATAGAAACCTTGGAATCAAATGATAGAGGATTCAAAATTGAAATTATGAAAATACTCAATGAAATGCAAGAAACACTGATACGCAATTTAATGAGCTCCAAAAACAAATTAATGGACAAAATGAGTACTTCACCAAGGAGATTGAAAGTTTAAAAATAGAGATGAAGAACTCAATACATGAATTGAAGACTGAGGTAGCAAGTTTAGCTAGTAGAACATGCCAGATAGAGGAGAAGGTCAGTGACATCAAAGATAGGCAACTAGAGATGCTACAGAGAGAAGAGGAGAGAGACTTAAAAATTTAAAAAAGTGAAATGGAAAAATATTCCATGTCCATGAATTGAAAGAATCAACATAGTTAAAATGTCCATGTTACCTAAAGCAATATACAAATTCAGTGCAATCACCATCAAAATCCTAATGTCATTTTTTTAAAATAATGGAACAAAAAACCACCAGGTTTGTATGGAATCATAAAAAAACCTCGAATAGCTAAAACACTCCTGAGAAAAAAGAACAAAGCTGGAGGCATTATAATACTTGACTTCAAATTATACTACAGAGCCACAATAATGAAAACAGTATGGTATTGGCACAAAAACAGACATACAGACTGATGGAATAGAATCGAGAGCCCAGAAATAAAACCACATATATATGGACAAATCATCTTTGACAAAGGAGCCAAAAATATGCAATGGAGAAAAGAAAGCTTCTTCAAGAAATGGTGCTGGGAAAATTGGAAAGCCACATGCAAAAGAATAAAATTGACTACAGTTATTTTTCCCTGCACAAAAATTAATTCAAAATGGATCAAAGACCTAAATAAGTTACGCAAAACAGTAAGTTACACAAAAGAAAATATAGGCACTAAATTTATGGACCTTTTTTGTAGAGAACAATTTATGAATTTTCCCCAAAGGTAAGGAAAGTAAAGACAAAAATAAATGAATGGGACTATGTCAACTAAAACACTTCTGCACAGCTAAAGAAACTGACAACAAAACAAATAGGCAGCCAACTAAATGGGAGATGATATTTATAAACAACAGCTCTAATAAGAGGTTAATATCCAAAATATTTAAAGAACTCACAAAGCTCAGCAACGAACAAGCAAGTGATTCAATTAAAAAATGGGGAGAGGAGCTGAACAGACACTTCTCTCAAGAAGACATACAAATAGCCAACAGACAGTGGTGGGATTTAGCCAGTTTGCATGGGTTTGGCAGAACTGATTCCTAATATTTTGTTGAGTTTGGCGATTGATTGTTAAAATGGCACTTGTAATCAGGGTTCTCTCTAAGGTGGGCACCTGGGCAGCTGCCCAATGTGGAAATCACAAATTTATATTTCTTACTTTTTTTTAAATATTCATCTGTGCAACAGCATATTCTAAGCACCCGTAGTAATGTTTGTTTTATTCATAGGTGAAAAAAATTGCAAGTGAGGATGCCAATCAAGAAGCAATTTGGAAATATTTTAAATATTCAATAACAGTTTTATTGTTTTTTGTCAAGTATTATTTAATATTTTCATTAATATTTTAAAACACTTTCTTATAACATAATCTAGTTTTGTGTACCTCTTTTATCGTCCTTATTTAAGTATTAAATGCATGAAATAATAAACTACCTTTCAGTATATTGTTTTTTGTTTTTGTACTTAAAATGGTCATTAGGGGAGAGAACCAGATGTTAAATTAGTTGAATCCCACTACTGCCAACAGGTATATGAAAAGATACTTATCTTCAGGCGCTATGAAAGAAATGCAAATCAAAAGTACAATGAGATACCACCTCACAACTGTTAAATTGTGTATTATCAACAAGACCGGTAATAAGTGTTGGACAGGCTGTGGAGAAAAAGGAACATTCATTCACTGCTGATAGGAATGCAAACTAGTACAACCATTATGGAAGAAAGTAGGGTGGTTCCTCCAAAAATTAAGACTAGAACTGCCATATGACCCAGTGATCCTTCTACTAGGTATCTACACCAAAAACTCAAAAACATTAGTATGTAAAGACGCGTGGACCCCCATGTTCATCGCAGCATTATTCACAGTGGTCAAGACATGAAAACAACTAAAGTGTCCCTAGATAGAGGATTGGCTAAAGAAGATGTGGTACATATATACAATGGAATACTACTCAGACATAGGAAATCATGATGTAGTGACATTTACAAGTACATGGATGGACCCTGAGAACATTATACTGAGTAAAATAAGTAAATCAGATAGATGCAGAAAAGGCATTCGATAAAATACAACATCATTTTATGTTAAAAACACAAAAAAAATGGGTATAGAAGGAAAATATCTCAACATAATAAAGGCCATCTCTCCACTCTTATTCACCGTAGTGCTGGAAATTCTAGCCAGAGCAATCAGACAAGAGAAAGAAATAAAAAGCATTCATATTAGGAAAGAAGAAGTAAAGGTTTCACTTTTTGCAGATGATATGATCCTGTACATTGAAAACCCCAAAAACTCCACAAAAAGACTCCTAGAAACAATAAACCAATACAGTAAGGTCGCAGGACACAAAATTAATATACAAAAGTCCATTGCCTTCCTAAATGCCAATAATGAAACATCAGAAAATGAGCTAAAAAAACAAACAAACCAACAATCCCCTTCATGGTTGCAACAACAAAAAAATAAAATACCTAGGAATAATAAACATAACAAAGAGTATAAAGGACCTATATAATGAAAACCACAAAGCATTGTTAAGGGAAATTGAAAAGGACATAATGAAATGGAAAAATATTCCTTGTTGCTGGATAGGAAGAATAAATATAGTCAAAATTACTATACTACCTAAAGCAATATACAAATTTAATGCATTTACCATCAAAATTCCAATGTCATTTTTAAAGAAATGGAACAAAAGATCATCAGGTTTATATGAAACTATAAAAAACCCCAAATACCCAGAGCAATCCTAAGAAAAGAGAACAAAGCTGGGGGCATTACAATATCTGACTTCAAATTATATTATAGAGCCACGATAATCAAAACAGCATGGTATTGGCAGAAAAATAGATGCTCAGATCAATGGAACAGAATAGAAAGCTCAGAAATAAAACCACATGTATATGGTCAAATAATTTTTTATAAAGGGGCCAACAACACATATTGGAGGAAAGAAAGCCTCTTCAACCAATGGTGCTGGGAAAACTGGAAAGCCACATGCAAAAGAATGAAACTCAACTACAGTTTGTCTCCTTGTACTAAAATTAATTCAAAATTTATCAAAGACCTAAATATAAGACCTGTAACAATAAATTACATAGAAGAAAACATAGGTACTAAACTCATGGACCTTGGTTATAAAGAGCACTTTATGAATTTGACTCCAAAGGCAAGGGAAGTGAAGGCAAAAATAAATGAGAGAGACTACATCATACTAAGAAGCTTTTGCACAGCAAAAGAAACTGACAACAAAACAAACAGACAGCCAACTAAATAGGAAATGATATTTTCAAACAGCACAGATAAGGACCTAATATCCAAAATATACAAAGAACTCACAAAACTCAACAACAAACAAGTAAAGGATCCAATAAAAAAAAATGGGAAGAGAACATGAACAGACACTTCTCCCAGGAGGAAATACAAATGGCCAACAGATACATGAAAAGATGCTCATCTTCATTAGTTATTAGAGAAATGCAAATCAAAACTATGAGATACTACCTTACACCTGTTAGATTAGCTATTATCAGCAAAACAGGTAATAACAAGTGTGAGAGAGGCTGTGGAGAAAAAGGAACCCTCATCTACTGCTGGTGGGAATGTAAAGTAGTACAACCATTATGGAAGACAGTATGGTGGTTCCTCAAAACATTAAAAATAGAACAATCATATGACCCAGCAATTCCTCTACTGGGTATATACCGCCAAAACTAAAAAATACTGGTATGTAAAGACACATGCAGCCCCATGTTCATTGCAGCATTATTCACAGAGGCCAAGACATGGAAACAACCAAAAAGCCCTTCAATAGATGACTGGATAAAGAAGATGTGGTACATATATACTATGGAATACTACTCAGCCATAAGAAATGATGGCATCAGATCATGTATGACAACATGGATGGACCTTGATAACATTATACTGAGTGAAAGAAGTAAATCAGAAAAAAAAACAAAACTAAGAACTATATGATTCCATTCATAGGTGGGACATAAAATTGAGACTCAGGAACATGGATAAGAGTGTGGTGGTTGGGGGGGGGGAGGAGAGGGAGGGGGCGGGGGGAGGGAAGGGGCACAAAGAAAACGAGATAGAAGGTGACGGAAGACTATATGACTTTGGATGATGGGTGTGCAACATAATCAAATGTCAAAATAACCTGGAGATGTTTTCTCTGAACCTATGTACCCTGACTGATTAATGTCACCCCATTAAAATTAATAAAAAATAAAAAAGGTAAAAAAAATAAGTAAATCAGAGAAAGCTAAGAACTATATGATTTTACACATAGGTGAGATATAAAACTGAGATTCATGGACATAAATAAAAGTGAAGTTGTTATGGGAAGGGGATGGGGAGAGGGTGAGAGGAAGGGAGTAAAAAGGGACAAATATAAGGTGATGGAAAATTATTTGACTTTCGGTGATGTGTATACAACATAATGAACAGTTCAAATGGTATAGAAATGTTTACCTGAAACTTACGTACTCTTCTTGATCAATGTCACATGTTAAATTTAATTTTCTAAATAAATTTAAAAAAATTAAAAAAGCCTGACCAGGTTGTGGCACAGTGGATAGAGTGTCAGACTGGGACACAAAGCACCCAGGTTCAAAACCCTGAGTTGTTCGGCTTGAGTGGGGGCTCATCCAGCTTGAGCATGGGTTCACCAGCTTGAGTGCATGGTTGCTGGCTTGAGCGTGGGATCACAGACATGACCTTATTGTCATGAGCTTGGGCCCAAGGTCACTGGCTCAAGCATGGGGTCACTTGCTCTGCTGTAGCTACCTGGTCAAGGCACATATGATAACGCAATTAATGAACAACTAAGGAGCTTCAACCAAGAATTGTTGCTTCTCATCTCTCTCCCTTCCTGTCTGTCTGTCCTTATCTGTCCTCTCTGACTCTCTCTCTGTCTCTGTCAAAAAGATATTGGTGATGGCTATAGCACACTGTGAAAATGCTAAAAAACAGAGAATTGTACACTTTAAATGAGTAAACTTTATGGTATGTGAATTATATCTCAATATAGCTGTTATTTTAAAAAAAGTAAAATTGAGTTGCATTTATGTGAACCCTGGCAAAAATGACAGCTGTATACTGTCCTGATCAGCTCTTTATGAGCGTATGGGTTAAACTGTTAAGTGTCATACTTTAGGAGTATTTTAAAAAAACAAAACAAAACAAAAGAGACCTCCAACAATTCAGCAGGCATTCTGAGAAGGCTCTCAAAGAATTGGAGAACAAAGCCTTATGGAGAAAAGTTAGAGGAATGTTGGATTATTCTAATATAGCAGAGCATTTAGGACAATGTCCTGGAGAGGAGACTGTGAGGCTCTGAGTCATAGCAGAAATCAGATGTCACGCTCACAAGTGTTCACTGCAGAGAGTTGAATGAAGGGATTATTTACAGAGGCTTGAGCCAAGGTAGGGGAATTTAGAAGAGATGGTGACTCATCCAGGGACTGACAACACTTGGGAGCTTTCTGGGGAAGGAAGGAGAGGGAAAGATGACACAGGAGACCAGAACAAGCATGCGGATTTGGAGGAGAAGCTATTGGACAGTAGCTGCCCTCTCCTAACATACCTACTGTCACAACTATTAGAAAGCAGAGAGCAATAAATACCCTCACCTCTTCCATCCACCCTGTAGCTTCTGGATGGTTCTACCCACTCACTAAATCAAAAGGGTAGTCAGAGAGCAAAGGAGTCCAGGCTATGCAGTCCATGGAATCCAGGGTCTCAAAGCACAGAGAAGGGCAGGGTAGAGGGGTGGGTGTGTGTGTGTGTGTGTGTGTGTGTGTGTGTGTGTGTGTGTGTCTGGGGAGGGAAAATAGAGAATAACTAATATAACACGTACCTGTTATAGCCACAGTTCCCTTCTTAGAGAAGCTGTGGTAAAAAAGAAACAAAAAAAAAACAAAAAAAAACACAAAAAAACAAACAACAACAACAAAAAACAAACAACAAAAAAAAACACCTGCATCGAGAATCTGTGCTTTCAACGTTGGATCCCAATATGCTTGCCAATGCCAAAGTAAAAAACATACCAGTGACTGACATTTGTTGAGCGCTTCTCATGTGTAAGGCACTTGACATTATTCACCTCATTTAATCCCCCTGACATAATAAGCTATAAGTAGCATTCTTTTTGTGATTCTCATTTTATAAATAGAGAAACTGTAGCATTTAGAGATGAAGTAATTTACCCAATGATGACTACCTAGTAAGTAGATAACAGATGACCTAAACCCAGGAAGAGAGTCTGGCTCCAGAGCTGTTCTCTTAACCGGTGGTTTCCAACCATTTTACACTTGAAGACCAGTTAAAATACAAGAATTATTTTGGGGACCGCTAAGGGAAAATCATCCTGAGAATAAGTAAATTCACCTAAGATGATTGGGTCTATAACCTTCATACAACATCAGAGTGAACCAGTACAGAATTTCTGGAGGACCAGCAGTTGAAAAACATGGCTCTTAACCACCACACCCACTGGAACAAGGATTGAGCAGGACTCCATAAGCTGGCCAGCAACCCTGGTGATAGCCTAATGGTAGAGCTGTGCCTTACAGAGGGGCTTGCTACTCTATGGTAACTGGCTGACACAATTGGATATTCTTTCTAAGAAGAACATGAATGCAAGATACAGAGCAAATCACCAAGCCATGGGGTTCAAAGAGATGAGAGAAAAGGAGGTCAGTTTGCATGGCAGAAAAAGGGATGAGTTCAATCACCCGTATGGCAGAGTCACCACTGTGGGAAACAGTGGACTCTTGCTGCAGAGGGGACAACTAGAACTATTGTTACGTTGATACAATAGAGGCTGACCTTCTGGAACTACAATGTATCCTGAGCAAGGTTGCAGTTTGGTGAGGCCTGTCTGCAAGGCTGCTGTTTCTTGTTCTTTCTTACTTTCCTTTGGGTTCTTACAGTAATTCCTCACTAAGAGAGGAAATTTGAGCACAGTATGTTCCTTGCACACTAACAGACTTCAACAGAGATAAGTTATTTAAATATATGAGGGTCTGTTGGGGAAAGAAGAGTCACCAGTCTCTTCTTGTTTTCCTTGTATTTTCCTCTGGAAAGAAAGAGAGGAAATTGACACATTGCAGTCTAAAAAATGTAGGTCAGTTACATGGGAGTTGTACTATGATCGACACTTCCAAGAGAGGATATGAAAACGTCTCTTCTGGAGAACTTTAAAAATAGTCTTCTCATCTATCCAGGGGTGGTTTCCATGAGATACTGCCTGCAGGCACAATGGCTCCCAACTGAGGTTCCACAAACCTGTGTCAGGTCCCTTTGAAGTTCTCACTGTCATCCTCAGTGTGAGGGAAATAAAGATATTGGATTCTCTCTCTCTGCCTCTCTCTTGCTTGCTCTCTCTCTCTCTCTCTCTCTCTCTCTCTCTCTATCAGTGTTAGATTGCTTACTGTCATTTCTTAAGACAGACTATTCCTTTTGTTGGTGTTAAAGTATCCCTCCTTTATAAAGTTATGGTAATGGTAGGCGACAGTAGATTATAGTTTTTTTTTTAAATAGCTTTACTTAGAAAAATAAAAAGTTAGCAAATTTTTCTCAGTCTCATTCTTTAAAAAATGTCATTTGTCTGAGAGAACTAAATATCTGAAAACTGTAGGCCCAAAGGACTTCTTAATGTCTATGCTATCTCTAAGGTACTAGGTTTGAAAGTCTTGAGATAACAGAAAATCAAAAGAACTAGAAAGACAGGATTATTTTTTTTATTGAACCTACCAAAGTAGCAATTAAATGGAGTCTAATCATCTTAGACATAAAAGGTAATAAGGGTAGATGCCTCTAAGTTAAAATTTTGTGGTTTTTACTAAGTGGAAACGACAGTCTAAATGTCAAGCACAAAAACATGGCCTATAGAATGCCATTGTTAGTTAGAATGCATAGTTATAGTTAGAATGCACAACTCAGCTCTGGAGACAGTTACAAGTCAGAGAATGTGAGTCCACTGGTGTGCAGCAATCATGAAAGGGGAACTAAAACCACTTGAAGCAAGAACGTGTTGAAAGGAAACCTTAAACAGGCCCAGAGGAAGTTTGTAAATAAAAAAAAAATGCCTTAGATTCTTTAGATAGAAGAAAACCCATAATTACTCCAAATACAAATTAGTAAGCAGTTGGCACTTTCTGTTTTGTGACTATGTTACTGCTATTTACATAGAATCATTTCAACATACCTAAGGCCTCTGCCAGGCCCCAAACCTTCTGTCCATAGATGTCAGTCTTGTTCCAAGCAAATGTGTAGACAAGATTAATTGCAGCAGGAAACCACTTCTGGGTGAGTCGACCTTCCACAGCAACTGTGAGGTGGACTTTAATCATCCCCACGGGGATGGTTGAATGTGTCAAGAGGATCCGTAGCAGGGTTTTATACCCTGGGGTGCGGCTGCTCAGGTAGCTCAGCCTCACAAAGCTGGAAGGGATGGGGATCTCCTCCTGTACAACCTGGAAGAAGAAAGCCAGATTGTCAATGGTCACAGGTAGACAAGTATACTGTGGGCTTTACTGGCTTAGAAATGGGTCAAAGAGAGGGCTTAAAGGGAGCCATGGATGTCAAGCCTTTTGATCCAGACCATTGGGTTTCAACCTTTTTACACTTGGTAACTGTTGAAATAGGAGAATTATTTTGGGTACCGCTAAGGCAGAAATCACCATGAGCATAAGCAAATTCGACTAAGAAAATTGGGCCTATAATCTTCATACAACATCAGGGTGCTTAACTCTTTTGCAGAAGCATGACATTTCTGGTGGACCAGTCTGCAAATGAACTGTTGAAAACACTTATAGAATCTTCGTGAGGCTGTGTGACCACAGGTTTTGAATTCTGCACTGAATCAGCATGGAGACAAGATGTCCAGTCAACTCTGAGGACTGTCTCCTTTTCTGCTAGCCAGAGAATACTGTGAGAAGAACAATTTCAGTTTTTCAACAGTGCTTCAAAAATTGCTTAGTAGGAGTTGGAGATTGCACTGTTGAATGTCAAGCAATTCTGTGCCATGGGCTCCATTAAGTGATCATACACACACACACACACACACACACACACACACACACACACACACACACACACACGAAATCTTATTCCATGTATTAAGTCATATATCACAAAACCATTGCTGTAATCCTTATTCGGGGCAGGCTCTCTAAGAGGAAGGTCTCTAGAAACTGGCTTAGCAAGTGATATTTTATGACGGAGATTATGGATTCCCTAGAATTAATCTTTACTGATGCAGTTAAACTTGTCTTCTTTGGAACTCTGGAATGACCCTGAGGGCCAAATTTTTAATCAAACTTTGCTTACATATTTCTCCGTGCCTGGATGTACCAATAGCTGAGAAGCAGTTTTTCCAAGTTGGCATCGTGACTGAAAAGCAAATAACTCCCAATAACTCCTCTGCAAATTTTATACTGACCATTGGTCCCAGAGTAAAAATACCACTTGGCTTCTTTAATGAATTGTCATTATTTATTTCTTTATTAGCACATGTAGAGTTAAAAACCAAAAGTGGTCACTGAAACCAAATTTTACATTTCATAACTTTCAACTTCTAAAAATATAGCTGAAGAAAGAGATTATCCTATTCAACACATTTAAAGTGACACAGACAGTATGGATATTTTTGTGCCCTCATTCATTTTTAGGTCAGAACCCTGTCCCTTCTTCCTTTTTCCAAAGTAGTGTACACAGTAGAACTGGATGTTGCACAGGGTATCTCATATTGTTCAGGATTTCTGATCATTCTCTTCTTTGAGAGCACAAATTCCTTTGTCTACTCATTGGCCAGTTTTTTTTTTTCCTTTACATTAGCTATTTGATACCAAACCTGTCCATTGGCTCTTTCTTCTTCTTCATTTATTGGAGAAGAGAGAGAGGGAGAGAGGAGAGAGAGAGAGAGAGAGAGAGAGGGAGAGAGAGAGAGAAAGAGAGAGAGAAACACTGATTTGTTGCTCTTGTATTTGCCCTAACTGGGAATTGAACCTGCAACTTTGGCATATCAGGACAATGTTATAACCAACTAAACTACCCAGTCATGGTGGTTTTGTGTTCTTATGTGGTGGCAGAGGCACAACAAAGAAAATTAGCATAACAATGATCACTTTAGTATTTCATTTCCCCAAGGAAACATGTAATCCTAGATCAGTTTGAAAACTTTTGTGCTGAAAGAGATCCATACTTCCTAATGACATCTGTGAAGGAATTGGCATACCAGTCAAATGTACTCATTAAATACTATCCTGTTTTTTTACTTCCTGAAAAACAATGGAACTGACAAAAATGGCAACTCTTTGTATGCTTTTTCCTGTAAAGCACTATATTTTGTGAGTCTTTCATACGTGGTATCCTATGGGCACTGCTGATAGTTGTTTGGAATGTTGTGATGAAAGAAAAGCTAATTCAATCCTGGAATGCCCATTTACTTATTTTTGAGTTTATTTTTTGAATTCTGCATCTCTATGACCTGAAAGTCCATTTTGGTGGCTTCTACATTTAAGTATAATTAACCTGTTTTTACAGTGTCATGAGAGAATTGTATCATGACTTAATTATTGAAGGTAAAATATTGAATTCTCAATAAAGAAAAAATTTCATGAATACTGAAATATCAAAGGTCAACAGCATGTTCCTTTGATTATAAAGCTTGAACACTCAAAAGTGAAGCTTTAAACAAAACCCACAGCCTTGAAAACTTCTTTCACTAGACACAGCTAAACAAGAGGAATTGTCATGACTTCTAAGAACAATGACAATAGATACGAACTTGACAATGAAAGAAAATTAGATTGTTTAAAGGGCTTTCATTTCAGAAGCACAAAGGGCACCACACCTTCTTGATTATACTGTTATCACAATTGAGCCAGCTAGTTTTGTTCCTTAGAGCACAGTGTTCATTAGGTCAAGGTTTGGGGTTTAACACTCATGACAGCTAGTTCATCTTGCTTTGTTCCATGGCCGCAGACAGTGCCCTATAGCCCTGGTCAATCACTTTGCAAATGTGTGCCAAAGAAATTATGACTGAAGGCTTCTTTTAACAAATGAAGGGCAGCACATTATAGGACTGGTAGGAGTACCAGGAGCAGGACTCTAGCTAGTATTCACTGTTGAGAACCCCATGACACTATGATGTTATACATTCAAAGGCCTATGTACTCACCTGCAACTCAGGGACAATCGTTCCCCTTTCTGGACAGGACCCTCCAAATGATGTGAGCGGTGAAGGAAGCACAATAGGGTTTGGGCTGATAAAGTTGGAGATATCACAGGACGGTAAGTCTGATACAACCCTCTGCATGGTTACTTTCTCCACCACAATAAATTGATTCCAAGGCAACCAGAGCGTCCTCTTCTCAGACAGGAAAGGTGAGCGATCAAAGATTAAGATTACAGAGATACCACCGACAGCTACGAGGTCAAAGCTGAGAAAGAAAATTTTAAAACAGTTTTAACCAAATGAACAACCAAATTATAGTTAAAAATGAGTATTTTTGGTGTGCTTTCTTTCTTTTGGGAATCAACTATATCCACTCACATTCTCTATTTTATAAATTCCCTCTAGCTTAATATTCATTTTACAGATGACTTCCTTTCACTATCCAGTGGACTTCTGAGAAAAAAGTTCCGATCATCAGTTGATATTCACCCTAAATTTGTAAGCCAACTTAATATCATTTTCAACAAATATACTGCATGTATTTTTCTGCAAAGCCAAATCTGACATCACCACTCCCCTTTGTGCTAGAGATAACTGAAAGACGACAATTTAACATTCAGCAACATCTTTAAGCTAATGCATTATTCATCCTCAATGAAAAAACTCCTTTAATGCAACTCAAGAAGAGTCAGGAGTCAAAAGGTTAAATATCTTGTACAGGATCACAGACACAGTGCCAGAAACTTGACAGTGTCTTTGTGATGGCATCTGGAGAAAGATGCCAGCACAGGAAAACTGTTCAGTGAAAGCTGTTTGAACAATACCATAACTGAACCCTCCGCATCTGGCTAACTGCTTTCGCTCCTGATTCTATTTGAACTCTAGATTTAGGATTTCTGGTCCCCTCTAGAAAGCCTCTTGGTCTTCTTCTGTAAAACAGTCTGTAATGGATTCTGTCTTTCTTCATTGACAACTCCTTCCATGTCTCCAACAAAGCAAGACTGCCTCTCTTGCAAGCGCATCTTACATGACTTGCACTGGAGTGTAAACAATTCAGGCTTCAGTCTATTTTGCACTAGATGCTTCTACCTTACTTCTCTTTAAAGTATGTGATGTCTTTGTGATAATGTACTGGAAAGCATTCAAAAAGCATAAAATACTATAGAAAAGTAAGATAATAATAAATTATCATTATATCTTAAAAATGGATATAGGGCAAGATGATGTTTCTTAATAGTCAAAGCAACTTAAATCTGCATAAGAGAAATGCAAACAATTGCTTGTATTAAAAAATTCTTTCTGGAAATAGAGCAAAAAATCATCAGATTTATATGAAACTATAAAAAGCCCCGAATAGCCAAAGCAATCCTAAAGAAAAAGAATGAAGCTGGGGGCATTACAATACCTGACTTCAAACTCTATTATAGGGCCACGACAATCAAAACAGCGTGGTATTGGCAGAAAAATAGACACTCAGACCAATGGAACAGAATAGAAAGTCCAGAAATAAAACCACATATATATAGTCAAATAATTTTTGATAAAGGGGCCAACAACACACAATGGAGAAAAGAAAGCCTCTTCAATAAATGGTGCTGGGAAAACTGGAAAGCCACATGCAAAAGAATGAAACTGGACTACAGTCTCTCCCCCTGTACAAAAATTAACTCAAAATGGATCAAAGATCTAAACATAAGACCTGAAACAATTAAGTACATAGAAGAAGACATAGGTACTCAACTCATGGACCTGGGTTTTAAAGAGCATTTTATGAATTTGACTCCACAGGCAAGAGAAGTGAAGGCAAAAATTAATGAATGGGACTACATCAGACTAAGAAGTTTTTGCTCAGCAAGAGAAACTGATAACAAAATAAACAGAAAGCCAACTAAATGGGAAATGATATTTTCAAACAACAGCTCAGATAAGGGCCTAATATCCAAAATATACAAAGAACTCATAAAACTCAACAACAAACAAACAATCCAATAAAAAAATGGGAAGAGGACATGAACAGACACTTCTCCCAGGAGGAAATACAAATGGCCAACAGATATATGAAAAGATGCTCATCTTCTTTAGCTATTAAAGAAATGCAAATCAAAACTGCAATGAGATACCACCTCACACCTGTTCGATTAGCTATTATTAGCAAGACAGGTAATAGCAAATGTTGGAGAGGCAGTGGAGAAAAAGGAACCCTCATCCACTGTTGGTGGGAATGTAAAGTAGTA
Organism: Saccopteryx leptura; assembly: GCF_036850995.1. NCBI lineage: Eukaryota > Metazoa > Chordata > Mammalia > Chiroptera > Emballonuridae > Saccopteryx > Saccopteryx leptura. The sequence goes on from NC_089516.1 coordinate 117,226,526, forward strand.
CAACCATTATGGAAGAAAGTATGGTGGTTCCTCAAAAAACTGAAAATAGAACTACCTTATGACCCAGCAATCCCTCTACTGGGTATATACCCCAAAAACTCAGAAACATTGATACGTAAAGACACATGCAGCCCCATGTTTATTGCAGCATTGTTCACAGTGGCCAGGACATGGAAACAACCAAAAAGCCCGTCAATAGATGACTGGATAAAGAAGATGTGGCACATATACACTATGGAATACTACTCAGCCATAAGAAATGATGACATCGGAACATTTACAGCAAAATGGTGGGATCTTGATAACATGATATGAAGCGAAATAAGTAAATCAGAAAAAAACAGGAACTGCATTATTCCATGTGTAGGTGGGACATAAAAGTGAAACTAAGAGACATTGATAAGAGTGTGGTGGTTAGGGGGGGGAGGGGGGAATGGGAGAGGGAAAGTGGGAGGGGGAGGGGCACAAAGAAAACAAGATAGAAGGTGACAGAGGACAATCTGACTTTGGGTGATGGGTATGCAACATAATTGAACGACAAGATAACCTGGACTTGTTATCTTTGAATATATGTATCCTGATTTATTGATGTCACCCCATTAAAAAAATAAAATTATTATAAAAAAAAATAAAAAAAAATTCTTTCTGTAAAACACTTTTTGAATAATAAAATGCCCTGATTGGTAATCAGACTTAATTATGGCTATCTCACCACTCCTTTTGAATGACATTTATTTATTTATCACAGTATTACTGTAAAGCCAGTAGCCAGGGCCACCATCACAGCAGCCTGGCCCATGCAGGTTCGCATTGGATTTGGACAGTTGGTAAAGAAACAACGGAGCCAAAAACTGATGGGCCATCATTTTTAATCCTAGCTTGCATTCGGCGGGCAAGTAAAAACACACACTGGGTTCCAAAACCCACTCACATTCAGTGCTCACAAAGCTACTGACTTATCTGAGTTTCCTAGAATCAAAGGTTTCTAGCTCACCAGACTTATTCACCTCTGTTCCCCATCTTCTTCCTTCTCCTTGCACAAACTGGCTTCTCACTCAACACTCCACCATCTTGGCTGCTTCTCCTGGCCTCCTCCACGTGGCCTTTCTCTGCTCTCTGCTCTCTCCTCTCTTCTCTTAATGCTAATCTCAGGAACTAAGAGAGCAAGTTCCTGTTCTGCCCTCATTTTATAGTGTAGAAATCAAAACCTTTAATCCAATATACAAAATAAGGAAGTCTCTGATACAAAGTCACTTATCTGAGACATAATTGGATTGCACCACCCCACATCAAAAAGGGTGGGAAAGGCTTAGTCCTAAAACCAAGCCCCAGGCTACAAGAATCCTGCCTGCCCACAGCCCTCAGAGACACACATTAATATCACCTGGGCTATGGCCTCCAAGTGGGCAGCACCATCTTTAACAAAGTGAGCATAATATATTTTATCTGCTCAACAATTACCAATCGTGTCTTGTTGAAGAACTCTTCCAGGTAAAGATAAGTGGACAGTAAAAAAAGATGGCCAATACCGTATAGTTTATCGTTACATTTTTTCAGTCAAGTAGCTGTAATATTAAGGCAGTTTCCAAAAAGAGGATTTGAAGAACTGCATTAGCTACAGAAAAGAATCTAGGTTTGAACTAAAAAAGGAAAACCCAAACCGCTTATGGTTTAAGACAGAGTGGCTGAATTCATGATAATATAGGAGCAGTTTAAGGCCAAATATTGTGGGAAAAATCCAAAGTTACTTGTCAAGAGACCTTTCCTCTAGTTCACATTCTACACGATTTAACTCTGTGTCCTTGGGCAAATTTATTTGCTTCACTCAAACCTTAGCTCTTAACTTAGCTCCTTAAAATTGAAGTGCTTATTTAGTTGAAAAGAAAAACAAATGCAAACAAACAAACAAAACTGAAGTGCTTATTTATTTGAAAATAAAAACAAATGCAAACAAAATTGAAGTGCTTATTTATTTGAAAATAAAAACAAATGCAAACAAACAAACAAAAAACCCCAAACAAACTATCTACTATTTTGGAATGGTTCTCTACTTCTAGAAAGATTAAGCAGACAAGAGAGTCTTCTTGTTTTGCAAAAATAAAAAATAAAAAATGTGGTCTTGACCTCATACACACCTAGGTTCACACCAGCTCTGCCATGTTAACTTTGTGTCTTCAGGCTAGTTACTTAACATCCAGGAGGGTCAGGTTCCTCATTAGTAAAATGGGCTGATATGATCTATCACTTAGCTACTACATACTATAAATGAGTGACAGACTGAAGAGTGAAGCATATATTAGGGGCTTAACAAATCTTAAGTTTCTTCTCAGATCAGATGTAGTGATTTCTTAAATTTAGAGGTGTTTCCTCTTGTACTTGAAATAAACTCTAGGCCAGCTTTGGGTTATCTCTATAAGCAGACCTGATTTTGAAGTTTTCCTGGAAACTTCCCTTAGCTTCCTGTGATGATCAGTTTTCTGTGTCAACGTGATGGGGCTACAGTGCCCAGTTATTCAATCAAACACTAAACTAGGTGTTGCTGCTGAGGTATTTTGTAGATATGGTTAATATCTAAAATTAGCCCTTGAGGTAAAAAAGATAAACCTTGATAATGTGGGAGGGCCTCATTCAATTAGTTGGAAAACTTTCTGAGCAAAACTGCAGTTTCTCTGAGGAGGAAGTAATTATGTTGCATGACTGTAGAGATAACATCAATTATTTTCCATAAGATTCCAGTCAGCCGCTTCCCCTAGTTTTTGGATTTGCAGTCCTCACAATCACCTTAGTGAATTCCTCAAGATCTCCTTTTCTCTCTGCTCGAATTCCTCAAGATCTCCTTTTCTTTCTCCTCTCTCTCCTCTTTCTCTCTCTTACCAGCGTTGTTTTCCTGAAGAACTTTGACTGACTTCTCCTCTTCCCACCTAGCTGTTACATACAGTAAACACTGTCTGGTTAACTCATGCCATGGAGGCAGAAGGTGGATCTGTGGCTAGAAACTAATTGGAACCATTCCAATGCCAAATAAAATGCTTTCTGAATAATTAATTCTTTTGGATTTCCCCCACCACAATGATCTTTATTGAAATGGGTCATATAAAGTCACATGAGAGATAGAGCATAAAAGACCAAAGGAAGAGGATGGATTAGTCTGGAGGCTGTTGTCAATCCATAAGTCAAACCAATCCTATGGTAGATAGGAGACTACTAAGGCCTGTGCAAATGCTTACTTTTGCCTTGTGGTGTCTATAAGTGAACAAAGTGCTCCTTGAGGAGAATCTGAGGGAACCCTCCCTTCATCTTATAAGTCTTCCAAAGTTCTTGACACCTTTAATGCTTCTCAAGAATCACCTCTTTGACTTATTGCTAGCTGAAATATTTATAAACAGTTTTCTTTCAACACTCAACTGAGCACCTGCTCTCTAACTAGGTGGTGGTAAGTCAAAGAAGATAAGAGCCAGATTACTTGGGTTCAACTTTTGGGCTCTACCTTTATTAACTATGTTAATTTGGATAAGCCTTTTCATCTGCCAAATGGGGAAGAGGATAAGAATGATTTTCAGCTTATTAACTTGTAAGGATATAAAATAATGACACTCAAGCCTGACCAGGTGGTGGCGCAGTGGATAGTGCATCAGACTGGAATGTAGAGGACCCAGGTTTGAAACCCTGAGATTGCTGGCTTGAGTGTGGGCTCACCAGCTTGAACATGGTGTCACTGGCTTGAGCATGGGATCATAGACATGACTCCATGGTCACTGGCTTTAAGCCCAAGGTTGCTGGCTTGAGCCCAAGGTTGCTGGCTTGAGCAAGGGGTCACTTGCTCTGCTGTAGCCCTCTGGTTAAGGCACATATGAGAAAGCAATCAATGAACAGCTAAGGAGCCACAATAAAAAAAAAATGATGCTTCTCATCTCTCGTCCTTTCTGTCTATCTGTTTGTAAAGGCAGGAGCCACGGCTAGAGCCACCATCAGAGCAGCCCGGCTCATGCAGGTTCGCATTGGATTCGGACAGTCGGTAAAGAAACAGCGGAGCCAAAAACTGGTGGGCCATAGTCTTTAATTCTAGCTCGCACCCGGCGGGCAAGTAAAAATACACACTGGGCTCCAAAACCCAGTCACATTCAGTGCTCACAAAGCCACTGACTTATCCAAGTTTCCTAGAATCAAAGGTTTCTAGCTCACCAGACTTATTCACCTCTGTTCCCCATCTCCTTCCTTATCCCATATACAAACTCTACACAAACTGGCATCTCACTCAGCACTCCGCCATCTTGGCTGCTTCTCCTGGCCTCCTCCATGTGGCCTTTCTCTGCTCTCCTCTGCTCTCTCTTCTAATGATAATTTCAGGAACCAAGAGCGCCTAGTCCCGTTCTGCCCCCATTTTATAGTGTAGCTTCACAACCTTTAATCCAATATACAAAATAGGGTAGTCTCTAATACAAAGTCACTTCTCTGAGGCATGATTGGATTGTACCGCCCCACATCAAAAAGGGTGGGAAAGGCTTAATCCCAAAACCAAGCCCCAGGTTACAACAATCCCCAACACACATTAATATCACCTGGGCAATGGCATCTTTAACAAAGTGAACATAATACATTTTATCCGCCCAACACTGTTCCTCTCTCTGTCTCTCCCTATCTCTGTCACATAAAAAAAGAAAAAAGAATGACATTAATGGAAATGCCTGGCACACCATAGATATTTATACTTATCTCTTTTTTCTTTTAAAATTGCATTTTTTCCATTTTCTGATTCTTTGTCCCCTCCCAATCTGCATATTTATTCTTCTCTTCCTTTTAAAGGTTGTAAGGCCAGGAGCCGCCATCGTGGCCATTCACATGCAGGTTCCCATTGGATTCAGGCAGACGATAAAGAAATGGCAGAGTCAGAGGACGGGGGGCCATCCTATTTATTGGTGTCTCACCAAGATAGGCAAACCACAAAAGAAGACAAGGGAAAAGCAGAAAACCAGCTCTTCCCATGAAGGGCAAGGGTTCAGGGAAGCCCCTGCAATTGTGATAGCAGGAACTGTGTGTCCAAGCTCCTGGTCTGTCCCACTTTATAGTGTAGAAAACCAAAATCCCTTAATCCAATATACAAACAAGGAAGTCTCCGATACAAAGCCACTTATCCAAGGCATAATTGGATTCCTCATGAGAGTGCACCACCCAGATCATACAATCAGTCAAGGGTGTGGGGAAAAGCTTAGTCCCAAAACCAAACCCTAGGCCACAACGACCTGGCCTGCTTATAGCCTGTCCCCCACACCCAATATAAATCACAAGCGAGCAAACATATATATCATATTTACAAACTTATTTGACCAACAAAGGTCCTTATAGTCCAGTCCTATCCTTCCCTCTTCTTTTTATGCACCATGGGACCTACACTTTTCCTGTTTCTTTAGGAAAAGTTGTCAATTAATTTGTTCAAATGGATGATGTAAAGCCAGTGGCCAGAGCCACTATCGCAGCAGCTGCCTGGCCCATGCAGGTTCGCATTGGATTCGGACAGTCGGTAAAGAAACAGCGGAGCCAAAAACTGGTGGGCCATAACCTTTAATCTTACCTTGCACCCGGCGGGCAAGTAAAAAATACACACTGGGCTCCAAAACCCAGTCACACTCAGTGCTCACAAAGCCACTGACTTATCCGAGCTTCCTAGAATCAAAGGTTTCTAGCTCACCAACCTTATTCTCCTCAGTTCCCCATTTCCTTCCTTATCCCAGATACAAACTCTACACAAACTGGCATCTCACTCAGCACTCCGCCATCTTGGCTGCTTCTCCTGGCCTCCTCCACGTGGCCTCCTTTAGCTGCTGGCTCTACTCTCTCCGCTTTCTCATGCTAACCTCAGGAACCAAGCGGGCAAGCTCTCGTTTTGCCCCCGTTTTATAGTGTAGCAATCCAAACTCTTAATCCAATATACAAAACAGGGTAGTCTCTAATACAAAGTCACTTCTCTGAGGCATGATTGGATTGTACCGCCCTACAGCAAAAAGGGTAGGAAAGGCTTAATCCCAAAACCAAGCCCCAGGCTACAAGGATTCTCAACACACATTAATATCACCTGGGCGACGGCATCTTTAACAAAGTGAGCATAATACATTTTATCTGCCCAACAGATGATAATGAGGGTAATTATTTCCATATCCCACATAAAATATTTGCATTTAACAGGGTCTTTGAGAGAGTCAATAACTTAACCCAAAGAAGTGGCATCTTTGGTGAGAACTATAGGTAGAGCAGCAATCCTGCGGGATTGAGAATTGGAGAGAGGGTCTTGCATATCTGACAGCACCTTGCATGTCACACTCTGTCCCACTAGGTATCTAAATGCTGATCTCCGCCTTTGTATAATCTTTTTGCTCTCAGGTCTAGCTTTCTTATGGTATACTCCTTCTGAAATGCATTCACTCAATCTGTGGAAGCAACAAGCAAAGACATAAAATGGAAACTCCCATCACACTGTCACTTTATGTCCAAGAAATGACAATGGGACAGTCTGGTTGGCATTCAAGGCACAAACTTTGAATGCTGACACCCTTTATGGAGCCTGAGGGGAGAGTTATTGCCAGAGGGGACTCTGACTAGCAACTATCATCTACACAAACCGAGTTTTCACAGTGAGATAAGGGAGAAGGGTCTTAGCATTTTATTTAACCTAAAAACACCAAAAATGCCTCTCTTTAATGTTTTCTATAAACTGGATACAAATTTGTAGACTTTTTAGAGATAAAGCTTCTTTGACGTTCTCTTGTGGCTCTCAAATTAACTCACTGAAACCTTTGTACACAAACTAAAAAAATCCTGAGGGCCCATCAGTTCTCCATGAGAAGTCAGATATCCCTGAGGGCACATTCTATTTAAAGAAATAATCTATTTCTCACTTTCTGGATCATGGCTGAACATGCTGGCAAGGGAGAGGCTGGTTCCATGTACTACTCACTGGTGAGTGAACTACTGAAATTCCATTATTCAATATAATTGGGAGAAAGGTCCATTTGAATTACTAATAAGCTGATTACGGAATATTGAAAGGAAATATAGTTTGGTTTTTGACAAAGACAGAGAGGGAGTCAGAGAGAGGGACAGATAGGGACAAACAGAAAGGAGGGGAAAAAGATGAGAAGCATCAATTCTTTGTTGCAGCTCCTTAGTTGTTCAGTGATTGCTTTCTCATATTGCCTTGACCCAGGGGTTACAGCAGAGTGAGTGACCCCTTGCTCAAGCCAGCAACCTTGGTCTTAAGCCAGCGACCTTGGGCTTCAAGTCAGTAACATTGTGTTTCAAGCTAGGGACCATGGGATCATATCTATGATCTCATGCTCAAGCCCGTGATCCCTCTCTCAAGCTGGTGAGCCTCTGCTCAAGCCAGCAACCTCAGGGTTTTGAACCTGGGTTTTCCGCATCCCAGTCTGATGCTCTATCCACTGTGCCACCGCCTGCTCAGGTGGAAATGTAGTTTTTATTGCTAATGTATATATGTATAAGTAATGTATACATGTTAGTATGTATAGTGTGTGTATATATAGTTATGTGTATATATATATTTTTCAGACTATCTGCATTCAGAATAGTTCTGCTGAGCTTGTTCAAATAAATAGATGGTTAGTTAATAAGTAATAACATTTATATAAAAATCCACATGATTTACTAAAGTATTTTTTTAATTTTCATTGATTTGAGAGAGAAAAAAAGGAGAGAGAGAGGTGTTAGAAAGGAGAGGCTGTGGGGGGGAGGAAGAGAGATAGAAAGAGAGAGAGAGAGAGAGACATTAACTCACTGTTCCACTTATTTGTTCTATTTAGTTGTACATTCATTGCTTGCTTCTCATATGTGCTCTGACTGGTAATTAAACTACAACCTCAGCATGCCAAGACAACATTTTATTCACTGAGCCACACAGTGTTGATTTAAAGTCTTAAGAACAGTTTCTTATATAGGTTAAAATTCTTTGTTATTATCTTCTTGAACAAATTTTTATAAGCATGTTCTTGACAAGCAGTTGAAAAAATAAATTCAGCAGAGCCTGAGTAGAATAATTAACAATTCAGAAGTGGTTAGAAATTGATTGTAGGTTCTTGAAATGAAATAGTTTCTCACACTGTGATAAAACTCCAAGCCAACAGGTCTCTTTATGTGAGTATTGAAGTGGCTTATTATGAGCATGTCATTTTAAGAGTAGCCACCTGCAGACTAGGGCACCGCAAAGCCATTATTACAAATATTCCTGAGAGTCATAAATAAATACCTTTAAGCTGGACACATGAGCCTATTGACTCAAATATTCTGAACAAATGTCTATCTAAATGACAGCAACAAAAATATTTTTGTGAGCAAATCCTTTTCCAGGAGGAAAAGATTTTACCTACTGGTCTTGCTTACAAGATCTCTGAGAATCTTAAGAAACCCATAAATAGCTGCCCTGTGGTTGGTACTTAAGGTTAAATCACTATGGTTATATAGACATCAAGGGGAGTTGGTTAGGTGACCATGCTTGTCAACCAGTTGCAGCCACTAATGAAATAGGCAGTCTAGAAAAAATACATTTTATTTACTTATTTTTCATTTTCTTTTTTAAAATTTAATTTACTAGGGGTGACACTGATTAATAAAATAAAATAGGTTTCAGGTGTACAATTCTATAATATGTCAATTGTGTTCACCAACCCAAGTCAAGTCTTCTTTAATTGCCATTTGTATTCCTTATTCCCTCTTTTACCTCCCCACACACCCCTTTTGCTCTGGTACTTGCCATACTGTTTTCTAGGTCTATGAGGCTTTCTTTTCTAATTAATCCCTTCCCCTATTTCATTCAGCCCCTTAACCCCATCTGCTCTGACAGCTGTCAGTCTGTTCTCTATATCTATGAGTCTGTTTTTCTTTTGTTTATTAGTTCATTTTGTTAATTAGATTCCATAAAAAAGTAAAATAATATGGTACTTATCTTTCTCTGACTGGCTTACTTCATTTAGCATAATACTATCCAGATAGGAAGGATGCATTTAAAACAAACAAGTCTTAATGTCACTGAATTTGATACTTTGGGAAGAAACATTTTGGACATATTCATTTTTAAATAGTTTGAGGCTGTCATGGAGGAGCAGCCTAAGTGTTTCATGGCTCTCTCTTTAATACTTGTATCACTTCACTGATTTTTTTTATTAAGTGAGAGGTGGGGAGGCAGAGGGACAGACACCCATATGTGCCCTGACCGGGATCCACCCAGCAAGCCCCCTAACAGGTGATGCTCTGCTCAACTGGGGCCTCTGCTCTGTTGCTCCACAACTGAGCTATTTTAGTGCTTGAGGTGAGGCCATGAAGCCATCCTCAATGCCCAGGACCAACTTGCTCAAACCATTCAAGTCATGGCTGTGAGAGGCAGGAAAGAGAGAGAAGGGGAAGGTGGAGAGGTGGAGAAGCAGACGGTGCTTCTCCTGTGTGTCCTGATGGAATTGAACTTGGTACTTTTAAATGCCTGGCTGACACTCTACCACTGAGCCAAATGGCCAGGGCTAAGTTTGAAACTGGATTTATAAATAGAATTAGATGAAGGCTAGAAAACTTTTCACATGACAAAGGTTTCAAGAACTCTTGAGAGTATAAGTACAGGGTTAGAAGAGAAATTTAGCTTGATTTAAGTGGGGAATAGAGGAAACAAATATCACCAATCACTTTTACAGATACAGCTAGAAGAAAAATGAGCTTACAAACATTATATCCCTCAAGGCCTGGTTTCATTTATGTTTAGAAGGCAGTATTTGGCCCCTACAATGATCAGAAGCAATATTGACCTACCTTCCATCTTGTCGGCTGATAGTAAACCCATAATCACTGTGGTGCAGGAAACTAACATTCACCCCTACCAGAGGGGTTCCATCCACGGCCACCACTTGGCCTCTAATCACACAAGCACGCCTGCAACACAAGATCAAAGACAAATATAAAAGCATGTTGAAACTAGATTCTAGAAGCCAAGTTGAAGGAACTTTGGAAAACACAGTTAAGAATTACAAATAAAATAATTTCACCAACCTGTGGTAACTACTAACATATTGAGGGGGTATCTGTATCTTCTTTACCTATTAAAATTGGGATTATACTGGGTATAATTTTATATTCTGATATGTTTAAGTTAATGGTATATTGTTAATACTGTCTAACATAATTAGAAATTCCTTAATACAGCATTTCGCTGTTATATAAAATATCCTTAAATTGGTATTCCTTAACTTGTTTAAGCTCTTCCCAGTTTTAGGACATTTCACTGTTTCTTGATTTTTTTTCCTGCATTGAATTTTTTATTATGATTTCCATGGGAGACAGTCTTGGTTGTAAGAATATATTTTTTTCTGTTAAAATGAAAATTATATTACTTACTACATACATATATTTTAGACATGACTAAAATTACCCTGTTTGACCACCTTCCTCCCAGTTTCTGCTCTTCTCCCTGGAAGTAATCAGCAGTATCATTTTGTTACATGCATTTCCTATGTGTTTACATACATAAGTGTGATTATTTTTAAAACTCTTAGTACAAATTGCCAAATTGCTTTTCTGGAATAACATTTTTTTTTTTCAGTAAACTTAGCTGGGTTGAATTTTAAGAGTTAAAGTTTGCAAAAGAGAGATGATCCCTGACTGTAGTACCCAATTTCTATTGCCTAATTGAAATAAAATATTTCAGGAGGTTTTTTTTTTCTTTACACAAATGAATTTCATCCTTCCCAAAGAATGAGATTCCATTAAATTAGGTTTTTAGCCAGGGCTGTCTCCCAGACAGTCCGCTACAAGATACATGTGTTCAGCTCCAGCTTAGCCATCAAGTTGTCACAAATTTCAGGTGCTTGGCAGTTAGGAGGATATGGGGGCAAATCCCAACAAAGATTCTTCACTGCTCAGTTATTAATTGAGGAGAAGTAAGGGACAAGGGTAAGTTTTTCAACAGAGTCCAATCCTAGTCTTGGCAGCCCTGAGCTCTAGAATGTGCCTTTTTAAAAATTAATTTTAGACCTGTGGTGGCGCAGTGGGTAAAGCGTCGACCTGGAAATGCTGAGGTCGCCGGTTCGAAACCCTGGGCTTGCCTGGTCAAGGCACATATGGGAGTTGATGCTTCCAGCTCCTCCCCCCTGTCTCTCCTCTCTCTCTCTCTCTGTCTCTCTCTTTCCCTCTCTCCCTCCTCTCTAAAATGAATAAATAAAATAAAAAAATAAAAAAAATAAATATAAATATAAAAATTAATTTTAATGGGGTGACATTAATAAATCAGGGTACATATGTTCAGAGAACACATCTCCAGGTTATTTTGACATTTAATTATGTTGCATACCCATCACCCAAAGTCAAATTGTCTTTTATCATCTTCTATCTGGTTTTCTTTGCAACCTTCCCCTCCCTCCCCCCCCATAACCATCACACTCTTGTCCATGTCCCTGAGTCTCATTTTTATAGCTGGAGTGGAGCTGATAGAGTTGAGGAAGGCTGGGCTAAGGTCAGAGGTTTCTCCTAGGGATTCAGCGTTGGTTTTTTCATGAAGTAGGATTCAAGGTATCCAAGGGAGCTAAATCTTGGCTTAAAAGGGGCTGTTATTTGGGCAAACATAGCTTTCCAGAGTAACCACAGTAATTTCACCCTGGCATTAGGCATTATTTGAACAGAATCAACAATTTAAGGCCATGTATCTAAAGACTCATGGTTCCAAAGATCTTTTGAGAGAAGAACGACTCTCTGAAAAAGCAAAAGCAGAAGACAGTTACCAGCCAAAGCTTGTTTTATACGTTATAGTAAATAAACTTCACTACTAAATTCTATTGCAATCAGAGAAATCAGATATGTTGTAATAGTAGGATTTATCTCGCATTACCTAAGATCTTCCCATAACATGAACTACAAAGCATTAAGTGTTGCACAATGTAAACTAGCATAGTTGTTGCTATTAGTGTTTTTGGATATTGAGGTCACAGACAAACATTCTTAGTTCTGATGTAGATCAGTGGCTTTCTTTCCAATGAGCTGTTCATTTTATGAATAGTTTATGTCATGGCTCTGAATAGTGTATATATGACATATTGGCAGTTGTTTTGCTTTGTCTGATCCCTCCCCCAGTGTCTTTTGGAGAAATTTTGAAATCTCATTTGTTCTAATAAAGAAAACAGTTGAAAGGCATTGAGTTCTGGATTTTGAACTAATCCTGATAGGTCTGGTCCCAGGTTCTAAGCCCTATGTAACAAGAAATGAAAATAAAAGAATGACTCTAGTTCCATACAGTAATATTTTAAAGGTTTTTACAAAGCAAAATTTGACAAGCTGGGTATAGATGAAATATATAAATAAGCTGAGGAAGTCTCCTACAAATTAAATAGGGACTGGAGCCAGAAAGGCTGAGGAGACTGTGTGTTAGTGAGGCCAAACCATTTGAAAATCAGTTAAACAGTGATTCCTGAGCCTTATTTGCTGATGACTTTTTGTTGGGTGTGGTGCAAGGTTAACTGTGAACTTTCCAAGGCTCTATCAATTAACAAGATAGCCTTTGCAACCATAATACCTACCCAGGTGGTCTCTGATTCCCTATTGGCAAGAAAACTGTACACTCACTCATTTTGTTCACATTAATCTAGACCAGTGGTTTTCAAGTTTTTTAAACTTGAGGACCAGTGAAAATAGGAGATTTACTTTGGGGACTGCTAAGACAGAAATCACCCTGAGCATAAGAGAATTTGACTAAGATCATTGGGTCTATAATCGTCATACAGCATCAGGGTGGTTAACTCTTTCACAGACTGGCATAAAATTCCTGGCAGAGTGGATTGTGGACTGGCAGTTTTAGAACCACTGATGTAGACATTGTGTTTTCCCACAGCTGTACTAGGTTCAATTATTTTTGTTTTTATTTAGCCAAGCCTAGTTAGCATTATTTGCTGATATTTTATGACAGACACAGACCTGTCTCTTTTCTTTGCTGCTCTTTCATTTTTTATACAGCTTATATTTATGAAGGACCAGGCTGGTGAGTACAAGTCTCATAAAAATCATCATTATGCTGTACATTTCTCTTGTATCCCTCTCTTTCTTCATTCTGTATCTAATTCTGAGCAGACTTGTCTTTTGCCTCTTCTGCTCTTTGGTATTCTTTATATTTTATGAAGCACACAGATTTGTGTGATAACAACTCATAAAGTCATCATTATTCAAGACATTGTCTACCTGTTCTTCTTTTCATTCATTTCACTCTTCATTATTCATAAATAATGTGCAGACTTGTCTTTTAACTCTCCTACTTTTTTATTCCTCATATATAATGATTCACACCAACTTGCAGCATGTGATAAAGTCTCATAAAACTTATTATTCTACATTTATCACATTGAACTCTCTTTGTAATGTATTAGATTTTAAATGTTCTAAGAGCCCCTGTTTCTTGCTGCATTCGCTCCCATTATTTACACACTCTATGTCTTCCATTTTTCAGAAGAATAACTTTTAGTTGCTTTTATTTCTGGATTATTAGTACTTACTACAATCTTTGACCAACATCAGTCATCCTACGCCAGTGTAAGTTGTCTAAATTTTGGAACAGTATTAAAATATTCTTTTTAAATTTCCAGTAATCTTGATTGGCTCTGCACTGCATGCAGAGACCTGGGGAAATTTCTTCTCAGGCAAAGTTTTCATTTCAAAAAGAAAGCTTGAGTCCACATGCTTCCCCAAGCCATACCAGCCCTAGATGGCACTTAAGGAACCTTCATCCATATTGTTGACAAGTAGAATGTATTGCAGTCTTTTTCAACTGCCCATTTGTGGACCAGTCTGCCAGAAATTTTGTGCCAGTCTGTGAAAGAGTTAACCACTCTGATGTTGTATGAAGATTATAGACCCAATGATCTTAGTCGAATTCACTGATGCTCAGGATGATTTCTCCCTTAGTAGTCACCAAAATAGTGATCCTATTTTCACTGGTATCCAAGGGTAAAAAGGTTGAAAACCACAAATGTATTGTGTCACTTGTTCAGCTAAACTGCCTTTTCATTAACTCCAAGTTTCTGAACTCAATTTTCTTCATAATTGTGGATGGTAGTCTTGTACTACTTTGTTTTTCCTGATTCACACAGCCACTAAAATGTAGTTTCTCCTCATTTAGATAATCTTTTCTGATTATGATTCTCAGATCCAAGGCAGCCTGTAGAGTTCATCTTTTTCTTCAGTTAGATATTTGCTGGAGTACTTAAGTGCCTATGACGGGGATTTGACTTTGGCAGTGCCACAGTCTTGCTTTCTATGCTTTTCACCATTCCCATCATGGCACCTCTCTGTAACCTCTCCCAGACAGTCTCTGGCTTCTTCAAATTGCTATCTTAATGAGGCAGCCAAACTCGGCATGTCCTTGGTCTGTCTTGGGGAAACATCTTGAGCTCTTAAAGTTCTGCCACATCAAACAACCCTCAACATGAGTCTGAATCCTTCAAGAATCATTTTTTATGTTTCTGAAACTTTTAAATTAAAAAATATAGAGAACTCTACTGAACTTTTTAAACCAGATGAAATAAGCTACTATGTGGGGGGTCATGAAGAGCCCTACACATGTACACAGTAGGTAATGACTATCTTTTGTGTCGGTGTGTGTATGTTTGAGTACTCTCCATGGCATTCTATCTTTACCTGGGCCTCTCCTTCTTTGATTTAAACATGGGTGAGATGCTTTGCTTTCTTGAGTCTTTAAAAGCAAGAACCTCTTCATACTATTGTGGGCTATAACATGAGAACTTGAACTTAGATGAGCACGTTCAATATGACTTTAAAAAAATGTATGGGGGAAAATCATCCCTCACAAGTATCTCTTTTTCTGTTCTCTGAATAATACAAGCTGCTGCCAACCTGTCTACTTCTATCACTATGCTAAAGCAGCAACCTCAAAAGAATTGCTTCTCCCTTCACCTAAATGCTGAATACTCTTGGTGTTTGGAGCTTGATCTGAAGAACAGGGCATCATGGGAAATGCAAGTCAGAGTATACTTTACTGAGAGCCTTATTTAACTAACAAGCTGCTTGTTAGACAGTTCTGATGCAAAAGGTCTAATTCACTCTGTATTTGCTATTTTCATGGCATAGGCAAATTATTCCAAGCCTTCAATAAATTCTAGGTTTTATTCTCCTTTTCCCTTATTTGTTGTCTTTTGTCTTCCCTGTCAAATTTCTAATATTCATTCAACACACCTCAGGCAAAAACATTAACCTCAAGCACAAAAGTTGGTTTGAAAAAGTTGGTCTGAAAACCAAATTGCTAAAAGAAGATGTAATTTACTGCATTGTGTTTCTGATTAAAATATTTCTTAAGGAAATGAATCTCACATCTGGGGAAGTTAGAGCTATTTGATTTTGTTGTTAATATGAGCATAAGCAATTTCTGAAGGGTAGCATTTAAAATCGAGGACCTGGCCAGCAGGGGATCTAGAATCTGGTGGACAGGCTAGGTGGTTTTCTCCATGGGAAGAGGTGAAATCCTTTCTACAGGTGACTGCTTTGGGGAAGAGACAGCACTGAGAAGGACTGGGCTGGGAGAGGCCATGTGAATCCTCTGTGCACTAGTGTTGGAATCCTGCTCTGTAGATTCCTCTTTGAGCTGTCATTTAGTTCAAGTCTCTATGTAATAGAAACCTGCTGCCTATGAGATGTGGTTTGATGGTTCTCTTGACATCTCTTCCTGCTGGTTTGGTATAGCCAGAGTTATAGATTGTGTCAGTTGGACTAAAGCACTGCTGCTTCCGAGGGCCCCACTGGAATGCAAATTCCTGAGCGGCTGGGACAAGGAGCTTAACATTCACTGTCAAATCCAATGAATAAAGAATCTTCTCTTTAGAGTGTAATTTTGGGAATGCGGTGTTGGTCCTCAGTCCTTTCTGGTCATCTTTCTCTCATATAGATTACTAGTTCATGCACCAGATCACCTGGAGGGCTTGATAAAAAAGACTGCTCCTTCCCCTCCCCCACCCACAACTCGAATTTCTAAATTTATGAAGCAATGCTTTAGGGAAAACAAGAATAGTATATAACCAGCCAATTAAATTGTATGAACTGAGAAGGAAGGCAGGGGTGTAAATTATATAAAGGCAGGAAAACCACCAATTGGTTCACAGTCTTACCATTACGAAATCTGTAAGAAAAGACTTTTTTTTCTTAAGTGAGAGTAGAGGAGATAGGGAGATAGACTCTCACATGTTCCCCAACTGAGATTCACCCAGTAACCTCCATCTGGGGCTGATGCTCAAATCAACCAAGCTATCATCAGCGTGTGAGGCTAACACTCAACCCAATTGAACCACTGGCTGTGAGAGAGGATGAGAGAGAGAAGGGATAGAGGGAGGGTATGGGGAAAATGGCTGTGTTAGGCTTGCTCATAGTTTTACTAACTGCAACCCTCTTGTGCAAATAGTGCAGGAGCACATGACACCACTATTGTAAGGATGTAAATACTTCTCCTCAGGCAGAAGAGAGATTCTGCCCTGCCACTGAGAAGTCCTGTGGGGTTTCTTTTTTCTTCCCTGATCGTTTACATTCCATGGCAAAAAGCAGGTTTCTGCTTTTCCCTTGGTTTTCTTGTGGCTTGCCTGTCTTGGTAAGATGCCAATAAACAGAAGGGTGCACCATCCTTTGGCACCACTGTTTCTTTAACATCTGCCCGAGTTCAATGAAGCCTGCATGGCCATGGCAGAAGCCATTGGCTTTACAGAGGGGAAGAGAAGCAGATGGTTGTTTCTCATATGTGCTCTGCCTTGGGATTGAACTTGGGATGTCTGCACACTGGGCTGATGCTCTACCACTAAGTCAACTGGCCAGGGCTTGTGAGAAATGACTTTTTAACTTTTCCATACAAACATCTGGGAAAAGGTATGCAAAACAGTAGGTTGGGGAGTCATGTTGAAACTGTCATGACAAAGTGGCATTTGGACTACAGGATGAACTGTAGCGTCCCTTCAAATCAAGAGCTTATAAAATGGAAAAATGTTTTCACCTGATTTGTCTGTCCCAAATAAGCTAGGTGTAAAGCCAGTAGCCATGGCCACCATCACAGCCACCTGGCCCTTGCAGGTTTGCATTTGATTTGGACAGACGGTAATGAAACAACACAGCCAAGAACTGCTAGGCTATTATTTTTATCCTAGCTTGCACCCAGCGGGCAAGAAATACACACAGTAAGAAAACACTTGCCTTTCCATTCAGGGCTCTCAAAGCCACTGACTTATCCAAGTTTCCTAGAATCAAAGGTTTCTACCTCACCAGCCTTATTCACCTCTGTTCCCCATCTCCTTTTCTCTGCACAAACTCTGCACAAACTGGCTTCTCCTTCAGCACTCTGCCATCTTGGCTGCTTCTCCTTTCTTCCATGTGGCCTTTCTCTGCTCTCTTTTAGCATGAGCTCCTCTGCCCCATTTTCTAGTGTAGAAATCAAAACCTTTAATCCAATATACAAACAAAGAAGTCTCTGATACAAAGTCACTTTTCTGAGGCATAATGGGATTCCTCATGAGAGTGCACCACCCTGGGGTGGGAAAGGCTTCATCTTAAAACTAAGCCTTAGGTTATAACGACCCTGCTTGCTTACAGCCTGTCTCCCACACCCAATGCAAACTATAAGCGAGCAAACATATACATCATACTTGCAAACCTATTTGACCCACAGTAGGATTAAAAGGTAATGGGCCACCTGTTCTTGGCTCCGTTGTTTCATTACTGTCTGTCCGAATCAAATGTGAACCTGCATGGGCCAGGTGTCTGTGATGGTGGCCGTGGCTACTGGCTTCACAGTCTGTCTGTCCTTCCTATTAGGTATTCACTCCATGGCAAGGACTGTGTGATTTTCTCTCCATATTCTTCCCAGTACCTGGTTGTAAGGCCGGGGGCCACTGCTGCCATCATGGCCAGTCTCATGCAGGTTCTCATTAAATTCGGACAGACTGTAAGGAAATGGCAGAGTTGGAGGATGGTGGGCTATTCTGTTTATTGGTGTCTCACCAGGACAGGGAAGCCACAAGAAAAGCCAAGGGAAAAGCTTTTCCCATGGAGGGCAAGGAATCAGGGACGAGAGAAAATAGGAATCCTCCCAAGAGAAAATAGGAATCCTCCCATACCTCTCGGTGGTGGTGGGGACAGAATCTCCGTTCCAGTAACATTAGCAAGACAATGGCCCCTCCCAATCAGGAAGGTGACCTGGAACCTCACAGACCATGCTCAAGAAAGCTTCAGAGAATTTTCACTCAAATATTTTTATATGAATTTGTGAGATACTTGCAACCTACTCTCACAGCACTGCTTCAAAGGTTTCTATGTGACAGATACCTCACAGTTCATTTATTAGAAGCCAGAATTCTGGATTGTGCATTATGACTTTCTATCTCGAGAGTGTTCTTTGATAATTGACTACTTCAGGGAATTAAATTGTATCATGGTGACTGGCAGGAATGAGTGACTAGTCCTCCCCAAATGCTTAATTTATGAACACTAAGTCCACTATTTCTTTATATATTACCATATAATTACGATTTGGTATTTCCTAATTTATATACATTTGAGGATGCTAATATTCAGATATTTTGGGGGTTTCCACACAACAGATGCTGGGTTTTTGACATATGCTACCTAATCTAGTACAGCAGCACAAAAACATTTAGTGTTAGAGCATAAACCTGTTTTCCTATTCTGAAAATGTGAATGCAGTGGACATTCATATGCAAACCCAATACAATCTCATTAGTTTTTACTTAAATAGAGCAGGCTGATTTAATCCCACTCAGTAGGTCATTAGCCCAAATAAATAATACCTACCAAATGGGTAACATTAAAAGCAGCTGGGAGCATTACCCATCAATATTTTAGGGCTCTAGGACAGGTGGTGCTATTGAAAATGCAGATAGCTTTTTAAGCAAAATTCTTTTCCTCATGGTTAGTGATGTTTCAAGTAAAACAAAATGGGGGCACTCACCCTGAGGTAGGGTGGTTATTTTCCCATCTGCCCCGGTAATTGCTTGTCAAAAGTAGGCTTGCTTCAGATTCCTGAGATCTCCAAAGTAATGGGAAAAAGATCAAGTGTTTTGAAGCAATAAGAAAATTGACGACACAGTCACATTTTGAGGACTAAGTGCCAGTTTGCTTCATTTAGACACATGCTTATTTTTGTCCGAAATTTAAATTTGGAAATATTTGTCCTCTAAGCCCTTGTAACTCTTAAAATAGTCTCAAGTTTTTGGTTATTGGTTCTTTCTTTCTTTTTTGTTTTTATGGTTTGTTTTGTTTTTGCCTGTTTTGCACATTACTCTAATGCTTTATCTTTGTAATCAGCCTTATAGGAATTTATTAACCTCATTAACCTTTCCTGACACTTCTCTGTAAATCTGCCCTTTGAATAATGGATAATCATTAAATATAGGGAAGGTCTGTCTTATTGGCCATAACCTGGCCATGGATGATTCTTCCCTGCACAAAGGAAAAATAGTGGCCTAGCTCTGAACACACTGTTTCTAGCTCTGGCCTGCTAATAATCACCATTATGACTTTTCCTAAGAAATGCAATTGTTCTTGGTCTCATCTGTTCCTTATGGAAAGTGAAAATAACAGTTTTTCCTTGTCCTATCCTCAATCACCTCACAAAGATGCCATAATGATAAAGTAAAAAAAAAAAAAAAAGATTGCTTTTGAATTGACTTTTAAATTATATTCAATTATATACCCTGATATTTATTAAGTACCACATTTCCCCATGTTTAAGACGCACACAGGTATAAGACACACCTTAATTTTGGGGCCTGAAATTTGAAAAAAAAATGTATTACATAAAGTTATTGAACTCAAGTTTGATTCATCATAAAATTCACCCAACTCCTCGTCACTGTCAAAACTCCCATCCATTAGCTTGTCCTCATCTGTGTCTGATGACGAATCACTATCTTCATATATTGCCTCGTCCTCAGTTCCATCTATGGAATTTGAAATGTTACACTTCTTAAATGACTTGACAACGATCTCAATCTTGACATTATCCAAGGATTTTTTTCATTTAGGTACAAACTTCTCCTATAGTTGGTTTCTTCACTCTTCCTGCTGGTGTCAAATTGTTCTCAGAATCTTCATCCATTGGTTCCATTCATCTCTCATGGCAGCTTTGAAGGGTTTGTTAATGCTGACATCAAGTGGTTGGAGCTGGGATGTCAAGCCTCTGGGTATGACGGCAAATTTTGTTTTTTGCTCTGCAGCAATCTTCTTTGTGAGGTTTTTTTAATGTGTGCCCTGAACTGATCAATCACCAATAGGGCAGGTTTGCTTAAGAGCCCACCTGGTCTCCGTCTCCAAACTTTCTCAAACCAGATCTTCATCCCATCCTGATTCATTCAACCCTTGTCATGAACATGGACAATCACTCCTCAAGGAATGTCTTCTTTTGGCATGGTTTTGCATTTAAAAATCAGCATAGGAGGCAGCTTGATTCCGTGGGCACAACAAGCTAGAACAACTGTAATGGCTCTTTTCATGTTCACTTGTCTTCACAGTTACAGTTTTCACCCCCTTCTTATCAACAGTTCTGTTACTGGGGACATCAAATTGAAGGGGGACTTTGTTTATATTTGCAATCTGTTCCAACTCAAACTAATGTGTCTCCTGACATTGAATGACAAAATGATAAAATTCAAAGTCCTTCCTGCTCTAGCTTTCAGGCATCTTTGGGGCAAGTCTGGTGCATGTACGCATGCTTAGTCCATTCTGTTTCAGGAACCTGAAGCACCAATTGTGTCCTCCTTTGAAATCAGTAACTTCTTTTTCATCAGCAATTCTTCTTGCCTCATGCTGAACCATCTTTGTGGACACAGGGATTCCAAATGCCCTTTGCTCTTCAATACATATCTTCAGTTCCCTCTCTAAATCAGGCCATTTTGCTGACTTGCCTCTCACGGCCTTCTTCTGCCATGGCATTTTCAGCAGGGTTTCTTCTTCCCGTAGCCAGTCTCGGATTGATTTCTCAGTTGGAGGAAGACCAAACTTACGTTCAGTAGCACAATTTCCATTCACTTTTGCAAACTGGGTCACTTTTGACTTGAATTCAGCACTGTATGAAAATCTTTTCTGAGCCATTTCTGGGCAATATATAGCAAAATGTAACTTAATGTAATATACCAGTAACAAGTGTGAAACAATGAGCGCAAACACAACGAGCTCGAAAAAAGCAGAAAATTCAAATTAAAAAACCTACAATCACTGTATAAGATGCACCCAGTTTTTGTACCCTAAATATTTCAAAAAAGAGTGCATCTTATACATGGGGAAATACGGTGTATATGATATATGTATGTATGCATTTGTATAAATATTTATTAAGCAATTATGAGTTAGGTGGTATGTTAGGAAATTTTCTTATTTTATTTACTATAGGTATAATTCTGAGTAGGTACAACTATTAGCCCTGCTTTATAAATGAGGAAACAAATTCAGAGAGGTTTATAAATTGCTCGATAACACAAGCTAAGTATATGGTGAACTGGTGCAGGGCTTTTGACCCGGCCTAAGCTGTACATAGATCTTTTTTTTTTTTCTTAAAAAAAGTTTCCATTGATTTAAGAGAGAGAGAAGCATCAACTCATTGTTACACTTAGATGTGCACTCATTGATTGCTTTCTGTACATACCCTGAGTGGGGACTGAAACCGCCACCTTGGTACCCCAGGATGATGCTCTATCTACTAAGCAACCCGGCTAAGGCCCAAAGATCTTCTTAATATTGATATGTGAAAAATATGGCTGCAAAGGAAAGAAACTGCTCACCTATAAAGATGATGCTATTCAGAGGACATCATTACCTATATGCATTTACCAACTGCTGAGCATTTTCTATTTGTAGGATGTGTAGTAGAGATGAGCTACAACATATCATTCATTCTCTCTCCCCAAACATGCATTAATTCTACCCTCTCTAGGGATACATTTAGATGACAGACCCAACAAGTGACACAGCATCCAAATAATAGGGCTAAGAAGTAGGTAATAAGGATTTGAGTCTTTCAAATTTCTATCCTAATTGAGCAGTAAGTTTGATAAAATATTAGAAAATACCTCTTTACACTGATAGCTACTAGTATTACTAATGACAATTATTAAGCATCTCAGAACATTTAAGTTTCAAAATATCATGAATAATCAATTGAATCGCTTTTTGAAGATTTGTGCTCTGATTTCTTTTTATTCTTCTTTGCTTAAGAGCATCTGCAAAGAAGTGGAAGTCACACATTCTTTCTTTTTGGAACCTTTAGGTGTTGACTGCTGATTTCAGGAGCTAGTCAGCACTGTAAATCTTGGAGTCTTCAGCACTTTGTAATTAAAAAAAATGTGTCTTGAACATGTGTTTCCTGAACTTTATCATTAAACAAAATAGTTGTCTGAAAATCAGGAGATCCCGTCTTCACACACATAACACTTTTCATATAAACGAGATCAAAGTGCTTTATTAGCAAGTAGCAATCATCTCACTTCCCACTTAGGACAACAACTGCAGAAATGAAAAGTAAGGCAATTACTCAGGAAAAGCAACATGGGAAGACAAATATAATATCAAGAAACCATGGCTGAGCCAAGACACATTTGGATTCTTTTTCCAAATGTGAGCAGGTCATGTGTACTGCATCTCTTCAGAAAAAAATGTAAACATGTTCATGAAAGTGGGTAGGTAAATATTAATAAGAGAAAGAAACAAAGGAAATCAGGCCTTGAAGAGCCTGCTTACTTCACTGGGAAGTTGCGGTTCTGGACACCACAGGGTATGCTCCACTAAGGGCTTTACCGGCCCTCCTCCCATACAGGGAGGAAGAATCAGTTTTTATCAGCTCCCTGGGTACAACTGGTCCATCCCCAGACTACTGGGGAAAGTATTTCTTGCTTCCTTTTTGAGGCATGCAAGCACATTAGAAGCCCAGAGGGAGGTTATAAAGGCCTGTCAGTACAGCCTAAAAGTATCTCATTGGGTAGTGAGAAGAACCAACACAAGCCCACGAAAGATTAAGAAACTGATTGGTTGGCTTAAAGAAAAACTAGTCCTTTCAATCCTGGCAATATAAACATACTCTTAACAAAGAAAACTTCTTTTCTCTCTCCCTGCTTGGGAAAATGCACTTTTCCTATTTGCTAGCAAGTTCTCCAAGCACCCATTCTGTGTGGTCCTGCAGATAGCACAGTCTCCCATCTACAGGCTCTGAGGGTAGCCTGGGTAGAGCAATATAGTGCCTAGACTAGACTAAGCTTTGATATGGATTGAACTACGGCACAGAATATCTGGAGTCTGGTCTTTATACTGGACTTAATGAAGACAGGGCTGAACTTTTTCCTTTATGGGACAGATGGAGATGTGACACTGGAAATCTGTGGGTAGCTTTTCATTTTAACCCCAAATAAATCTTACTGAGAAAGCCTAATTTCCATAAGAAAATGCCATTTCCACCAGCAGCAAACACAAGATAGATTTGCAATGCTTATGCCTTAGACAGGGTTTCCCCCAGTTCATTGTTTATTCAATTTACTCATCAACTGTTGCAGTGCTTGTCTATCACTCCCTCATTGTGTACCTGGTATAATGTTTTCCATGTCCCTAGATGAAAAATACACAAAAGTCTGCCACTAGCAAATAGACATGGAGGTCCTTAACTAACAGATTCAGGAAAAAGTTAAACACAAAGTATACAGATTCATATTTGTACCTCAGCAAAATTATAAATGATTATGTTGTAGACCTTATGGGGGTTACTTGTACGTTGATGAAACTGATAATTCTATGAAAGCTTGAATATTGTGATAACACCGTGTTTCCTTATTAATATTCTAGAACGTAAGCTTTTTTTAACTCTTTTTCATCATTCTATATTAGTAAGTGGTTTCTATATATTTGACCTCTTTTAGTTTTGACACTAATTGATGAAGATCTGTTTTTTTTTTCTTTTGATAACAGTCTAAGGTTGTTGCTGATTTCTCTATTTAGAGGCTATTTTGTTCATCTAAGGCAGTGGTAGTCAATCTGGTCCCTACCGCCCACTAGTGTGCGTTCCAGCTTTCACGGTGGGCGGTAGTGGAGCAACCAAAGTATAAATAAAAAGATAGATTTAACTATAGTAAGTTGTTTTATAAAGATTTGTTCTGCCAAACTTAGCGAAAATCTGACATAAAGTACTTGGTAAGTAATTATTATTATATGCTTTAATTTGCTGTAACTCTGCTTTATAAATTTTATAAAGTAAAGTTACTTCCCTACTTTATAAATCACCATTACTGTGGAACCAGTGGGCAGTTAGAAAATTTTACTACTATCAGAGATACAAAAGTGGGTGGTAGGTTCAAAAGGTTGACTACCCTTAATCTAAGGTATTCAAATTTTCTCAGTGCAGTTCTGGAAGACGGGCACTCCATCCATTTATCAGTAAAATCTAGTGTAGTAACCCACAGCTAGTAATTCCTTGAAAGGTTTGTCATACCTTCCATTTCACACATGCCGTGAAGTCTTAATTCAGTGGGTACCTACACGTTACTGCCAGCCTGTGGCTTGTGTGACAATCTATTGCATAACGGTCCAGGTGGCAGTCATGCCAGCATCATCTAACATATCGATGAATGTAATGAGGTCTCTGCTCTAGTGTCACCTCCCAGAAAGTCTTCCATGGACAAATCTGTCTAAAATGGTCAGTCTCTGTCCCTAACTTTTCTTTATCTCACTTGACAGTACTACCTGACATTGCTTTTTTTCATTATCGTCAGTCTTCCTCACTAGACTGTATGGGGAAGGCACTCTGTCGGCTTTAGCCCAGAGCCTAGGGCAGTGCCTATCACTGAATGAATAAATGAACTGAGTAAACATTGGAATTTTCATCAATCTCAGGAGTGAAATGATTAATCTTCCCCAATGTGCTTTATCATGAAAGAAACTGTTGGATCTATCATTATAAAGGACACCAAAGCACAGGATTTTTTCACTGTGGTAAATGGAAATGTTTTAAATGATTGTGGTATTTCCACTTGAATTTATCTCTTAATAAAAACATTTTTAATTGTAGAAAAATTATCTATAGCTCTAAATGTCAAAGATTGAAGCTTCTTGCAAACAGTTTTGCTCTTTGTTGTTCAAATAAGCTCTATATTTTTTCTTGCAAGTCATCAATAATCTACTGTGTGTCAATTTTAGCAACTCTTCATACTCACCTGAGTCAATTAGTCTC
The DNA here is from genome assembly GCF_036850995.1 of Saccopteryx leptura. Classification (NCBI taxonomy): domain Eukaryota; kingdom Metazoa; phylum Chordata; class Mammalia; order Chiroptera; family Emballonuridae; genus Saccopteryx; species Saccopteryx leptura. Next base: position 117,251,760 of record NC_089516.1, read on the forward strand.
ATCTCTGATCTACTGCTGAGAACTTCCAGGTCAGTCTCATTTCTGTAATTGTTCAATGACTTTGTCTCATTTGCTAGAATACCTGTTGTTTTACAGCTATTCAGGTTACCTGTCTGCCCTCATCAAAGCAGCTGAACTTGAGACCCCTTAGTTGATTAACTCCAAGTTCCCTTCAAAACCTGATGTTCCATAATCACAGAATTCACTGCAATTTGTAAGTTATTTAGTTATTTGTGTGTTTGCTTGATGCTGTGACTCCCTTTGCCACTAGACGTAAGGGAGCCCTGTGAACAAAGGGACTCTGTTTCTTTTGTTTACTCCCCATCTGCACAGTTCCTGGCACAGAATGGGCTCTCAGGAAGTATTTGTTGAATAAATGAGTGAATGCATATCCTCATCACTTTATAAAAAATGAGTTGGTATCAGGATATTATATTACATTAGGGATAGCAGAGGACTTTGGTATCTCTTGTAGAGGGAGTTAAAGTCCCCAGTTACTTTGGAAATACTAACATTTCAGTAAAATACATATTTTTAAAGACAGTGATTAGTATCTCTCTGGTATGTTTATTCTTAAGTGCTAGTCTATATAGTCAAGACTGGCAGTTTCTGTAACAATAACAGTCTTCTTGAAACCATCCCCGTAACCTCAGGCTTGATTCAATAACTTGTTTTGCTATTCATAAGATTTAAAATGGTATAAATTCTCAGCTCAACTAAGTGCAGAGAAATATGTTTTATTAAATAAGTTATGATAAGTAATTATGGTTGTTACCAGGTATCATGAATAATTGGGAGCCAAAATCAGTATTTTATTGAGTGGGATAGAATAAAAGAGGGAAAGCTCACGTAAATGAAGAGTTTTCTGAAAATTTCATGCTCAGGGTGTTTGTGGTTCCTCAGTTTGTTTGGGCGTGCTTATCTTTGGTTTTGTTATGAGACTACTTATTGACACATACCACAGTGAGTCAGTTAACAGCAGTCTTCCCATGGACTTTTTTTTTTTTTTCTGAAGTTGGAAACGGGGAGGCAGTCAGACAGACTCCTGCATGCACCCGACTGGGATCCACCTGGCATGCCCACCAGGGGGTGATGCTCTGCCTATCCGGGGTGTTGCTCTGTTGCAACCAGAGCCATTCTAGCACCTGAGGCAGAGGTCATGGAGCCATCCTCAGCGCCTGGGCCAACTTTGCTCCAATGGAGCCTTGGCTGCGGGAGGGAAAGAGAGAGATAGAGAGCAAGGAGAGAGGGAGGGGTGGAGAAGCAGATGAGCACTTCTCCTGTGTGCCCTGGCTGGGAATCAAACCCGGGACTCCTGCACGCCAGGCCAATGCTCTACCACTGAGCCAACCAGCCAGGGCCCCATGGACTTTTTGATATTGCTCTTTATTTTCTCATTTTTTTCTGGGTTCTAAACTTTGATTAGCCCATTGAAGGCAGAGAGGATTATTGATGTTTATATAAAGTTATAAATGTTGTCAATTATGGGCAGGTTCTGACAGTGGGGCATGTTTCATAAATTAAAAAAATATATACTTTCTTAATGTTATATAATCACCTCACCTTTCAGGAATTTGTTCCTACAGTATCTGGAGAACAGTCATCTTACCTTTAGTTTGGTTGTATGTTTGGGAATTGACTTATTTGAGGTCCTAATATCATCTTTGTGTTCTAGACAACCAAAACGGGTCTTTCCTTAGCAGGTATGAGAAGAGCCACTACAAATAAGGCACTCACTCACTCTTTTCTTTACCTACTTTTTGCCAGTACTGTTTTAGGATCTGGGGACTCAGTGGTATGGTAGATTAAAGATGACCACACATACTTTGATACTTCTGTCATCAAGAAGTGGGATTTAATGTCCTTTCCTTTAAGTTTGGGCTAGCTCTACAACGGCTTTAACAGCATATAGTATGAGTATGACTGTTAAAACCTCTGGACCCACTGTAAGATAAAAGACTTGCATATTGCATTTCTTGCCTCTTGGACCCCTGATCTGCAATATATAAGCTCTGACAAACCCAAGGCTGACTGCTGTGTGAATATGAAGCCCAAGTGAGGAGGCTCTGTGGAGAAAAGAGAGACTCCTGGATGCTATCCACCTGTTCCAGCCTCTGATTACAGGAGTTATCCCAGCCAGGAGCCCAAACATCATGGAGGAAAGAGAAGCCATTCTGGCTATACCATGTCTGGATTTCTGACCCACAGAACCATAAAATACAATAATAAAAATTGTTTTAATCCATTATGTTTTGGTTTGCTACACACTGATTGATAATCAAAACAAGGAAAAAACAGATCAGGCATGGTCCTTGTCCTCACATAATTTAAGGCTGAACACTTGAAATAATTCAGAGCTAATGCCATATTCCCCAATGTGCTAGAAGAAATTGAAAAACAGTAGCTTAATAGGAACTCTGTACAAGGAACCTGGAATCTTGTTTATGCTCTTCATTTTGTACCTTGTTGACATTGCTGTTATGAGCTTAGTGATGTATGAAAATTGGTCTCAACTTTAGAACTTTGTAGCTAACTAAGGATAGGCATTCTGATGGGAGTGGGCACAAGAGGTGGCCATGATCACACCCCACAGCACTATTACAAATTTTCAGATCTTTAAATTGTTCTTAAAACTTATTCTAAGTGATAAACATAATAGTCAAATGTTTCTCAACACAACCATCCTTCTCATAGAAAGTGAATGTTTTACTTTTACTATGGTGGGACCTGGTCATCTGACATGATTGATAGGATAAGATACTACAGGTTATAATCCACTGCCCTGGGGGAGTTTAATAGTCTAATGTATGGGGAACAGTATACAGTGGTCTCTCATCTATTGCAGAGGCTAGATTCCAGAACCCCCACGATAGGCAAAAATCCACAAAGTAGTGACTTTATATTTATTTTATTATTTATATATATATTAAGGCTTTATAAAACCTCCCCACACTCATATAAACCTTTCCCACACTGTTATTAACCTTTCACACACTCTTATAGACACTTTCTACACTCTTAAAAACTTTCTACACTTTTAAAGCTACGTAATTTTAACAATATATAAAATTTTATGCTACGTATTTTATTTTGATTTAATATTCTTTTAATTTGTTTTAATTAATATTTTTATATTGCATTAAATTTTTGAGGCTAGAAAATGCTTATTTTACTGCAAAAATAATTAAAATAACAAACATATAAAAATACCTATATATCGCCAAATTCCATGATATAGCAAAAAATTCAAGATACTAAATTAAATATATACAATTTAAAAATTTGCGATACAGTGAAACCATGAAAACTGAGTGCAATATAGCAAGAGACAACTGTACACCAACTTATTCACGAATTGTCCACAGGTATTCTATTAAACTAAGGGTAAAAATATAGTTTCATTAGTGTGATTTCTAGTTCACATTCAGTGAGAACTTTTTTCTTTTTTTAAACCAACATAGTAAAGGTTAAATAATTCAGTAAAAAGTTAATATTTGATTTTTAAAAACTCTCAGGGAAATAGATCAGAAAGAAAAATTCCAAACATTTGCAGCTCTTCCAAGGAATGCTTTAGAAGCTGTGTATCCAGAGGTTACAAATTCAAATGCCATCAGGGCTAGACATGCCACTGGAAGTGAGGGAAATGAGCCAGACATCGAGAAAATAATGAATGGTGAACTAGAGGGGATTCACATTCCATCAGAGGGGCAAGTGGCTCTTGGCTCCAGAACACCTATGTCATGCACATGCGCCCATAGATGCCACCATTTGTAAATTTTCTAGAGAGTGAAGATATTCCAAATTTTCTATTAGATATCCTAATTTCTAAATGTTGGACCAAACAAAATACACATGTGGGCTGATATTAAGCAATCTCTTATGTAGACCCTGGATATAGATTGATGTGGAGATCAGCCTCTCATGGTTGCAAAACAGACAAATGAGTTTAGCCAGACTTTGCTGTCAGTGGTTGTACTAACTCTAGTAGGATTTTGTTTTTTAAATGCAACTCTCCATTAGTGATGGCAAGTGAAATGTCTAGCTTTGCAAATTACTGCTGTTGTTTAGTTTAATGTACAGTTGTTTTTACATATTTATAAAAACCTTTTACATTATTAATAGTGATTAAATGCTTAGCCACTGAAGATCAATAATGCTTCTGTTCACCTATTTACATTATTAAAAAGTAGTAAGTCATACCAAGCAGGCAGAATATGTGGTTTACTTTGTAGTCATGTTTGGAGGAGATAGAAAAAAAAGAAAACAAACTCAGGCTATAGGGTGAAATGTATTTAACAAAAACGGTAATTGAGTAGGGCTCGTTAGAGAATTCACTGTGGGCAGGGTGCATGTTCACAGTGACAATGTACCACTGTGGGGCATAGGGTGAATGTACCTTGTGCTTCATATGCCTATGCAGCAAGTTCAGAACCGGAAAGGCTAGTCTCACTTGGTTACACAAGGATGAACAGCTATTTAACCTTTATATGTCCTTGCAACAGTTAGTTACCTGTATGCTACTGTGTTTAGCTCCCAAGCCTTCTAATGGTGGCAACACTCAGTGTCGAGTCATCTGTGTGGGTCATGTTTTGTCTGTAGGCAAATGAGCCTCTTTGCAAATGCTTTCTTCATCTGCCTACTTAGCTTTCTCTCAATTATATGACAAAAGCAAAAACACTGAGTGGTTTACCTGATTATGCCACGTATGTGTTCTAAATCTGTTTGAGTCGAGCTACCCCACGGTCAGGATGCATAAGGGCCATAAGTCTTATCAAGGTCAGCTAGCCTAGCCTTCTAAATCATCAAAGTGACTCAGCCTACTGCCCTAGAATCAGCTCTCAGTATCAGTCTGCTTGAATTCAAATCTTGACTATGATACTCATTGGGTGTAACCTGGGGCAAAAGGCATACTTGACATCTCAGTTTTTGTTTTCTTACCTGAATCATGGGGATAATAATAGTGTCGCCATCTAGAATTTTTGTACAGTTAAATGAGATAACACACATGAAAACTTAGTACTAGACTGGACACATAATAAGTGCTCAATAATAATTTACATGTAGTAAAAGGCCCACTTTACCAGTCATTCAATTGTGTTCTTCTGACAAGAGGAAGTTCACAAACACAGGTTTGAAGTTTGTAAATAATGTCATTGAAATATATTAAATTGAACTGGGTTTTTAAACATCACTTGGTTTCTAAGTTTTTTTGTGTGTGTGTGTTGACTCAGATGTCATTTGTCAGTATAAGTTAGATCTCTGACAAGAGATATGACAAGAGGAAGTTCACAAACACAGGTTTGAAGTTTGTAAATAATGTCATTGAAATATATTAAATTGAACTGGGTTTTTAAACATCAATTGGTTTCTAAGTTTTTGTGTGTGTGTGTGTGTGTTGACTCAGATGTCATTTGTCAGTATAAGTTAGATCTCGGGTACCAGGCTTATTTAAGGACAAATTGAAATTGGGCAGCTGTGGTATAACAGAAAAGTGACAAGAATTGCTACAATCCAAACTTGCTGGTTGTGTGGTGCTGGGCAAGTTAGTTAATATCGCTGAATCTCAGTTACCTCATATATAAAATACACCAATACAGATACCTACTTCACAAAAATATTGTGAAGTTAAAAGAAAATAAGGTGGCCCTGGACAGGTAACTCAGTTGGTTAGAGTGTCCTCCCAATATGTCAAGGTTTTAGGTTCAATCCTTGGTCAGGCTACATACAAGAATCAACCAATGAATAAATAAATAAGTGAAACAACAAATTGATGTCTCTTTTTCTCCCTGCCCCTTCTTCTCTTTCTCAAATCAATCAATAAATTTTTAAAACTTAAAAAAAGAAAATAATATATGTTTGAGTGTGCTGCAAACTAAAATGTACTGTGTAGATGCAAGAGCTTGTTACTATTATTTATACATATAATCAAAATTGGATTTATTTTACCCAGAGTAATACTGCATGTGTTGACCTGTAGAGAAAATATAGTTAGATTGCTTGTCTTCAACTATTTCCTTTAGAAGAGGCCCACACCTTTTCTGTCAGATTAGATATGTCTGCAATAACTGAGATTACTACATGGAGGAGACCTATAGTTCAGAATTCAAATGTGACTTACAGAGCCAAATGATACCTTGGAACATTTTACAAAAGAATGAGAAAAACTCATCAAAGCAGGAGGAGGAGAAGGGCATTAACCACCATGAGTAATAGGTTTGTCCGCTCTGTGAGCAGCCAGCCAGCATTGCTGAAGCATGAAGCCAAACGGTAGGGGTTGAAGTTTCTTCTTACTTTTCTGAGTTTATTGCTCAAATGTCCCACTCTGGGTCACAATGACTTGTCTCCTGTCTCTCTCAGGGCCAGACTTTCTCTCTTTCCTTGAGTTCATGAGTCTTTTAATATAGCTCCACATCATAGAGGCTATTTCTTTCACCATTTTTTCTCTTCAGACTCACTGCTCCCTGAGCATGGAGAAAGCTACAGAGTTGATGACTTATTACCTTATATAGGAAAATAGAAATAATGCATGTTTTTTGTTCCTTTTATTCCTCTGGTGTACAGTAAATAAGTCTACACCATCTAAATAATTATTTCGACTCTAGCCCATTCAAAAGTTACCCCAGAGTTGTTTCCAAATGAGGAGAAATGCTTCAAAATAGGAGTGATTGAATCTCTTGGAAGAAGGCAAGTTTTGACTAGATCCCCTTGAAGAAAAAGCCTTTATTATGATGCACTGGCATTTTGGTTTTAGGTTCCGTCAGAGACCTTGTAGGTCAGAACTGCACAATAATAAAAACGAGTAAGTTTTAAGTTTCAATAACAGTTCTAGTGCACAATCTGTGTGAAGGACACTGAATATTTTAATTTCTCATGCACATCTTCTCCCCAACCCTTTTCTTCTATGTGTAGGTCAAAATGAGTTTTATTATTTTTATTTTATTGTCACTGACATCTATATAACCTCTTGACTAAGTTTTCCTCGGGGACCAATACTGCCCACCAGGATGCAGCTGAGCGGGTGAGGTATAGACAGGGTTCTTGGACAAAAAGTTTCCATGTTTATTTTTAAACTCCTCTTTGCAATAGTCTAGAAGCTAGCAAACTATATAGCTTGTGGAATGAACAAAGGAGGACAAATTTAAGAGACCAGCAATGTTGACTTCAGTGGCTTCCTTATATCTAGTGTTAATTAGTAAAATACGTCATTGCTGAAGATGAAGCAGAAAATAACAATGAGCAAACTCATGTTATTACACTTCAAATAAGTAAGCAATTAAAAAAATTCTTTACCTAAGGCAGGGGTCGGGAATCATTTTGGCTTAGAGAGCCATGAATGCCACATATTTTAAAATGTAATTCCATGAGAACCATACAACGACCCGTGTACGTTAGGCATTATCCAATAAAAATTTGGTGTTGTCCTGGAGGACAGCTGTGATTGGCTCCAGCCACCCGCAACCATGAACATGAGCAGTAGGAAATGAATGGATTGTAATACATGAGAATGTTTTATATTTTTAACGTTACTATTTTTTTATTAAAGATTTGTCTGCGAGCCAGATGCAACCATCAAAAGAGCCACATCTGGCTTGCAAGCCATAGGTTCCCGACCCCTGACCTAAGGGGTTGGACTTTGGTCTCAGGTCTTTATTGATAGCTCATGCTTTTGAGCTTTCAGAATTTTACAAGCCTTGCATTTCACGTGAGGAAGTCCAATTCACCCAGCTCTTTCATATGGAAAAATGTACAACATAGTATAAAACTTAAAGTTTAGCTCTTGAAATTCAGGAAATTTTCAAAGGATCAATCCAGAAGCAAAACAATGCATTTGCAAATTATACTTCCATTTGTTTTTATCATGAAAAGACCCATCTATACTTCTTCAGAAATAATACGCAGTGTGTGTGTGTGTGTGTGTGTGTGTGTCTTTTGTAATACAGATTTTCTAGAAATGAGTTCTCTCCCTTAACTAATTAGGAAGGGCTAGGGCATTCCAGATATGCCTAAAAAAATCAATGTGTACTGGGTGGAATGAGAAGTAAATGGATCTTTAGAAGACACCTTCCTTTTACAGTTCAGGAAAAACATGACCATTGCTCATTAAAGAATAAAATAAATACACATATACCTGCTGTCGAATGAAATCTCTGGAGAAATGACATGAGTACTGTCCTTGCCGACGAGGAATTTGATTCGATCATAGAAGAGTCTTGAAGTGTGCTGAGAGAAGAGAGGTTGGTTTTGCTGAATGAGGTCAAGAGGGTCTGGTGAGCCTTGACAGAGAGGACTTACATAACAGTTGCTTTGTTGACAACAATCAGGGTCCACACAGTCAGTCAAACCATCTGAAAAAAAAAAGTGTTGAAATTTAGCTTCAAAAGAAGCAACATTGTTTAAAATAGGCACAAATGGAGAAAAATCTAGAATATAGACAAAGGTAACTGCCCGTAATTGAACTTGGAATTTATTAAATTCACAGTTCTTACAATTTATCACTCACTCTGAGTTTATATGGTACATCAGTAAAATTTAAACTTATTTTGTTCATAAATCCTTCTTTCTGGAAATCTCTAGCATGTGTGGGCTGTATTACATTGTTTAGCATTTTGGGTAGAATATTCTGTGTGAGAGAGCACTCTTGAGAAGTGTACTTTTTCCTCAACAGGACCAGGCTAGCAACTCTCTCATAATTATTTTGAATTTCTCACACCATGTACAAGTATGAGCACACAATTAACAAAGGCTTGACAACCTGAATTTGTTGGTGTTCTTAAAAAATTCTCCCTATATTTTTATCTACCAGTCAATTCTCAAAATAGAGATTAGTATTCTCATGGTTACCAAGTGTCAAGAGCAGGGCAGTTATTTTCAAATATGTGATTAATTACCTGGAGTGCTTATTAAAGATGTATATTCTGGAGCCCTGTTTATTAAATAAGAATTTCTTCAGAGCTCAGGATTATGCATACTTAAGCTGGGTGATTCTGAAGCACACTAAAGTTTCAGAACCATTTTGTAAGGAATTTTTAGAAGCAAGTTGTTTCTAATAGCAGTTATGTATTTCATGCAAATACCAATAAACCTCAGGTGTATGAATATGAAGAATTGTACCCAAACTACAGCCCGAGGGCCTCATGCGGCCCCCCGAGGCCATTTATCTGGCCCCCCACCGCACTTCCGGAAGGGGCACCTCTTTCATTGGTGGTCAGTGAGAGGAGCACTGTATGTGGCGGCCCTCCAATGGTCTGAGGGACAGTGAACTGACCCCCTGTGTAAAAAATTTAGGGACCCCTAGATTACTTAATCCAGTTATTCCAAGAGAAAACTCTTCAAAGGGTTCATTGTTTGGTAGAGGAATAATGGGAGGCACAGGGATTACAGGAGCAGGGGAAACCATGGAGAATCTAATCGCTGCAGAACACTGTGTCAGGTGCTTGAGGAAGCAAAGAGTTTTATAAAAAGACCTTTTTCCTGTTTGTGGAGCTTGGAGATTAATAGAGAAATAGGCGTCTAAAACAGCTGATTTATACTAGCTCAAGATGCAGGAAGTGTTGTCAGATGCCTACACAGAAAGAGGAAGTTTAGAGTGATTAATTTAGCATTATGGACGCTTCTTTCCACACCCAATAAACAAAATAATAATAATAGTAATAATAATAATAATGAAATAAAATAAAATAATAACAAAATAAAAAAATAAATTTAAGTCCTTTCAAGGTCCTTAAAGCAGAAAAGTGGCTCTAATTTAGATGTTTAACAAGGGTAAACAAAAAGATGCTAATCTTCTTGGCTTGCGTTGGAATCTGGAGGTTCAGATGGAGTCTCACTCCTGTTGATGAAAGTTACCAGCACTGATTTCATGCAGCTCTTGCACCCGCTCTCTCTCCCTCCCTTGGCTGCTCCCATGAAGCTGGAGGGGCATGCACCACAGCTGTGGGCAATGAAAGCCAGGGACACCAAGAGAGTAGGCGTTTGCAATAGTAGCCCTAGGGCACCCAGGAAATGTTTTTCCCCACATGAGGTCCTTTCAAATTCCCTGTACCATAGACACTGCTTTGATTTAAAATGCACTTTGCTTCTTTCTTGCCTTCCTTGTTTGTTGAGTGTATTTCTGCCCCAGTTTCCACTTCTCTGAGTATGAGTATATATTTCTTTTTCAGTGATGACTACTGTGGATTCCTTTCAATAAGATGTACCCTTCTGCTCTCCTTCCTCCCGTCATTCAGCAAATTAGATTAACAGATTTTCTACAGATTTTAAACGCCACTACCACCTCTCTCACCAATCCATTCTTCTCAGTCTCCTATTAGCACATTACCTTTTAATTCTGCTAATTAAACATCTGGATGCACTGAAAAGCTGGCAAAAACTCAGGCAGATTAGGAGCATTATCTGATGTTTCAAATTGGTGTGCAATATACTCCAGAATGAAAAACTGCTTTTTGAATGGGCAGTCACTTTTATCTTTTGATTGGTAATGAGTGCAGTAGTAATAATCAGATTGGGCATTCATAGGTTTCAACCATTCGACCACACAATTATAACTTATTTTTGAACAGAATAAATTTGAAATAAATAGCAATGCCCAAATTATTTCAAAACTGGATTTTAAACTAAACACAGGTCCCATTCAAAATTGTGACTCACATTCTCATGTAGTTATGTGCTATAAATTCCAAGCTAATGTTTCATATTTAATAACTGTCTATTATACAGGACCAACCCTCTAAGACCTCTGCTTTTTTGAGAAAACATCAAGATTTCTGTTGAATATAGAAATGCCACAAGCAAGCAGACCAATAATAGCATGCAACCCCCAAATAATAATTCATAGGTAAGCTCAGTACATGGGCAAAGAGTTACTTACCAATTACTACATTGGATAACAGCCCATACAGTATGTCTAGACTGTTACAAAGAAGTGCAAATGACAGTCACACTGCATGTGTGGGTTTCTTTTTCTTTTGGCTATTAAGGGTTCTTTTGTTGTTCTGAATTGGAAGCTGTGGCACCCTCCTGACAGCCAGGCTCAGGGTGTCAGAAATGGGCATATCAAATGTTAACTTATTTTACTTTTAGGGCCTGTTCCCTTAAAAAGAATAAAAAGGAAAGAGAGCAAAAAAGAGAGAGGTTAAATTGTCTTGAAGGACTAAACATGGCATTCACTGATCCTAGCTTTGCCAACCAGTTAGGGACTTATTGCCAGTTGGCTCAGTTGGGGCTGATGAAGATCAAGGACATTGGCTTCTTCTGTACATAATCAAATCATTTATTATTAAACTTTTACCTACTAGATGTATGCCCTTGGTTGAAAGGATTGGACCCTGGCTGGGTAGCTCAGTTGATTGGAGTGTTTGCTGATACACCAGGGTTGTGAGTTTGATCCTCAGTCAGGGCACATATAAGAATCAACCAATCAATGTATGGATAGGTGAAACAATGAATCAATGTTTCTCTCTCTTTCTACTCTCTCTCTAAAAAATCAGCCAATAAATAATCTTTTTAAAAAAGGGAAAGATTGGACAAAAGAATATACATGGTATGTGGCAAACTCATATTTTCTTAATCCTTAAAATGAACTTTAAAATATGTATCTTTTCAGAAACAGCACCCATATTATCACCCTGATAAAAATGGATAGCTAGTTTATGATAAGGTGTCCAAAAGGATTTGGAAACATGCATAAATTAGTTAATATTTGCCGGTATGACACTAGATACTTCCACAGGTATTATTTCAACTAATCCTTGCAAAAACTCTGTTTGGTAGACATTCTCATTTTCATTTTACAAATAAAGGAGGGGAGGCTAAATGTGGTTGCATAGTTGGAAGAAATATAAAAGTTCTGACAACAAATCACATCTTCATCATCCTCATCATCAGAACAGTATTACTAGTACTGAGCTAGGTTCTAAGACTTCCAAGCACCTAATTAATGTAAGTATTAAGAACACACAAAGTGGTTGAGATCAAAGAACAAGACTATATTCTGATTCTATCTAATTTTGACTGTACCACTTACAGTTTGTATGGTCCTGGATAAATCAGTTCAACTCTTGGAATTTCTTGTAGATGAGTTTACTCAGCTACAAGTTAAGGATAATAAAAATACCCTACAGAGTTGTTGTAAGGATCATATGTTATAATAATCATAAAAAGCTTAGCACAGCACTCTTGATAAATGTTAGCTACTGTCATTTACCAAATTCTAGACTGTGCAGACTAAAAAAGAGTCTACGTATAGTGTCCTAGGGGTAGATGCCTATGGTCTGCAGTATCAGCTTCATATGTTCAGACTCACTTCTACTGAAGTTGTTTTATCACAGGCCAGACAGCAGTTAACTTCTGTGTAACATATTCAGATCACTGGAATATGTTCATTTTGTGAACTCTGCATGGTTAGGTTGTCAGATAGGTAGGAGTCTAACTAGCTTTAAATAGACAGTAATACCACAGTAAATCTTTTTTCATTAAATTTCAGAAATTCAGAATTTGTTATCATTTGGAAAGGGGCTGGATTGAAGTTTGACATTTTTAGCCTCCATAGAATCGAGGGTCTGCCAAGCAAATTAATAGTGAACAATAAACTGAAGGGCTGCTCATTCAATTGACTCAGTTAAACAAAATCTCAGGCATTTTAGAAACCCACAAACAATGGATTAATTATAAATCAGATAAATCTTTCATAAATCTTTACTGAAGCAGGCTCTCTAATAGGCATTCCTGTATTAGTAAAAAGAAAGTGGGGAAGGATCAAGTGCACTTGGGGTTGGACTTGCTCAAAACACTGTTGTTGCTAGAACCATATGCAACTTACTCTTTCTGTTAGAAAGTACATTGTTTATGTGCCACTAGTATTCATGTCTTCCCAGACTCCACCTGTTATCAATGGCTTCCCATATTACTCACAGTAAAAGCTCATGTCCTGACAATGACCTACTTCTTCACAATGTGGTTCTGCACTGTCACTCTCTCATCTCTCTGATCTAACCTCTTGTTATTCTACAGCCCCCTTTCCACTATTTCTATGCCTGGAATATTTTCTCCAATAGAAACATGACTCACCTCTCACTTCCTTTAAGTCTTTACTCAAATGCTACCTTTTCAGGGAGGCCCTCACTGACCACCTTATTTAAAATTTCACCCCTCATCCATACTCCGTATACTTTTCTTTTTTGCCTGCTTTTACAAAAACGTTTTCATCACACTTACCATCTCCTATCACACATTTTTAAAAATGGTTTATTTTCTGCTTCTCACAACTAGAATGTAAGCTCCATGGAAGCATGGATTTAGTCATTTTTTAATTCATTGCTGCTACTTTTTCAATAACTGGGATAGTGCCTGGCTCAACACAGCATTTGTTAAGTATTTATTGCATGAATAAATGTATGTCCAAAAATTTCTATTTCTCTGGCATTTGTAAATTCACCTACGGATAATGAACATTCAATTAAGGCATTAAAATATGTTATAAATGGAGTCTTCATTAATATCGCACCTTTATTACCCACTTTAAATTGCTGTGTTTCAAACATTATTTCATTTATTTTCACCAATGTCAAGTAGGCAGATGTCAAGAATTACTAGCTATAGTTGATAGATAATGTGACAGATCCACTCAGAGTGGTTAACTGAGTTATGGAATTTAGATTTTCTAACTTCCACTTGTATCTGGAATCACTTGTCAGTTTAGGCTCTTATAACTAAGTGATGATCCTTTAATAATAGATTGCTTGAAAATGAGAAGGGTATTGATAGAAGACAATATTTACAAGATATGCTTTTTTGATGCTAGGTCTTCTGACCCAGTAAATCATAAAAGCAAACGTGGAGAGGGTGTCTGGTCCTGAAATAGCAAATGTTATCAATTAATTGTTCCTTCTATTTCATTTTCATTTTTATTAACACTGCAGCATGCTGGTGGCATTCAAAACATGAAGCTTATTGATCCATAAGCTTATATGTGCTCATAATTTACCCATGGTGCTGATTCCCAGTTCTAGAAACACTACCATCATAAGACAGGTTTGCAAATAACTATTGTTCTTAATGAATGGTGACTTGTTATGAAGACTGATTCTTGGAATATCATTCTCTTTTAGGCAATTAACTTATTGATTTTACCAGTGAATGTGAATATGGACCACTGAAGAGTTTGTACAAGGAAAACTTGGACAAGCATGTGACAACTATTTAAGAGATCAAGGAGATAAAAGGCCATTTCAATTAAACACTCTTATTCTATATCTTTTTAATCTCCTTGACAATCTTTCCTTCCTTTGTAACTGAAATGAATAAAATATAATCTTTGTCTGATAGAAGATCTTAAAAAATTCAAACTTTTTGCCCATACAGGCGGTGGTGCAGTGGCTAGAGTGTTGGTCTGGGACGCTGAGGACCCTGGATCAAGCCCCCCGGTCAAGGCACATATGAGAAATCAATCAATGAACAACTCAGGTGCCACAACTATAAGTTTATATTTCTCATCTCTCTCCATTCCTGTAAGTCCCTGTCTATCCCCCCCTTCTCTTAATCAATCAATCAATCAAATTCACACTTTTCTATGTGATCTGCTCAGACCTACCTTTATATTCTCATCTCCCACCAATATCTTCCTGATTCATTGTATTCTAGTCACAATGACTTGCTTTTATTTCCTAGACGAAGTCAGTATATTTCCACCTCAGGGGTTTGCACATACTATTTCCTTGGCCTACCATTCTTCCCCTGAGTCATGTCAGACCTCCTTAACCATGTAGACTTGGTTAGGTACCCTTATCAACATTTATAGCACTCTAAAATTTTTACAAAACTCTACAGTTGTACATATATGTTGTACATATATAGTTATTTGTGTGGTTTCTTATTTAATATCTAGTTTTCTCCACAGGTGATAAGTTCCACAAAAGCAGTCTTCTTTTGTTTGTCATTTTCTCTCCAGTGCCAAATGTAATAATGCATAAATGAAACAGTGGGCACCTAATATGGTATATTTATCTGAAAAGCAATCATTTGAGCCAAACATCTGGATCAGTGTTATCCAATATTATGTTTCTTCGACGACGATGGGAATGCCCTAGGTCTGCACTAATATAGTAGCCATATGTGATTACTGAGAATTCGAGAGGTGGCTAATACAACTGAGAACCAGAATTTTTAATGTTATATAAGTCAAATAATTACATGTAACTAATGCTTACATATCAGATAGTGCAGATTTTGATATCTCCAAATATATAGTTGGATATTGGATGGTCTATAAACTTAGCCAAACAACATAAAAAATACTTGAAATTTTTATGAAGTCAAATTTATCATTTTTTTATTTGGTTTCTTTCCTTGTTTTTATGTTTAAAGTTCCTTCACATATTGAATTCTGTCACTGATATTTTCTTCGAAATGAGATTGTTGTTGTTTTTTATCTTTAACTCACTAGTCAGTTGCAGTGTTTCTATTTATCTTATTTTTTTTTGAATCTGGTATGAATTGAAAATCTAAGGTTTTTTTCCCCCTTAATAGTTGTCTCCGCACCTTCTATTTCATAATGCTTCCCCCCCCCCAATTAATGATGCTGGTACTAAATTTATATTTGTGCTGGGGTGTGTTCCAGAGCTTTTATTCAGTTATAGTAATCTGTATACTCTTACATCAGTACCATTTTGTTTTAATTATCATAGCTTCAAAATACTCTTTAACATCTGATTGTTGTTGCTTGCTCTCACTAGTCTTTGTTTCAATCTCTCTGATTCAGTTAATATAATGTCTAAATGTGCTTCCTCATGTCAAGTTATATGTGTGTGTAATGTATGGTTATCATATTTACCAAACCCAAAATCAGTACACATGATTAACACAGGACAATGTGATCACCATAATGTTACATCTTCTCCTCCAAACACAGAGTAATGCCATCTTTCTATATACAATGCATAATATTCTTTTCTTTTTCTTGCATATTAATGAAAAATATCCAAGATTATTTGTTCTCTGTTAAGTTTTTACTATTAAAGTAGTTCTTAGACCCTCTGTGTCACCCACATATTTAATGCAGCCCAATTAGTTACTAAGAATCACAATGCATTGAATCAGAGTGTAGCTAAAGTCAAAGCTGCAGAAAGTAGCAGCAATACTAATCAGTATTCAAAGCTGATTAGAATGCAAAATCCCTGGCCACTCTTTAATTATCAGCTATAATATGAGTAAGCAGGTAGTAGGTACTTAAAGCAAATCCTTGAAAGTATTTTTCTTTATTGATTGGGAAGATCACTGCAGAATTATATTGAAAAAATCAGGAACACATTTTCCCAAAAGGATCAGTTGGCATTTCCTGATTTAATTGAAATGTACAAACACACACACACACACACACACACACACACACAGATGCAAACAAGTATGCAAGTATCAATAATTAGTCATAGTCAACTAAATGAATCTAGCCATTTCTGGAGAGCTAGAAAGCTGAAACTACCAAATGAAGGAAGTTTAATGTATTCTTAGGGATAATATTTAAATAGCATCAAAATGGATTTATTGTAAAAAAATTTAGTAATGAGGCTTTCAGGTTATTTAATCCATCTTCCTTCCTCAAGATAAAATTGAATTTATATTTAAAACCAATATCATCTTAATCCTACTGAAGAAAAAAAACATGGTAACTGGCCCTGGCCGGTTGGCTCAGCGGTAGAGCGTCGGCCTAGTGTGCGGAGGACCCGGGTTCGATTCCCGGCCAGGGCACACAGGAGAAGCGCCCATTTGCTTCTCCACCCCTTCGCCGCGCTTTCCTCTCTGTCTCTCTCTTCCCCTCCCGCAGCCAAGGCTCCATTGGAGCAAAAATGGCCCGGGCGCTGGGGATGGCTCTGTGGCCTCTGCCTCAGGCGCTAGAGTGGCTCTGGTCGCAACATGGTGACACCCAGGATGGGCAGAGCATCGCCCCCTGGTGGGCAGAGCGTCGCCCCCTGGTGGGGGCGTGCCGGGTGGATCCCGGTCGGGCGCATGCGGGAGTCTGTCTGACTGTCTCTCCCCGTTTCCAGCTTCAGAAAAATGAAAAACAAAACAAAACAAAACAAAACAAAAAAAACCAAAAAAACATGGTAACTGGAAGTTCCAACCTCCCCCTCCACCCCATACTCCCTAAAGAAACAATCATAAAAATGCACTTAACCCACAAGGGATTTTTGATTCCCACACCGATACAAAATTTTAAAGAAATATTCAGAAGTCAATACACATTCATCAAAATCTTCTCTACTTTCTGTTTTATGTATACAACAGATATTGAGAATAATCCATTAATCCATCAATATGTAACTGATCCATTCATTAAGCATTTTGGCTGCCTTGAGATAACCTTGAGGCCATAAAAATGCTTGATAATTATTCAGTTATTTTTATCAAGTTCTACTTGAGACCCCTGCAAGGTGTTGGAGCCACATATGGCTTTTTAAAACATTATGTGAAGCTTTTGAATTAAATATAAAAAGTTCTACTCTGAATTATCCTGATGCTGTGTCCTTTGAAATATATAAAGTGTTACTAAAAGGTAGAGATACAAGAGAGAGCTCTAAATAACTTAAAACAAAGAAAACTGTATCACATTCATACAGTACTAGTATCTGATAGTTTAAACACCTGTATGCTGAGCTAATATGGTACATAATAAATACCATAGGAACGGGAAGCAGCATGGTTGTAGTAATTAAGAAAATAGACTCTGAAGTCATATATCCCTGAATTGGAATCTTAGTTCTGTTTCCTTCCAGTTATGCAACCTTAGAAAAGTCATGTACCATCCTTATGTGAAACAGTTTTCCCATCTATAAATATGAAAAAATAGTACCTATATCTCATAGTGTTGGTATGGGAATTAAATGAGATATAATGAATGCTAAGAATTTGGAGTATTGCCTGATCATAGTACATTTTCAATAAATTGACAATTAAAAATAGTATATAGATCTCAATATTGTTTATACTAAGGATTCTTAATTTTCACTCTTGGTCAGATTGGCCATTATTGTGCTGAAGGTTGGGCTTTTTCCTTCTTAAGTGAACATTTTATAAGTGACTCACCTCCATCATTGTCCAAGTTATCTCCACAAAGCATTTCCATGACTATATTGCAACCTGTTCCACTCCAACCCACCTGACACACACAGTGCCAACCATTTTGATCCAGGGTACATCGCCCATTTCCAAAGCAGAGTCCTGGGCAGCCATCTGAAAAGATAGTAGAGAGTAACAATCGCAGAGACCTCAGAATGCCATTGGCCAGCAATGCTGTATCTCCTTATAGGGAAGCATCTAATCATCTGGTCTCCATTCAGATGAAGTGTTGAATAAATGGAAGAGAACTTTGCCTGCTTACCAAAACTTCCCAGGGAACTCATTATTCCTTACTCTGCTGTGTTTTCCCTTAGAGAGGCAATTAAGCATTATTAATGCTGACCCTAATTTCCAACCTCTGGTTCAGATACAAGAAAAACTATGATGGGGACAAAAAAATCCACTTTGTTTCCTTTTGAAAATGCATCTCTTCATCCCAATCAAAACTAGATAGATAAAACTGTATGTAGTTATGTCCAATAAGCTGGGGAAAAGTGCTTCTCTAGCAAGAGAAACACCCCTAGCTTCTAGTGTGTATGGATCTTTTTCTCAGAATGTATGGCATTAGGATTTTGCTATGTCGGTATACAGTTCAGGCCTTCCCATTAAGTATTTGCCCATATGGTGTCACAAAAATTGCTGCAATTTCCTGTTCCATTTTTTCGCTTCAAGATTGTTATTAATCTAACTAAAGATTAATTTTCTTTAAATTTTACTTATCTGGTATCTCTCCCAAAAACCAGCATAATACTATGCCTGTAGTAAGTGCTCAGCGAATGTTTATGTAATTAGTGCATGCCAAATTTAGACTTTCAGAATTTTGGAGGATAACTAGATACATTTAGTCAAGAGAAAATTGTTATGCTTGAATTACTTCTATCTATCAGTAAACTACAAACACTGGCAATGGTATCTCCTTAGACTTAGTTTCTTGGGGATGCCCTACTCTTTCTACCAATGGTTCATGGTTAGGCTATCTCAAAGGGCAACTGTGTATGTGCTAAGTGCCTAGAGGTCAGATGAGCATAGATGGCAATAAAGGCATAGAGCTTCTGGAAATTTTTCCAGTAGCAATACAAGACTAGATCTAGATTTTACTGGAGATAGTCCAATCAATATTCTTTTCATTTTTTGTCTTTTTAAGAAAATTCTGTAAGTATAAAGGGCAAAAATATTTTTTAAAATATTTAGATGCAACACAGTGTTCCTTCCAAATGGTTTTCCAAGCAACTATCTACAGACCGATGGTTGTTAGAAAATATGAAAAGACAATATATATATATATAATTGTCCATCAGTATCTGTAGGGAATTGGTTTAGGAACTCTGGGGGAACCAGGACCCAAGGATGCTAAATTCTCATATAAAATGACATTATATTTGTATATTACCTATGTCTATTCTCCCATATACTTTAAATCATCTTTAAATTACTTATAATATCTAATACAATATAAATGTTATGTAAATATTGTTATACTATATTGTTTAGGAATCAACTTGCTGGAATTTCTGTTTTCTAATACATTTCAAACTGTGGTTGGTTAAATCTGTAGATGTGGAACCTCATATATGGAGGACCAACTGGTGGTGGTGGTCGTGGTAATGGTGGTGTGTGTGTGTGTACACATAGTCACCCACTGCTCAATAATGGAAATACATTCTGAGATATGTATCATTAGGCAATTTTGTTGTGAGAACATCATTGAGTATACTTACACAAACCTAGATGGCATAGCCTATTATTGTAATGGTATGTTATACTTTTATATGACTAGTAGTGCAGGTTTGTTTATACCAATGTCATCACAAACACATGAGTAATGCATGTGCTATAACCTTATGACAGCTATGATGTCACTAGGTGATAGCAATGTTTCAGTTCCATCATAATCTTATAGGACTACTGTTGTCTATGTGGTCCGTTATTGACTGACACATCATAAGGTAGCACATGACTCTGTGTGTGTGTGTGTGTGTGTGTGTGTATTCCTTAAGAAGTGGTATAAGATGAATATATTTAGGTTTAAGAAAGGAATTTGTCTAGTTCCACATACCTAGTTTTATTCTCATGGATATACAAAGGATACAAAAATTTAATAATAATTTGGAACATATTCAGCCTTCTGAGGTTGAAGTAATGAAAGGCCCCAGGATATCCAATGAAAAAAAATCTTACTATCTCTATCAAAGGCAGATCCCTGGAGGGCTTAATGATGGAGTACTTATAGAGGGATAATTCTCCTAAACTTGTAAGGACATTGTTCATGAACTTAGAGCTATATCATAATGCTAAAGGAAAAGTTCAACTGTTTGCCTAAACCTACTTAATTTAATAATTACCTGTATGTTATACATACATACACACACACACACACACAAACACACACACACACACCTCAAAGACAGGGAAAAACTAGTTCTTAAAACTGCTTATCTATCTGTTACAAGTTATAGTAATAAATGAGTCTTGAATGTTGTTAAAACAAATTACTTTTTAGTCTGACTATTATGGCTTGAATTTGACAATATTACACTTAGAATTGCAAAAGGTAAAAGAAAAAACAAACAAAACCCGCAAAACTTCAACCCTTCCTTTCCCACATGCATATTTTGCATTTAAAATATTTTTCTGTTATAAAACTAGTGAGAAAAATCTTACCTCGAACAGCATCTAAGTAGTGAGCTAAAAAGGGGAGAAAAGAGTGATTAAATGAATTTCTGGGAGACCAAATCTGTAAAACACATACTAATATTTTACCATATGTTGCCTGGAAGGAGAACAGCATTCTGTCAACTGTTGAATGCCTGCAGCTCAAAAGCTGGTACACTGGCCTGTGCAGTCTGAGAATCACATTTTCAGTGGGAAAGATATTAATGGCTTTTCTGCAAGAACCTCTATTAGGCTTCCCCAAAAAGTGTCATATTTCATTAAAAGTATAAGAATTGCATTTTTCCATTTCAGTAATAACTTCTGTAAAAGAGTACTGGCTAGAAATTCTTATTAGCAATATCTATAGAAGGAAGTTTTGAAGTAACCACCTTTAGTAATCATCATCTGCTTATGTGAAGGCAATAAACTTACTGTAGGGCAGGGATGTAATTACTTAAGCTGCATGTGAATCTCACCCCTTGTCACCTTTTTAATGAATCTTAAATATTTTCCACAGTCACAGAAGAAGATATACTATACCTTCAGTAGAGTAGTAATACAGTTTATTAAGATTATGTTATATATGTTATCTATATCATACATTAGTTTGTCAGGTTCCAACCATTATAACAAAATACCTCCACCTAAAAATGGAAGCTGTAGTATAATCTAGTGTGTAAGGGGGAGCCCACAACAATGAATTGGGTATCCAGACCCCCACACTTTGCCTTTGCTCTGTGTAAATTTTCTGCATGCTCAGACAGTGACATTGGGGCACCCTGCAACCCACTTTAGTTAGCTGAACAATGGCAATCATGCTTGTCCCTTTATATATGCAGGAAACCTTTGCAGCAGATACATGTATGTTTCAAGGACTTTGATTTTTTTTCCCAGAAAAAGAAAGCATTTGAAAACTGAAACCTTCATTATTGTTAGCGTTTTTTATAGTGTGAAGACCATGTGACAGATTAATTATTACATAGGCTTTCTCACTCCCACAGACTGTTCTCCTGTGTAGTGTCCTGAAAATTAGTGAAATTGGTGACAAGAACTGACAGAGGGTAGATGCCTCGGTACAAATTCTCTATGCTATCCGGTAAACAATTAAATACAAATGTTCTGTTGGTAGGTCAGAAGTGTCTGCCTCATATACATTAAAGATAGTTCCTAATGATATCAAATGATCCCTGTTAAAGTAGTCTTATTTAATGAAATTGCCTCTAAGTGCTTTCAACTGAAACAACGTATAATTTTCAAAAGGAAAAGTGATCAGTGAATGTTGCCTTCAAAATAAAAGTATTTCTCTTATCAACTTTATTGAGAGTGTCATTGGAATAATGACACTTTATTCCAATGTATCATCTTTCATTTGAGTAACTCAAAGTACTTGAAAGCAGAAAATGAAAGGAATACTGAAGTAACAGAAAGGAAATGACACAAGAAATAAGATACTATCAACAAAAGAAGAAACTTCCCAGTTAATGAAACTTTCCAACTATGAGTAAACTTTCTCCTTTTTCTCTCCTTCAACCTCAAATTCTCTGACAAGTCTGGTGACTGAGTCACTAGACTGCTTTTCTCCAATTAATCCAATTTACTTTGTTCAAAGGATGGTAGTACTTACCAATTGTGCAGTGGTCGCCCTCCCATCCAGGGCTACATTCACATTTTCCATCTTTGCATTGGCCATGCTCAGCACAGTGAGAATGACAGGACCGTTCTTCACAAGTAGGTCCTACCCAGCCATCTTCACATTGGCAAATTCCCCGTGAGCAGACTCCATGGCTCCCACACTCCATGGTGCAGAGCTCTGTGAGAATTCAAAGAAGATGTATTCACTCACATATTTTATTAAAACTAAAATATACTATGCCCAAAGACATTAGAATTACCAAAGTGTCACAAAGACTTCTAGCACTTGAGTGAACATACAAGGAATTTTATAAAAAATTAAGTCTTCAAGTATAAAATTCTAAGGCAAATTGATTATAAGAAGTTCATAAAATAATAACAGCATTCAAGGCTTAGAAATAAAATTAATGTCAAAACAATGTCAGTTGGGTTTCACTAAAAAATCATTAAGATCACAAATGATGTTGCAGGGCTTTTATGATGCTACAAGTAACAATTGGGGGTGGAGAAAACAAACACACAATAAAATAGTGCCCTAACTTCATTCAGGAAGAGAGGTTCTACAGTTGAAAAAGTAACGTTCTAATTAATTTCTTCATATACAAAACGTAAAGTTGCCAAGATGGCAATCAACTGTTTTCCCAGATTCTTACTAAATTTGCATTTATTTCAAGCATTTAAAATGACTCCTAGTGAGATAAAATACAGTCTTCTTATCTCAAAATGTCACTCAATATTTACTTTATATCATCCAGGTACATACTGGCTCTGCCAATGTTCTCTCCTGTCTCCTTGGCTTTTTGTTGATAAATGTTGATAAATAATAAAATTATGACAATGGAGAAGCCAAAATAAAAGTTTTGCAAGTCAGACTTTGCTTGGGGTGAGGTGGGGGAGTGACATAATGTGGTGTGAAGATGGTGTTATATTGAGTTGTATATTTGAAACTTGTATGGTTTGGCAACCCATATCATCCTAATAAATTAAAAAATAAATTTAAATAAAATAAAATAATAAAATAAAATAAAAGTTTGGCAAACGTTCAATTGAGTGAATACCCTTGCTGGAGGAGGACAAGGGGATGAAAGCTTATAGAAAAAATGCAGACATCAGAGTAATGGCGGCATGAGAGATATTCTTGATTTCTCACCTTGAACTTTCAACAAATTAAACAACTATAACACAGCAAAGAGAACCCAGCTGGCCTTGTAGTGCACCCGAAAAATTCATGTACCAAATGGACTAAAAGTGAGATGGGGTGAGAAGGGGGGCAGAACATAAAACACATTTGTGGTGGGCTTTGGAGAGAAGAAGAGACAAACCTGGAGTGACTTTTTTTTTCTCTGCTGGATTATGGGGAGGAAGAAAGCTCAGGATCTCTGGATTTTGTCTGGGGGGTATGGAGAGGGAAACTTGGAGTGACTGGGTATCCTTCTGCCTGTAGAAATGGTGAGATAGAGGGGCAGAGGTGGAGATAAACAAAAGCACCAGAGTGCAGGGTCATAGCCAGTGTCCCTTCAGTCTGCCTGAAGCCCACAATTGGCAGAGACAGAAAAAAAAATAAAGTGTGTCTCCCCACTCTTCCAGATCCTGCCTCCCTCATCTTGCAGTACAGAGAATGGCAAAGACAAACCATACATTCATCTCTCCAGAGCCACTCTCTCCCCTGAAGAACAGAGGTGTTCTGCATTTGGTCCTCAGCTTTGTTGAGAGGTGGGAAGGAGTGGCCAGAAACCTGAGATTGCCATTGCTACAGCTGTAAAGCCAGAAAGCCAAAGCAGTAAGGCTGAAGCTGTAAAGCCCTCACAATATGCTCCACCCACCAATATGACTGTGGCCCAACTACATCACTACAAAAGCAACATTTTAGAGTAGGACAGCCCAGGAACTTCACAGAGCTAAAAGTTATAATACAGCAACACCTACTGAAAGAAAACTCTCAAATCGAAATTTATATTTCCTTTTTTCACCCTCTTCTTTCCTTTTTTTCTTTCTTTTTTTAATAAGAATTTTTTTTTAGATTTTATTTATTCATTTTAGAGAGAAGAGAGAGAGAGAAGGAGGAAGGAGCAGTAAGCATCAACTCCCTTATGTGCCTTGACCAGGCAGCCCAGGGTTTCAAACCAGCAACCTCAGCATTCCAGGTTGATGCTTTAATCCACTGCACCACCACAGGTCAGGCTCTTTCTTTTCTCTTTTCAATTTCATTTTCTTCAATTTTTATGTCTTTGATTTTTATTTTTGTGAGTGTTTTGTTTTTGATTTCTTTGTTTGCTTTTGATATTTTTTCTGTGGTTTTTCTTCTTTACCTGTCATAACTTTTAAAATTTTAACATCTTTTATTCTACTATTTATTTTAATTTTCAAGCTTTTTTTTTGTTAGGGTTCTTAACAATATCACTCTCAAATGCCATCAAAGAAGAAGAAATCACATACCATAGTTACTGAAGACAGAGACATGGTTCAGAAAGAAAATAAAAAATCTCCAGAAAAGAAATCTCAATCACATGAAAAGCTTATAGAGATTAAATGATAGAGAATTCAAAACTGAAGTTCTGAAAATACTCAATGAGATACAAGAAGACACCATTGGCAACTTAAGGAGTTCAGAAAAAAAAATTAATAAACAAAATGAATACAACACCAAGGAGATTACAACTTTAAAAACAGATGAAGAACTCAATACATAAATTAAAAACTGAGGTAGCAAGTTTAGCTAATAGAACAAGCCAGATAAAGGGAAGAATCAGTAACACTGAAGACAGGTAACTAGAAATGATATAGGGAGAAGAGGAGAGATACTCAAGAAATACAAAAAACTGAGAGAGTGCTACAAGAATAGTCTGACTCCATCAGAAAGAGCAATATAAGAATAATGGGTATATCAGAAGAACATGAGAGGGAGAAAGAAATGGAAAGCCTATTCAAACAAATAATTGATGAGAATTTTCCAAGCCTATGGAAAGATTTAGAGCTTTGAATCCAAGAAACAAACAGAATGCCAAGTTACCACAACCTAAACAGACCTACTTCAAGGCATATTGTAATAAAACTGTCCAAAATCAATGACAATGAAAGAATCCTCAAGGCATCTGGGGAAAAAAAAAAAAACACCTGTAACAAAAATAAAAGCCCATTAGGTTATCATCAGACTTCTCAGCAGAAACTCCACAAGCCAGAAGAGAGTGGACCAAAGATTCAAAGTGCTAAAAGAGAAATTACTAGCAAGAATACTATATCAATCAAAGTAATCCTTCAAATATCTAGGAGAAATAAAAACTTTTACAGACATACAGAAGTTGAGAGAATTCATCAGCAGAAAACTTCCACTGCAGGAAATACTCAAAGGGGTTACTTGAACAGACACAAAGACCAAAACAAATCAAAACTATAAGTAAACACTCCTACAAGGTCATGATTAAAATAAGGATAATCTGTGACAACAATAACATAAAAGAGGAGAGGATAAAAATTTGCAGTAACAAAGAAGGATGGAGTGCAGAAGCACTCATAAGACATAGGATTCTTGTACATATGAACATTTTTGTCTTAAAAACCTAATGGTAACCACCCACGAAAAAGCCACTACTGAAATACACAGCTTAAAAGAGGAAGAAACAGGGGAAAGAAGTATGGAATACTGCCAAATAAAAACAACTGACAGAAACAAAGAAGAGAAGAACCAAACAAGACACAGAGCTGCCAAACAAACAAACAAAAATGGCTATAGGCTATCCTCAAGTGTCAGTAATTACCCTAAATGTAAATGGAATGAACTCACCAATAAAGAAGCACAGAGTAGCAGGTTGGATCAAAAAGCAAAACCCAACCATATGCTGCCTTCAAGAGAAACATCTAAGCTGCAAGGACAAAAGTAGATACAAAGTGAAAGGTTGGAAAATAATTCTCCAAGCATATAATATCCGAAGAAAAACAGGAGTAGCCATACTCATCTCTAACAATGCTGACTTTAAGACAACAATGGTAACCAGAGACAAAGATGGACATTTCATAATGATAAAGGAGACATTGTATCAAGGAGGCATAACACTTCTTTATATATATGCAGCAAACCAGGAAGCACCAAAATATATAAGACACCTATTAATCAATCTAAAAACAGAAGCAGGCAAAAACACAATTATACACGGAGATTTCAACACACCATTGACGGCTTTAGATAATCCAAACAGAAAATCAATAAATAAATATCCTTAAAGGACACTCTGGAGCAAATGGATATAATAGACATAGGACCTTTCATCCCAAAATATCAGATTATACATTCTTCTCTGTTTGCATGGAACATTCTCAAGGATAGACCATATATTGGGCTACAAAACTAATATCAACAAATTCACAAATATTTAAATTATACAAAGCATATTTCTTACCACAAGGCTTTGAAATTAGAATTCAACTGTAAAGAGGAAATAAAGAAACCCACAAAAATGTGGAAATTAAACAACATACTTCTAAAAACTGACTGGGTCAAAGAAGAAATAAAAGCAGAGATCAAAAGATATATACAGACAAATGAAAATGACAACATGAAATATCAAAATTTCTGGGATGCATTGAAAGCAGAAATAAGAAGGGAGTTTAAATCATGACAGGCTTATATCAAGAAACAAAAGAGATCCCTAGTATATAAACTAACATCACAACTTAAGGAACTAGAAAAAGAACGAAGGCAACCCAAAGTCAGCAGAAGAAAAGAAATCATAAATAATAGAGCAGAACTAAATGAAATAGAGAAAAAAAAAGTATAGAAAAATTAATACAACAAAGAGTTGTATAATATTTCTGATAGGTCAGGTAAGACATGGGCAGAAAAGTTCCCATTGGGTTTATCAACATGGAAATTGTGAGTGATTTTATAAAGAGCTATACTGATAAAGTGGTAGTTGTACAAAAGATTGGCATGGGTGAACAGAAGGAAACCTGTTTGGTGATCACTAAGTTGTAAGAAGAGCCAGGTCAGAGAAAATACAAAAAAAAAAAAAAAAAAAAAAAAAAGAGGGATTGGCCTTATAAATGGTAGCTCAAGTATGTTCATCATGAAATAGCACCGACTTTCTATATCTTGGTTCTGAATCTCTGATTGATAATCTGGATTTGTAATTTTAATTCTTATAGTGAACCTGAGATTGTAATTTTGCTCCCTTTAATGGCCTCCCCCAAGACACTGAAACCTGAATTGAAAGGACCTTTCTAAGATTAGGGAGTTGGTCACAGCCAATCAGGTCAGAGTTAGCTGAGACAATCAAAAGCAAATATTTTGCATTGTTGCTTTACACAGTTATAAATTTTAGGCTTAGAGGAGTGTATCATTCTGATGATTTCCTAAAACATAACAGGACTAATAAACAGTAGCAGCAAAATGACAGACGAAACTATCTTTAATTCACCTCAATATAAACACTTAGAAATGCTGAATATAATGTAATAATTTTTAAAACAGCTAAAGAAATAAACATATAAGTTCACCCTCTGGCAGCCTCAAGGTGGTATTATACCCAGTTATAACCAGGCTGGGGCCCTGGCCGGTTGGCTCAGCGGTAGAGCGTCGGCCTGGCGTGCGGGGGACCCGGGTTTGATTTCCAGCCAGGGCACATAGGAGAAGCGCCCATTTGCTTCTCCCCACCCCCTCCTTCCTCTCTGTCTCTCTCTTCCCCTCCTGCAGACAAGGCTCCATTGGAGCAAAGATGGCCCAGGCGCTGGGGATGGCTCCTTGGCCGCTGCCCCAGGCGCTAGAGTGGCTCTGGTCTTGGCAGAGCGACGCCCCCGAGGGGCACAGCATCACCCCCTGGTGGGCAGAGCTTCACCCCTGGAGGGCGTGCCAGGTGGATCCTGGTTGGGCGCATACGGGAGTCTGTCTGACTGTCTCTCCCCGTTTCCAGCTTCAGAAAAATACAAAAAAAAAAAAAACAAAAACAAACAAACAAACAAACAAACAAACAACAAAAAAACAGGCTGGGGTACTTATGTCCACAAAAGGAAAAGAGATAAAGTCTTTGGACAATTTAAAATGTGGATAAGACTGAAACTCCTACAAGAAAGCAAGGACCATTGAAAGGCTGAAATATTAGTGAAATACAGACTAATAAACTGTCTTCTGTCTCAGAGACATAGCAAACAAGCATTGACTAAATTAATGACAATAGAGTAAGTCCCCTAGTTATGAACATCTGACTTACATATGACTCTTACTTATGGAAGGGAGTGTTATAAGGGTTATTGGTGATCAGCTGTAGTTGGACATCAGTGCAAATATCACAGAGTTACTGTGCTCCCATGGCAAAGAACTTACCAATGAATACTTTATGGCTTTAGAGCAGTAGATAAAGCATTTAGGGAGAAAACGGACCTAGAAACAACAGAACTGAAAATGTTTTTTTATAATAGTTAGCTGATGCTTTTTGTCTCATTGAAGTGGGAATGGCAAAGTTAGAGGAGCAAGATCCTGATACGAAGAGGTTCACCAGAGTTTACCGTACAGTTACAAAAGGCTTGAGATACTGTAGGGCCATTTATGATGGGAATGAAGAAAGCTCTGGACAAACCTCCCTCGATGCTGACTTCAAGAAACTGACAAACTGACTCCAGCAGCAGAATTAAACCCTGACTCTCTACACCAGTCCCATCCTCTCCAACAAGTCCATAAACTTTTGCATCCTCCAAGATAATTTAAGGTTGTATTTAAAGATGTTTGTGTTTATATGTACAGAAATGTAAAAATAAATACTATGTTAAGACAAACACTTGTCTAAGTTGTATTTAATAGGTAAATGTACCTGTTCTAACTCACATACAGCTTAAGAACAAACCTACAGAACGTATCTCGTTCATAACCCAAGGACTGCCTGTAATCATCATCATCATCATCACTATTGTCAAAAACTTGGGGTTTAGAAAACAACATCATAATAAAATATTACCTAATAATATGTGCAAAGAAGTACACTGAGTGAAATATTTCTAAAGCCCGCATTATTCAGGAATAAGGTAAGAGATATTTCCTCAAGTATGCATATAAAAATTTAAAAGTAGAATTCTGTTTCTAGTGATTGTGACCTAAGAGACTCCTACTATTCTCTTCCCCTAAATTTATCTGCTTAAAATATATTTAAGAATCTGTTAGATGTTACTGGAGTTCACAAAAGAGTAAAGAATTACTGAGCCAAGTTCCAGGAGAAAAGGAAAACCCAGAGTGGTGAGTCTAACATCGATGGATGCTTTTCCTCCAATAGTGTCTGTCAGTTCTAGCACATGCAACTGGAAGACACAAAGACTTGGTAGAGCTTTTGTCAGTCTCATGGGTGCAGAAAAAATATTTGACTAGATAAGAGCTAAGAAATTTTAAATGCTGAATAAAACATCACACCAAATGATGAAGCAAATTGAAAGAACAAAAAGGAGAAAAAGACAAATTTACAATCATAAAGACTTTAATGTCCCCCCTCCCCCACTTTCTTTCACTGATAGGACGAGCAGGCAAATCAGATGACATATGGATTTTGAGGAACATAATTAACAAATCTAATCTAATGGACACATAAACAGCATTGTAAAAAATAACTACAAAATATACATAATTTGAAAGTCTACAGAAACATTGACAAATATTGACCATATGATGGGCTATAAAGCAAGTCTGAATATATTTCAAAGTATTGAAATTGTTCAAAGCATTTTTTTCTGCCCAGTATTGAATTAAACTTAAAACCAATATCAAAAGATAGCTATAAAATCCACTTAAGTTTAGAAATTAAGAAATATAATTCTGAATAAACTATAGGACAAAAAGAAATGACCATGAAACTTAAAAGATTCTTTGAAAAGAATGAGAAAGAAAGTGCCACATACCAAAATTTGTGTAATATAACTCAATCCATGTGTATAGGGAAATTTATAAGGTAGAAAGAAAAATTGAATAAAAAACAAACATCCAAGCATTTATTCTAAGAAATTACAAAAGAGTAAAGTAAACTCAAAGAGGATAAAAGAAAGGAAATAATAATGATGAGAGCTGAAAGTAATTAAATAGGAACAAACATAAATGGAAAGCAATTATTGATGATTTGCATTGGGAAAAAACTTACAGGGACTTACCAAGAGAAAAATACAGAAGACTCAATTAACTAATATCAAGAATGAAAAAGATGTCATCACTATAGATTATATAGAAATAAAACATTGTAAGAGGATGTTACCAAAAAAAAAATATTGTCAATACATTTGAAAATTTCAATGGAATGGGAAAATTTCTAGAAAAATTTACAATAACAAACACATGGAAAAAATAGAGGAAATTGGCTAGTTTCTAAAAAAATGCTACTGCACAATGAAAAGTATTTCTGTTACAGAGAAAATTAGTCTTAGATGACTTCATGTGAAAATATATCAAATATTTAAAGAAGATTATCTGCCAGTTTTGAATAAACTTTTCCAAAGAATAGATAAAGACTAAGTCCTTCATAATGTGCCTTATGAGGCCAGAAAAATCTTGATATAAAATTCAAACAAAGATATTACCAAAAAAGGGTCAATAGCACTTATGAATATGGATGCAAAAATTCTAAACAAAATGCGACAAATCTAGCATTATATGACATGAAATAATATATTGGTGTTTATTTCATGAAAGCAAAATTGTTTTAACATTTGAAAACCAGTCAATGTAATCATCACATATGTGGAATAAAAAGGAAAAAAGCATATGATTATCTCAATAGATAAATAATAGGTATTTAATAAAATTCTAAACATTGATGCATGATAAAAATTTATAGCAAACTAAGATTAGAAGGTATTTTAATTTGATAAACATTAGCCACAAAAGAACCATAGCAAACATCATTAATAGATATGTTGAATTTTTTTCTGTTATTGAAGTTGAGAAAAGATGACTATAATCATTTCTGTACAACATTATTCTACAAGTCCTAGCCAGTGCAATATTATAAGAAAAAGAAAAAAAAATGTATAAAAATTGACAAGGAATGAATAAAAACCATCATTATTCAGGCAGTAAGACTAAGCACATACAAACCAAAACAATCTATATAGACAGATTATTAGAATATGTGAATTTACCAAGTTCTCTAGATATTAAGCAAATATATATTTAGAAAGTACACCTTCTGGTCAAGATGATAAAATAGTATGTGGTATGTGCACCTCTCATGACCATATCAAAATTACAACTAAACTGCAGCACAGCTTTCATTCAGATTCACCTGATGTCTAGCTGAACAGAAGCCTTATAACTAAGGATATACAGAAGAAACCATATTGAGACTGGTAGTGGGGGTGGAGATGAGGAATGAGCAGGTCCCACACCCATCTGTAGTAGTTAAAAATCAGAAGTGATAGTCCTGGTGGCTAGCTCAGTTAGTTAGAGTATTGTTCAAAAACACCAAGGTTGTGGGTTTAATCCCCAGTGAGGGTACATATGAGAAACAACCAATGAACCCACAACTCAGTGGACAAACAGATGAATCCTATCTCTATCTCTGTGCTTTTATTTCTTTCTGTGTGTGTGTGTGTGTGTGTGTGTGTGTGTCTCCCTTCCTTTCTGTGTCTCACTAAAATAAATCAGTAATTTAAAAATCACTAATTTAAAAAAATGAGGAGGGAGCCTGGGCCTGGTAGATCAGTTGGTTAGAGTGTCATCCCAATATGCCAAGGTTACAGGATTGATCCCCAGTCAGGACACACACAAGAATCCCCAATGAATGCATAAAGTGGAACAACAAATTGATGTTTCTTTTTTTCTCTCTCTCAAACCAATAAATAAAAAATTTAATAAGTCAGGAGGGACATCTTAGCCATGGATGTCCCCCATGAAAAGCAAGGGGTCCCAGCTCCACACAAGGTTCCCAGCTCAGGGTTCCAGAGTCCAGAAGAGAAGTCTCCATAACTTCTGCTTGTGAAAACCAGCAGGGACTGTAGCTGAGTGAGTCAGAGGCCTGCTGGAGTCACAGGTGTTCCTATTTTTTTAATTATTTGTTTTTATTAATTGAATTTATTGCAATGACTTTGGTTTGCAAAAACCATACAGGTTTCAAGTGCACAACTCAACAAAACAACATCTGCACACCACATTGCGTGCCCCCCAACCCAAGCAAGGTCTCCTTCCATCTCCATTCCCACCTCTCTTTGCCCCTCCACTTACCCCCCACCCTGTTTCCCTCTGGCTATCACCACACTGTTGTCTGTGACTATGTGTTATGTATGTACACCATTTGGCTAATCACTTCACCTTCTTTCATTCAGTACCCAAACCCAATTTCCCTCTGATAGCTGTCAGTCTGTTCCACATATTCATACTTATTTCTATTTTGTTCATTAGTTTGTTTTTTTTTCATTATATTCCCATATAAGTGAGGTCATATGATCTCTGATTGGCTTACTTCACTTAGCATAATAATCTCTAGGGTCATCCATACTGTTACATAAGAAAGGTATTCCTCTTTAAAAAAAGTTTAATTGAATTTATTGGGGTGTCAGTGGTTAACAAAATTATATAGGCTTCAGGTGTGAAGCCTGTATATTGTAGTGTGTGTTCATCACTCCAAGTCAAGTCTCTTTCCCATTTTCATTTATCCCATTTACCTTTTCTACCTCCCCCACACCCTCTCCTTCTGTAATCACCACACTTCGCTGTGTCTATGAGCTCATTTTTTCTTTGCTTACTCCCATCACTGTTTTCATCTAGCTCCCTCACCCCATCCTCTTTGACAGCTGTCAGTCTGCTCCATATATACTTGCCTCTGTTTCTATTTCATTCATCAGTTTATTTTGTTCATTAGAATTTACATATAAGTAAGGTCACATGGTGTTTGTCTTTCTCTGACTGGCTTTTTTCACTTAGTAAAATTATCTCAAGGTCTATCCATGCTGTTGCAAAAGACAGGTGTTCCTCTTAAAGGGCTCATGCAAGGGCCCCAGCACTGGGGATGCAGCTTGAAAGTTGTGAGGGACATACAAAGGGAATCTGAATTGTCTAATTTGAGGCAAGGGCCAGAGGGGAAACTTTCTCCCAAAGAAGTGCTGGCAGAGGTCACTGTTTGTTTGTTAAGCCTTCACCCTGCAGGCACAAGTGGGTACCATATCTGAGTCTCCATCAACCTGGCTAACACTGATTACTATGCTCTGGTGATTCCCTGAGACTGCACCCCACATGATTTGTGGATCCACTCAAGCCTTCCAGTGGCTTTTTGATACAAATAGCCTGTCCTGGCTCATGCTGGGGCCTTGCTAATTAGCCTGGCTCCTGGCACTAGTGGAAGCTGGTTTGAGTTTGTAGCTTGGCCTCTCCTGGGACCTCCAAGCTTAGCACAAGTAGCGGGCACCTACATATTGCTTTGTAGCTCATGCCAGGTAGTCTTGTAAGGATACAGGTGGCAGCAGACCTTGGTTTGCACCTCCTGAGAGGCTCCAGAGCCAATACACCTGATTGACAGTTTCAGTCCAGGTCAAAGCAAAACCCAACCACTTCCACAAAGTGACACACTCAAAGATCTGACTTATTAAGCATCAGAGTCCTGATGAAGTGAGTCTTGTTTCCTGGAGTTGACCCTTTGCATAGCAGCTCCTCTGTTGTAGTCGCTTCTAGTCCTCACAGCTGATTGGCCTGGAGTCCAATCACTCTCATTGACATACCAGCAGCAATCAAGGCTCAATTACAATAAGAGGGTATACACAGTCTACATGTGGAGGTGTAACTGTAGTGCACCACTTGGGTCACTGAGGAAGCTGTACCACTGGGCCCTATAGGACACTTTCTACATAACAACATTCTACCAACACTGGGAGACATAGCAGATATACTTAATACCTAGAAAGAAACACAGGAGGCAGCCAAAATGGGCAGACAAACATATTCCCCAAAAAAGAACATCATAAAACTCCAGAAATAAAATGGAACAAAATGAAGACAAGCAATCAACCAAATGCAGAGTTCAAAACACTGGTTATAAGGATCCTCAAGAAACTTAGTGGAAGAGATGAACTTAGTAAGAACTTCAACAAAAAGATAGAAAACATAAAAAAGGAAATAGAAAACATAAAAGAGAATGAATCAGAAATAAAGAATACAACAACTGAAATAAAGAATACATTATAGGAAGTTAACAGATTAGATGAAGCAAAGGATCGAATCAGCAATTTGGAAGACAAGGTAAGAGAAAACATCCAATCAGAACAGCAAAAAGAAAAAAGAATTTAAAAAATGAGGAAAGTATAAGGAGCCTCTAGGATAACTTCAAGCATACCAACATTTTCATAATGGGGACGCCAGAAGAAGAAGAGAGAGAACAAGTAATTGAAAACCTACTTGAAGAAATAATGACATAAAATTTCTCTATCTTAATTAGGAAAATAGACATAGAATTCCAAGAAGTGCAGAGAGTCCCAAACAAGATGAAACCAAAGAGGCCCACACTAAGACACATCATAATTGAAACGGCAAAGTGTAAAGACAAAGAGAGGCTCTATAAAACAGCAAGACAAAAGCAGTTAGTTACCTGCAAGGGAACTCCCATAAGACAGATGATTTCTCAACAGAAATTTTTCAGGCCAGAAGGGATTGGCATAAAATATTCAAAGTGATGAAAAACAAGGACCAAAAACCAACATTACTCTAACCAGCAAAGCCATCATTTAGACTTGAAAGACAAATAAAAATTTTCTGAGACAAAAAAAAGCTAAAGTTGTTCATCACCACCAGAACAGTATTACAAGAAATGTTAAAGGATCACTTTTAAGAAGAAGAAGAAGAAAAAAATATGAACAATAAAATATTAATAAATATATATCAATCAATGATTACTTTAAAATACAAATGGATTAAACACTCTGATCAAGATATAAGGTGGCTGAATAGATAAGAAAATAAGACCCTTACTAATGTTGTTTATAAGAGACTCCAGATTGAAAAATACACATAGACTGAAAATAAAGGGATCAAAAATGTATTTCATAAAAATGAAAATAAAAAAAAGAAAGGCTGGGGTAGCAATAGTTATACTAGACAAAATAGACTGTAAAACAAAGATTGTAACAAGAGACAAAGAAGGAACCAGAAATTCTACTTCTGAGTATTTATCCAAAGAAACCTAAAAAACTAATTTGAAAAGATATATGTTCATTGCAGCATTATTTATGATAGCCAAGATATGGAAACAACCTAAATTTCCATTAAAAGATTCATAAAGAAGTGGTGCATATATACAATGGAATATGTCTCATTCATAAAAAGAATGAAATCTCACTATCTGCAACAACATGATAGACTTAGACCAGTGGTAGTCAATCTGGGCCCTACCATCCACTAGTGGGCATTCCAGCTTTCATGGTGGGCAATACAGGGTATTTGTTTCAGGACTGCACCCAACCTCTTTCGTGACCACCTAGCCCACATCCATGAGTGACCAGGTACCTGACCCTGGGTCCACACCCGCCACCCCATCTGGCAGGTGGTTTATGACCACTATTGTCACTCAGAAACTAGCAGTTCATTGTTTTATTACCCCGTAACTCCATGGTTCGATGCTTCTTTCTATGACAGAAACTGCTGGACAATAGAGACACCAATTAACTCATATTTTCGTCTCGATTCCCTGATTTTAGGGTAATAGGGTGACATTCTAGGAACCTCCCCTTGGACTGCCAAAACTAGCTGATGTCTCACTACTTTGCCCCGATCACAAAGAAGTGATGCCATTGGCCAACACCTGCTACATAAAATTTTATAAAACGCACAACCACAGATACTCACTAATTTAGTCCTGTCTCGACAAACTCTTGCTCAACCACAACACTTGTAATGTCGCGACCATGCAACAGACTTCAAGTGCGTAAGTTTTGTCACGTTAGGTAAGTGAAGCTAAATTGTTACGTAATTGAAACTAAAGTCAGTACGTAGTTAGATTTCTGAGAGCAAGCACGTGCTTACAGCTTCAAACAAAATATTGTGAAATATCGTGAGCCCATCTCAAAAAAAAAAAAAAATGTGCATGCGACTATTTGCCAGAGTATCTGAAGATGGGTTTCATAGAATTTGTTGCAAATAAACAATATCCAATATGTTTATTGTGCCATAAAATATTATCCAATGAAGCAGTAAAGCCAAGTTGATTGCAAGAACATCTTTCTACAAAGCATCCAAGTGACAAGGACAAGCCCATTGAATATTTATAGGAAATACATAAAAATTTCAAAATTGTTCAACTATTGTTGCATCATTTAAAAACAACATACAACAAATGATGACGGATTAAATATTTCCACTTATCACATTTCACAAAAAAGTGGTAAAAGCTATACTATTAGAGAACTGTAATAATACCGTCTATAAAAGAATTTATCTCAACAGTAATGCATCAGGATATACCTCAAATTTTAAAAACATTGCCCCTAAGCAATAGCACAGTAAAGCGATGAACTGATGAAATGGCAGTTAATGTTGAAAACAAACTTATAAGTATTCTTCAAAATTCTTCATTTTCTATGCAATTGGACAAATCTACCATTACAAATAATGATGCTATATTGATGGCATATGTATGCTATTTTGATGAAAACATTATATTACAAGAACAAATGCTATTTGCAATAAATCTCATCATGGATACAAAAGGATTATCTATATTTAATACTGTGAGAACATACTTTACAAAAAATAATATTCTTTTGAATAATATTGTTGTATGCGCTACTGATGGAACACCATCAATGGTAGATCGCTATCATGGATTTGTTGCTTATTTGAAGCAAGAAGTGCCAAATGTTTTACGTATTCATTGTGTGGTGCATAGACAATATCTTGTAGGAAAACATCTAAGTACAAGTCTCCATTCATCATTAACTATAATAATTCGAGCCGTAAACAAGATCAAATCCAATGCAAAGAATGATAGAATGTTTCGGCAGCTTTACCAGGACAATAATGAAGATTTTATTAAGTTACTTTTGCACACAGAAGTTCAGTGGCTGTCAAAGGGTACATCTTTGGCTAGATTTGTAGCATTATATGATAGTATCATAAAATTTTTAAAGTAATAATGAGACCAATCTGTGTCAACAGTTAAAAACAGTAAAGAATGATGCCTTTTACTTGGCAGATATTTTTAAGAGATTTAACAATGTCAATTTGCAGCTTCAAGGAGCTAATAAAACTCTTATAGGTTGCCAAAGTATTGTGCTATTATTTATTGACAAACTTGAACTACTTCATCATAATCTATTGAAGAGAGAATTTCATCAGTTTCCTCAATTATCATCTATAAAAGATGATGCAACTCCAGAGGATATTGACAGATTCAGTAGCCACCTCAACGAACTTAAATTGGACATGGAAAAACAATTTGAAGATATTTTGAAATTGAAGGTATATGACTGGATGAAAAATACTTTTACTGTAAATATTGAAGAGGCTGATACAACCTGACAAGAAGAACTGTTAGAAATTAGATATGATGAAGAAAGTGGACATAAATTTGACAGCGGTGGATATGAAAACCTATGGCAAAATAAAAAAAATGTCGGCATTATATCCAAATATATGGAAAATGGTATTCAGTTTATTGATACCTCTCCCTACCTCATATCTTGTGGAATCAGGATTTAGTGCTATTAATCATATTATGATGAAAGAAACTGCCTGAATATTTCCAAAAGGGGAGAACTTCATTTGTTTCTCATAAAAATTGAACCAGATATTCAATATTTAGTTTCCTAGCATCAGCCTCAGGGATCCCACTAATAATTCAATTAATTAATGTAATTTCTTTGTATGCAAAGTATAAATAAAAAGATTTAACTATAGTACGTTGTTTTATAAAGATTTATTCTGCCAAATTTAGCAAAAATCTGACATAAAGAACTTGGTAAGTAATTATTATTATATGCTTTAACTTGCTGTAACTCTGCTTTATAAATTTTATAAAGTAAAGTTACTTTCCCACTTTATAAATCACCATTACTGTGGAACCGGTGGGTGGTTAGAAAATTTTACTACTAACAGAGATACAAAAGTGGGCGGTAGGTATAAAAAGGTTGACTACCGCTGACCTAGAGGTTATTGTACTGAGTGAAATAAG
Organism: Saccopteryx leptura; assembly: GCF_036850995.1. NCBI lineage: Eukaryota > Metazoa > Chordata > Mammalia > Chiroptera > Emballonuridae > Saccopteryx > Saccopteryx leptura. The sequence continues at coordinate 117,290,261 of NC_089516.1, forward strand.
TCAGAGAAAAAGAAATGCCATATGATTTCACTTATATGTGAAATCTAAAAAATAAAATCAATGAGTAAGTAGAAAAGAAACAGACTTATAGATACAAAGAATGTTTTGACAGTTGCCAGATGGATGGGGGAGTTGAGGGGCTGGATGAAAATGGTGGAGGGATTGAGAAGTATAAAGAAGGGAAATAAAGTTCAGCATAGAGAATATAGTCAATAATATTGTAATAACTATGTATGGTATCAGATGGGTACTAGATTTGTCAGGTGAGCACTATGTAAGTTATATAAATGTCTAACCAATGTTTGGTACCCCTGATATGAATATGATATTGTATACCAACTGTAATTGAAAATATAAAAAAATTAAAAAAGTTATTCCTTCATATCAATAGCACACAATGAGAAATTTTGAAAATATCATTTATAATAGTATCACAATGTTATATATTTAGTAGTAACTTTAACAAAATATTTATAAGACCTACACTAAAAAACTGAAAAGTTATGGGAGAAATTAGAGAAGACCTGAGTAAAAGGTGTATACCAAGTTTATGAATTGAACAATTCAAAATTAAAGATGCCAGCTTTTCTTAAATTGTTCTATAGATCAAGATCAATGCAACCCCCGTCAACATCACTGCAGTAGTGATGTGCATGTTTTTGTATATGTGTGTAAATATTGATCATCTAAAGAAGGAAACAGAATAAGGTGAGAAGATATACTCTAGCTAATAACAAGATTTATTGTAAACCTATTTTAGTTTAGAGACTGGGCATTGACACAATAGTAAATAGACCAATGAGGATAAAAAAAGCTACTAAAATGTATAAGGATATTTGATTTACAGAAAAGGTGGCACTGCAGACAAGGGGGAAATGACTACTGTTTTAAATTAAATGGTTGTAAGAAACTGAAAATCCATTAGAAGAAAGTTTATTCCTACCTCACCCCACATACAAAGTTGACTCCAAATAGAATGAGTAAACATAAACCTACAAAACTTCTAAAACACAACATATAAAATTATTTCATGATCTTAGGTAGAAAAATATTTCTTAAGCCATACATTAAAGTGTTAACCACAAAGACAAAAAATATATAAATTGGACTACATAAAAATTGATTAGACAAAGACAGAAACATGCCACATGTGGTAGAATATATTCACAGTACATCTACTTGAAAAAGAGCTTGTATCCTGAATACACAAAGATCCTCTTCAAATCAATAATAAAAGCAACATGACCCAATAGAAAAATGGACAAGAAACCAGAAGAGGCACTTCAAAAGCCAGATATCCAAATGTACTAAAGCATATGAAAACATGCTTAACATCATTACTATGAGAAAGATGCAAAATAAAATAATAATGAAATTTCACTATGTACCCAAAAGAATGGCTAAAATGGAATACATGGACAGTGATAAGTGCTGATGACCATGTGAAGTAATAGAAAGTCCAATACACTGTAGGTTGATTGTGGAAATTGGTTCTACTTTGGAAGACACTTTGACATTATCTGCTAAGGTTTGATATATGTATAGTTCATGGCTCAGTGATTCCACTTGTCAGTATTTACTCAACAGAAGTAAAAGCAGGTGAACATTCACAAAAAAACTGTCTGTAAAAGTGTTCATAGCAGGATTATATGTGTTAGCCAAAAAAATGGAAACACCTCAAATATCCATCAACAATAGACTAGATAATTAATTGTGGTAATCTTGCAAAGAAATAGCATATCACAATGTAAATTAATGGTATATAGCAATGCCATAATATGGATGAATCCGCCACCCTCCAAATAAGGTTGAGTGAAAGAAATCAGATGCAAAACTATACATATGGTAAGATTCCACTATTAAAATTTTCAAAAAGTAGACAAATATTAGAAGTTAGAATTACTTTGGGGAGGAAGCAAGGAAGAAGTAATAATTAGAGAAGGACACAGGTGTTTCAGATTTTGATAATTTACTGAACTGTACACTTATGACTTTTTAGCTTTTCTGTATATGTGTAATTTTAATAGAATAATAATGAGCAAAAGAACAGAAACAGAATATGTAGCTTCCTAATCAGAAGGGGGGAAAGAATGAATATAACTCAGTAAGTCAAAGAAAATGAAAGAAGGGGAAAAAGTCAAAGAAAAAAAAAACATTGTAACTAACAGACACAAAAGATAATTATTAGATATAAATCCAAATATGTCAGAAATTCCAGTGAATAAAAACAAATAGAACTTACAACTTAAAAGAGAAACTCTGGCCTGACCTGTGGTGGTGCAGTGGATAAAGTATCAACCTGGAAACACTGAGGTTGCCGGTTCAAAACCCTGGCTTGCCAGGTCAAGGCACATATGGAAGTTGATGCTCCCTGCTCCTTGCCCTTTTCTCTCTCTATCTCTCTCTCTTTATCTCCCCCCTCCTCTCTAAAATAAATAAATAAATTAATTAAAAAAAAAAGAGAAACTCTGGAACTGAGTGAAAAAGAAATCCAGTTACATTCTTTGTGTTAATAAGAGATGTGCTGAACATACCAATACAGAAAAGTTAGTAATAAAAGGAAAAGGGCATACTAGAAAGGTACTAATCAATAGAAACATGGTATAGCTATAACAGTATCAGACAAAACAGTTTTCAAGGAAAAAAATTATTATGGATAAAGAGAGTCATTATATAAAGATAAATGGAATAATTCACCAGGAAGATATAAGAATTCAAACCCTGAAAGATAATATAGCTTCAAGATATATAAAGCAAAAACTGACAGTGATAAGACAGACTGAATATTTCACAGTAAAAAGAAAATAAAATTAGCAATGGTGTAAAAAATTTGAATGGGGCAATTAAGCACTTTAATACAATGGATGTATAAAAAATCCCAAAGCTATGATGATATAATATATATTATTTTTTAAATTAAACATTTTTTCAATTATAGTATACTTTCAAAATTATTTTGTATTAGTTTCAAATGTACATACAATATGTATTCTTTTAACACAGAGACTATAAACAAAAACTGATAAATAGTACATCACAAGACAACGCTCAACAAATGGTCAAGACTCTACATCATACAGATCATGCCATTTCAGCAAAATGCACTAAAATCAGAAAACAATAAACAAAAAGCAAAAGAAAATGCAGAAAAGTGTTCTTAAAAATAATTCATTGTTACATAAAATTATATTTGAAATTAAGAACTGAATAACAATAAAAGTACTATTTATAAAAACTTGTGAAATACAGCTTAGACAGTAACTTAAAGGAAATTTACAGCTTTGCTTTAAAAGAGGAAAAACTGAAAATTAACGAACAAAGTATCCAACTCAAAGAGTTAGAGAAGTGCTGCATATAACCAAAAGGAAGGAAACAACAAAGCTAAGGTAGAAATTAATGAAATCAGAAACAAAGAAACAATAGAGAAGGTCAACAGACCAACCTTTGTATCTTTGACATGAATAATAACATGGAGAAACCTCTGGCAAGGTAAAACAGGAAATAAATAAAGGAAGTTATACAAATAAACAGTAAAGATTAAAATATAAAATAAATGAAAGAGTGTTATGAACAATTTTATGCCAATGAGTTTAAAACCTTAGAAAAAGTAGACATTTTTCAAGGAAAAGAAATGGACTCAAGAACAAATAGAGAGCTGATGCCAACCCAAGAAGACCTAGAAACAATAAAAGTGAAAACTGGAGGCAGGCAACACCAAGCCTAGACTCAACCAGCTCTACAAACAAAACACCCAAACACACAGACATAATGAGAAGACAAAGAAGTGCAATCCAAATGAAACCACAAAACAAACCTTCAGGAGATGAACTGAGTGATATGGAAATAATCAAACTTCCAGATGTGGAGTTCAAAATAATGATTGTAAGAATGCTTAGGGATCTTAGAACAAAAATGGATGGTCATCATGAACACCTAAATAAAGAAATAGCAAGTATAAAAAAGGATATTGAAATATTAAAAAAGAATGAGTTGGAGATAACAAATACATATCAGAAATGAAGACCACAATGGAAGGAATTAAAAACAGCATGGATAGAGCTGAAGATCGAATTAGCGAGTTGGAGGACAACTGGAATGAAGGCATGAAAGGAAAGAAGAAAAAAGAAAAGAGACTCAAAAAGTCTGAGGAAACTCTTAGAGAGCTCTGTGACAATATAAAGAGAAATAACATAGGGGTATTGATGAACCTTTAACTAGACTTACCAAGAAAAAGAGAGAGAGAGAACTCAAATAAATAAAATTAGAAACGAGAGTGGAGAAATAACAACTGACACAACAGAAATACAAAATATTGTAAGAAAATACTATGAAGAACTGTATGCCAAAAAAACTAGACAACCTAGATGAAATAGACAACTTCCTTGAAACATATAATCTTCCAAAAATTAATCTGGAAGAATCAGAAAACCTAAACAGACCAATTACAACAAATGAGATTGAAAGAGTTATCAAAAAACTCCCAAATAAGAAAAGTCCTGGGCTTGATGACTTCACAAGTGAATTCTACCAAGTATTCAAAGAAGAACTAACTCCTATCCTTCTCAAACTATTTCAAAAAATTCAAGAGGAAGGAAGACTTCCAAGCTCCTTTTATGAGGTGAGCATAATTCTGATTCCAAAACCAGGCAAAGACAACACAAAGAGAAAATTATAGGCCAATATCCCTGATGAATATAGATGCTAAAATCCTCAACAAAATATTAGCAAACTGGATCCAACAATATATAGAAAAAATCATACACAATGATCAAGTGGGATTTATTCTGGGGAGGCAAGGCTGTTACAATATTCACAAATCAATCAATGTGATTTATCACATAAACAAAAGGAAGGAGAAAAACCACATGATAATTTCAATAGATGCAGAAAAAGCATTTGATAAAATCCAGCACGCATTCATGATCAAAACTCACAACAAAGTGGGAATACAGGGAACATATTAAAAGCCATCTATGACAAACCCACAGCCAATATTATACTCAATGGGCAAAAACTAAAAGCAATCCCCTTAAGATCAGGAACAAGGCAGGGGTGCCCCCTTTCACCACTCTTATTCAACATAGTCCTGGAAGTCCTAGCCACAGCCATCAGACAAGAAGAAGAAATAAAAGACATTCAAGTTGGAAAAGAAGAAGTAAAGCTATCATTATTTTCAGATGATATGATATTTTATATAGAAAATCCTAAAGTCTCAGTCAAAAAACTACCAGACCTGATAAATGAATTCAGCAAGGTGGCAGGATATAAAATTAATAATCAGAAATCAGAGGCATTTTTATACACCAACGATGAACAGTCAGAAAGAGAAATTAAGGAAACAATCTCCTTCACTATTACAACCAAAAAAATAAAGTACCTAGGATTACATTTAATGAAGGAGACTAAAGACTTGTACTCAGAAAATTATAAAACATTGATAAAAGAAATCAAGGAATATACAAACAAGTGGAAGCATATACCATGCTCATGGTAAGGAAGAATAAACATCATTAAAATGTCTATATTACCCAAAGCAATTTATAAATTCAATGCAATACCAATTAAAATACTAATGACTTACTTTAAAGATATAGATCACATATTCCATAAATTTATATGGAACCAAAAAAGAACACGAATAGCCTCAGCAATCTTTAAAAAGAAGAATAAAGGGGGAGGTATCACACTTTCTGATATCAAGGTATACTACAAGGCCATTGTACTCAAAACAGCCTGGTACTGGCATAAGAACAGGCACATAGATCAATGGAACAGAATGAAGAACCCAGAAATAAATCCACAGCTCTATGGACTACTGATATTTGACAAAGGAGGTAAGGGCATACAATAGAGTAAAGACAGCCTCTTCATCAAATAGTGTTGGGAAAATTGGACAGTAACCTGCAAAACAATAAAACTAGACCACCAACTTACACCATTCACAATAATAAACTCAAAATGGATAAAAGACTTAAATGTAAGGTGTGACACCATAAGTATCTTAGAAGAAAACATAGTCAGTAAGCTCTCTGACATCTCTCTCAGCGATATATTTGCTGATTTATCTCCACGGGCAAGGGAAATAAGAGACAGGATAAACAAATGGGACTACATCAAACAAAAAAAGCTTTTGCACAGCCAAAGACAATAAAAACAGAATAAAAAGACAAACTACACAATGGGAGAACATATTTGACAGTACGTCTGATAAGGGGTTAATAACCAAAATTTATAAAGAACTTGTAAATCTCAACACCAGAAAGACAAACAATCCAATCAAAAAATGGGCAAAATAAATGAATAGACACTTCTCCAAAGAGGACATACAGATGGCCAATAGGAATACGAAAAAATGTTCAACATCACTAATCATTAGAGAAATGCAAATTAAAACCACAATGAGATATCACCTCACACAGGTCAGAATGGTGCTCATCAACAAAACAACACAGAATAAGTGCTGGCGAGGATGAGGAGAAAAGGGAACTCTCCTACACTGCTGGTGGGAATGCAGACTGGTGCAGCCACTGTGGAAAACAGTGTGGAGATTCCTCAAAAAATTTGAAAATCGAACTGCCTTTTGACCCAGCCATCCCACTTTTAGTAATATACCCCAAGAACACCATAGAACGGTTCCAGAAGGAGAAATGCACCCCCATGTTTATAGCAGCGTTGTTCACAATAGCAAAGATCTGGAAACAGCCCAAGTGTCCATCAGAGGATGAGTGGATTAAAAAGGTTTGGTACATATATACTATGGAATACTACTCAGCCATAAGAAATGATGACATCGGATCATTTACAATAACATGGATGGACCTTGATAACATTATACTGAGTGAAATAAGTAAATCAGAAAAAACTAAGAAGTATATGAACCCATGCATAGATGGGACATAAAAATGAGACTCAGAGACCTGGACAAGAATGTGATGGTAACAGGGGGTGGGGTGGAGAGGTGGGGAGGGGGCGAGGAAGAAGAGGGAGGGGGTAGGGGGAGGGGAGGGGCACATAGAAAACCAGATAGAAGGTGACAGAAGACAATTTGACTTTGGGAGTATAATCAAAGTTGCAGCATAATCAAATGTCAAAATAATCTGAAGATGTTTTCTCGAAACATATGTACCTTGATTTATCAATGTCACTGCATTAAAATTAATAAAAATAAGATAAAAAAGAACAAATAGAAAGCCTGAATACACATTAAAGACACTGAAAATGAGCCAGATGATTTTACAAATGTATTTTGCCAAATTTCCAAGAAACAGCTAAACTCTATTTTAAACAATACCAGAGTTTAGGAAAAGAGAGAAGTCTCCCTGAATCATTTTATGGGACTCCTATAATTTACTTCTTAAATGGAGTAAGAAAATGAAAAGAGATATTTTTATAGGCAATCTCATTCATAAAGAAGGCTATAAAAATTTCCAATAAAAGTTCTGGAAATCAAATTAGCAATGTACATACACATGCACACACAAATTTAGAAATGACAACCACATAGGCATGAATGCTAGAATTGTTTGAGTTTTGAAAATCTACTAATGTAATTCATCATTGAATTAGTCCATTCAGTTTAGTCTCATTTCAGAATGGATTAAAGAAATTTATCGTCTTACATTCTGAAAGAATAGTATATAAATTTAGTTGTTATTTATGATAAAATCTCTTGGCAAAACAGGACTAGAAGGGAACTTACTAACTATGATAAAGGTGGTTTACCAAAATCCTAAAGTAAGCATCATATGTAGCAATAAAATAATAGAGACAAGCCTGGCCTGTGGTGGCGCAGTGGATAAAGTGTTGACCTGGAACAGTAAGGTTGCTGGTTTGAAACCCTGCCTGTTCAAGGCACATATGGGAATTGATGCTTCTTGCTCCTCCCTACCTTCTCTCTCCTTTTTTTTTCCTCTCTCTCTCTCCTCTCTAAAATGAATAAATAAAATCTAAAAAAAATAATAGAAACAGCACCCTTAAAGATAGAAGTATTACAATTAACTACTGCTTCTAATTCAATGTCATACTGGAGATCTTAGCTAGCTCAATAAAGTAACCAAAAATATAAAATGTGTAATACCTGTTAAAAATGAGACAAAATTGAATACGCAGGAAAACTAGGAAAGAGAATAACAAGGTTTTGGACACAAGATCAACAGAAAACAAATCAACAGCATGCACCTATATATATTCTATATATACTGCATGTTTTTTCAAAGATATTACAGTTGGTCCTATGGAGGTTTTTGAGCATCTTTGTCCTCTAGTCAGTGCTCATCACAGATAGTGCTTATGAACTTTGTCCTTTTCATGTTTCTGCATGTGTTCTTCATAATTGTGAATCATGACAGTCAAGGCAACAGTTCAGGCCTCCAGGGAGATGGTGTTCTCAGGGTTAGCCACAACTTTGTTTATATATATATCAGGGACAGTCAAATTAAAACATGTAATTTTAAAAATCTCATTCACAAAAATAAATCTAGCAAAAAAAGTTTCACATTTTTTCATATAAGATTTTTAAAACTTTTTTAATTGGAGAAAACATACAAAGACTCAGTCGATAGAAGGTTTATATTGTGTTCATGGCTCACAAGCTTCAATATCATTAAGATGTCATTTTTCCTCCACTAGTTCTGGAAATTCAATGTAGTTCTTGTCAATATCTCAACAACATTTTTCATAGAGCTTGAAAACCTGATCCTAATATCCATATGGAATAGAAAAGACTAGAAACCCAAAAACATTTTGAAGAGGCATATTCATTGGTGTGTGAGTCTTAACTTAAATGTGCAATGTACTTCAATAATAAAATTAATATATAAATTTTGGTGTATTTGAATAGTATAAAATATAGATGTTAACTTGAATAAAACAGAGGTACATGTCTCAATATATATAAACCTTAGAAATATAATAATAGAAGAAGAAAGTTATTCATATGAAATTTAAAGACATGCAGGACAATATACTATATTTTTACAGGTATATACTTATTTGTAAAAGTCTAACAATATGTACAGGAATGATTACATTCAGGATAGTGGTTTCTGCTGCAAGGAAGGGAGGGGAATGGGACCAAAGGGACTTCATTTGTATTTGTTAACTTCTGAAGCTAGGTTGTGGGTTTATAGTTGTTCATTATGTTATTTTATATGCCTAAAATATTTAATAATATTTTACAGGAGAAAATAAATTAAAGAAATCAGTACAAAACAACTGTTTTTAGAGACAGTTTTATTGAATAAGTAAATGGAGATATGACTCACCTAACTCTTGCACTCCTCAACCCAAAGCCTTCCCCTAATACAAGCCACAGCCACCAATCTGAAATACAGTTTCAGCACAGCGAGTATCCAGGTGGGAAACAATATCCTCATAGTAAGAGAATCCTTGAAGATATACCTTACTATGAATGAAAAAGCAAATCTTATACAATAAGCATTCCTTATTATGAAATGCATCAACATTCCTACAATTGCATCCAGTTCCACAAGGAGTGTTTGTACTGATTCAAAGATGGGTGTGGGAGAAGGACTAATAGAACAGATGCTGGCAATTGTATAATTTATAAACATGATAGAAAAGATATTTGTTCTAATATATTTGTGTTGTGAAAAGCTCTATTCTATGTGTAATATTTTCCATCTTGCTGAAGATAAATTAACATTACAGTCTACAAAGTATGACAAAAGAATTCTAAAATACAAACATTTCTTCTGTGCAAATGTATTAGAAAAAACATGAAAAATATAGGCAGACACTTTAAAGTTCTATTGAGACATTTCATTTTTAATAAATTTCTTTATGTATGTCAACAATGAACAACACTTGTATAAATTGAACTAGAATACAACTGAACAGTTCTTTGCTGCATGCTAAAAAAGAAAAGTTTGATTAAACAGTAAATCCTTCAGAGTTTCCCTGAGAACCATTTATTTAAGATATACTTTTTAGACAAAAGTTCTCAGTAAATTCTGTTATTCTTGGCACTTTGGCTGTGCCCAATATTATACAATGGTAATAATGGGCACCCCAAAATCTGAAATCTCAATACCACTTAGGCTCTAAAATATATGTTTATGCTATTTTTAAATTATACAATATGACATGCTAAACAAAACAAGGACACCTTTATGTGCAAATTCATAAAAAGTTGCAAAAGGATTACATGTCCACTTCTCTAGCATCTAGTAGAATCAGTTAAAAATGAAAGGAAACCAGGCTGTGAGCATAAGGAAAATCAAGAATTGGGAATGAATAAACCTGAATAGAAACCTTTAGATTATAATACAATTTTCATTTTATTTATTTTTTATTGATTGATTGTAGAGGGGGAAAGAGAGAGAAAGAAAGACAAAAATATCAATCTGTGTTGTTTTTTTTTTTTTATGTGCCATGACCTGGAATTGAACTGGCAACCTTTGCTCTTTGTAACAATTCTATAACCAAGTGAGCTAATTTACTGGTTTTCCATGATTGTTTCTGGTCCAGCTTTGAAAGAGCTTCCTGGGTTTGTCTGGCCTTGTTTCTGGGCTGCTGTTGCTGTGGCTTTTAAGTCCTTTTTGCTTCTTCAGCTATTGAGTCTCCTGGAAAACTCAAATACAAGGAGCCTTCATGGTCACCCAGCTGTGGTGGGCCAGCTGGGTCGCACAGAGAGGAAAGGTGTACTCAATCCCCAGCTCCTTGTACATCTTTTCAAAGATATTTTAGTTGGTCCTATGGAGGTTTTGAGCATCTTTGTCCTCCAGTCAGTGCTCATCACAGATAGTGCTTATGAACTTTGTCCTTTTCATGTTTCTGCATGTGTTCTTCATAATTGTGAATCTTGACTGTCAAGGTAACAGTTCAAGCCTCCAGGGATATGGTGTTCTCAGGGTTAGCCACAACTTTGTTCATCAACTGCTAACTGCTCTTGTTTGATATATAGCTTCTCCATCTGGTGGAACATTTTTAAAGACAAGAGTCTTTTCATGACATCATCAACCTTCTCAATTCCAGGGATGTTGTAGTAATATTTGAGCAGTGTGGTAGGGGGTGGGCCTTCTTCTTGGCTGGGCCGCACTGGTTTAAGAATGGCATATCCATCCACGGGCAGCCCAGTGGATGAGGTCTTGAGGAGGTGAGGGAAAGCCCCAGTGTTCAATGGGAGCTGGGCGCAACTCTAGCTGGCAGCCCAAAGACGGGTACCTGGGTCCAAATGGAACTCAGTGCCCTCCACACCATCCTAAGCATGGCGACTTTTATAGTGCAATTTTTGTTGGGGAAACTATGAGAATGTTTTCATTGCTATGTATAATTAATATGGGATTTAAGAGTAAGAAAAAGAAGTAAAAGTTGATTTAGTAATATGGGCAGTGCCAACTTCCCAGTGCTGCTGAAAGGCTGGAAAGGTTTTTACAGTGGATACCAGACTGTTCACTAAAATCAAGCAATAGGTTAACTAAGAGTAATAAATATTAAGAACAAAAGCCTGTTTACTCAGTATTTTTTCAAATATTTGAATCATTTTTATTTGTTTTTTCAGTTCCTTCCATTCCTCAATGGTAGGTATCCTACTTCAGAGTGGACTATTATAAACAACTGTTAACTTTATAGAACATGGACTCACATATGTACATATGCATACAGGCATGTACATACATGCATTGCACACATACTTTTTTTCTCTATTTCTCTGAAAAGCAATTGGAAAAAGAATTAGTTAATAATGCATCTATTTTATTGCATAGAATTATCTTCAATACCACCTGCACCCAATCACTACAAGTATTTTCCTGTGACAAAGATTTGGTTTTACTGTGGCTCTTTATAACATTTTCTGTGCTTGAGGTGTACTAGTATATGTCTTATTTTAACATAGAAAACCTATGACATAAACGTAACACTTGTTCCTACAGCCCCAACATTGCAATGGATTTCCATATATTTTAGTAATCTTAACATAATATTACATTTGAACAACAATCTGGTTGAAGAGATTACCAAGTGTCAGCTACCTCTTTCTGTACAAATCTCAATGCACAAGCAGCAGTAACAACAACAACAACAACAACAACACACTCCATCTGATAAAGATCTTGAGATGAGTCTCTAATTATTGATGGATAAGAGACAAATATGAAGGAATCTAGTATTTGAAGATCAAGAGTTGAGTTAGCTTTCAGCTTAATGTTTTATGGAGTATGCTTATCACATGGCCTTGGATTGATTTCCTTATAAAATGGTGAACTGTTCTTTGGTAATTCTGAACCAACCTGACAAGCAGGAAATATCATGCTGGCTTACAACCTTTGGATTTTATAAAAGAGTCAGCTGGCTTTTTTCAATATCTTGTATCTTTCCTTTGGAATAAACCCTGTTTCTTTTTGGCCAAATAACACTGTCTCCCTTAACTCTAGAGGTCATATTTTGTTTGGCACAGTGATCAGAAACTGGAAGCACCGAGGCTGAGGTAAACCTCTACTCATTTATGGCTACAGAATGCAAGGCTGTGTCTCAAGTCTTTGATTATGAACTCAACACACTTGCATTATCCAATAGTATCCCCACTTGCCAAAAATGTTGAAATCTAGATACTAGTCTCACAAATGCTTTTCACTTGACCCAACAGATACCAGATCGTAAGGGTAAGACCAGCCCTCTGAAGGAGAAATATTAACTTTGTACACTCCTGGCTTTCCATTAGTGGTAGCTCATGTGCTCCGAGCTCACTGTTTAGCTATGGGAAAGTCTATCTACAACTTTCTACTTAGGCGTTTGTATCATCATTGCTATGTATTTAATCACTGACTACACAGAAGGGCAAGCCTAACTGGCTCATAAAGTTATCAAACTCGTGTCCTTGCCCTCATTAAAACAGTGTTCTCACTTGTAAAACTATCTACAACAACTACTGGAACAATTATTACCACATTCTGGCTCAGAGTAGCTACTTAAGATATATTTATTGGTAAGTTAGGAAGCAGTTCTTTTTATACAGAATTTTATCATTCTTTTTGGTATGATTTGGCATAATCTTGAAATTGCATCAGTAAAATCTTCTTTTCTCTGTTTGATATTAATCTTGTTTTTCTTTCTTGAAAAATAATTGACATTACCCTTCTTTTCTCCCAAATTAATTTCATTAACCCCCTTGAAGTACATCTAAAACTCCTACACGGTGTTTTTCTAAGGCAATGCACTTCTCAATTTAACACAAAAAGGTTTGCATTCCCTGAAGCTTTACAAATGACAGACTAAGAGATCTTCAAAGACATTCAAGCCCCAAAACAAATCTGATAGCATACTCCAGTGGCAAGCCAAAGCTGTTTGTTGAAAGGACACTTCATGCAGACTAAAAATTTTACTCTGAATAAAAGAGAGCTTATAGAGACGTTTTGCCCTCATTCAACAGTCTTGCTAAGAGCCCTCCAGCTTTAGAAAATGAAGTCAAATTGAGTCTGTGTGAGAGACAATGCTATCAGTCATCAGACAAACCTCTGCTACTGTGGTAGGTTCCTGCGTCCTTAATGCACAAATCTTGTTCAATGCTTTACCAAGGCCTGGAAAGCAGCAAAGACCTGGGGAGGGCCACATGCATATTTACAAAGCTTCTATCACTGTCCAGCAGACCATGCACCCACAGTTTATTTTTACCCCTATAAATAAATATGACAAGGGAGAAAGAAATGTAAAGAATCCAGAGTCAATAAAATTCTCTGTATGATAGAGACAAAGGCATTTAAATGTCCTTATATGTCATTTGAATGCCCAAGTTAGTGCTATTTAACATTTAATATTTTTAATTTATAATTTTACTCTATGGCAATCACTAAAATGTTTAAAAGGCTATGTGGGTATTAGTGTCATCCGAACTTTAAGAGACGTGTTTTATATGTTTCCCCAAAGCTGTCATATCCACTCTCCTAAAGATGAAAAATGGAATAAAAAATTTGACTTCATGTCTATCTTTGTCCCACAGGATCAATACTCCAGTGAATTGCACTGTACTGTAAGAAAGCTATGGGAGAGCAATATATTAACCGAGATATATTTAGACACTGTTAAAGTTTTTGGCTTTCTTTCAATTTCACAAATATTCTATTTATACATGGCTAGGTCACCAGCACCTTAAGCTTAACATGTTTATAAGCTACCTTTTAATCTGTTTAAAATCCTTTTTTTAACCATGATATCACTATTATTGTTAATAACACGATAATGTTTCTAGTTTCTAAAGCTAGGAACCTTGGCATTACGTTTTCATTTTTTCCCCCTGTATAATCATATACAGATAGATATACAGCCAAGTTTTCCAATTATTCTGTTTTCAGTTCCACACATCTGTGTGTGTGTGTGTGTGTGTGTGTGTGTGTGTGTGTGTCCCTCTCTCCCTTCCTCGTTCTCTCACATCTTAATAGTTAAGAGCCTGGACTCAAAGCTTGTTATCTTGGGCTGGAATACTAGCTGAGCCACCAACCTTAGGCAAGTCACTAAATCTCTGTGTGCTTTGGTTTCCCATTTATGAAATGTGGTTTTGCAAGAATCAAATGAGTGAACATATGTAAACTGCTCACAACAGTGTTGGGTATATAAGTACTATGTGAGTGTTGTTAGGTGTTACCATGATCTCTTTCCAATATGCTTATAGGACCCTCATGTTGAGTCTCTCAAAAAACTCCTTGTTGCTTTCTCAAATGCTTTGTCCTCTCTTTCACCCCACAAACAATATAAACTTGAATAATGGAATCTTAGGGCTTGAGAGAACTGAAAAAAATCACCTTGCTCAACTTCTCACTTTGACACACAAACCTCTTCTTATCTTTCTGATATTTTCTCTAAAGTTTAGTGATTGCTTCACAAAACCAGTCAATCTTAATGCTATTTTTTTTAAATATTTTTTATTTATTCATTTTAGAGAGGAGAGAGAGAGAGACAGACAGAAAGGAGGAGCAGGAAGCGTCAACTCCCATATGTGCCTTGACCAGGCAAGACCAGGGTTTTGAACCGGCAACCTCAGTGTTTCCAGGTCAACACTTTATCCACTGCGCCACCACAGGTCAGGCTTAATGCTATTTTTTAATGCAACTATATAGAAAGTAATGCGTTGATATGAACTGAAATCTGCTCTGGTCACACATTATGTGTAAAAATATTTCATAGTTTATTAGAGCACATTATTATCCATCCTTAGCCTTGAAATCTAAAATCTTCCTAATCAAATCACAATCATTACACCTTTCTGACTTCAGTTTTCATTATTGTCCTATTTGCACCCTTTGTTATCCTCGAATTTGACTATCAGACCTGTCCTGGAATCCTCTTACTTTTCATGCATCTGAAGTCTTATCATGCTCTCCCTTCCTTCTTCAATGTCCTTCCCACAGTCTATCTCTATCTGCCCAAATTATCCCGCAACTTATAGTATGGATGACATCTTCAGGCAACAGTCCACCATCAATGATGCTCTAAAGCAGGGATGACATCATACTTCTGTGTATGCTTTCAGAGCTTTGCTTACACATCTATTATGGCTATTACTGAATATAATCTGTTACTGTAGCCATATATATGCATTATTCCTTCTCCACTATATTAAAAGGTGATGAAGGCCATAGTTGAGCCTCAATCATTTTTCTTTCACTTATATTTCCTAACACATCATAAGCACTCAATAAATACCTGTAAAATTATTTTACTAATTCACTTAGTAAACATTTATTGAGTACCTTGTGTAGCTCAGGGTGAAGAGAACCTTAGTATATGTTTAAGAAATAAATTATTGATAAACCTAGAAGTGTATGACTGAAAAATTCAGTCTGGATGTATATAGAAATATGTTGGCACTATTGCAGGAAATAAAGGAGTTGGGAAGGGCAGTGATTGATTAGAATAAGAGTTGTGTTGGTTTTGGATGTATTGAATTTCAAATGCTGGCAAACAGTGCAGAATGATAGATGTTTACTAAGCTATCACACTGCAAGCTCCATGCTAGGTGCTGTGGTAGATACAGAAAGAAGGCACTTGGTTGACATTAACACTCAATCAAGAAACAAGATAAAACTAGTGACCATGAGCAGGACTGCCTTTTCTCATGTGCTTGGTAAACTTGTATCTAACTTTCTCTGGTAGATACTCAAAAGTAAACACTCGAACCTCTATTTTCAATTTCATCTTCATTTAGTGAGGACTATATTTGATAAAATCATTTGTTTAAAGGTCGAGAATGTGAAGATAGTTAAATCTTGCTGAGACTTCAAAAGTTGTTTTTCACAAGTTGCAATCTCTTAGCCACTTGCAAACTTCCAATAAACACATTAGACAAAAGTCCTTGTTTTTTTTGGAAGAGGAAAGTGTTGTATTCCTTTCAGGGTTGGCTTCCAACATTCAAGAACACCAGGAGCAATCCAAATTCAAAGGAAAGCAACAGCTGCCTACCACTCTACTGTCAGCCATCTCTTGGGGAAAACAAGATTTTTATGCACTGATAATTCAACTATTCCAAGAAACCAAAGGGTCCTTAAATTGTAAGAATATGAAATAGGAATGATCAACTAATAAGCCAAGATATCATACTAGAAAGGTAGGAAATATCAGTTAATTTGAAAATTATGGAATATATTCTCAAATAATGTATTTTGATCACATACATTATAAGCAAAAATACCCCTTAATTTTAGGATGCAGGTACAGGCTGAAATTTATTTGGTTGCCTCTTATAAAAAATAAATGAAAGGCAGAACTCTTTAGGTTTTAATTTATTCAACCACATTTCAGATTTTTCTTAACAAGTTTAAATATTCAACTAGCTCTTAAAAAATGAGCATATAAAATAAACAAATCATCTTTATTATGAAAGCACTCAGTTTTACTTTCCCTGCATATTTAAATGATGACCCTTTAAGAGTTATCTAAACCCTGTAACTGTCATATTGTTAACTTTCCACTTTTTAATAAAAATGATTTCCATAAAGATTAGAAATTAATCTAACCTGACTCTCAAATCTAATATATTTTAGTGCTGGAAGCTGTAAAAATTCACCTATCTAGGTTTAATAAAGAACGTTTTTTTTCAATTTAAATATACATTGCATTTAATAAGCTTGCACTATAATTTCAACAATGTTCATGGGTTCTTTAAATTACCTTCCTGCTGTGTCCAGGATAGAATCCAATTTCATTTCTGAGCAACTGAGTTAAGAAAAGATGTCAAAATCACAAAGTAATTTCTGAATGACACAAAGTAAAATTATTAGAAGCAAGCCAATCTGAATGGCTTTTATGCCTGATTTATAAGACAAAAAGAGTTTGCTTATATTTATGTAAAATTACAATACATAACTACTTAGATAAGCCTACATTTTTGACTGAAATGTTTATCTTTTAGCCAAATATTTTTCATTGTGAGGATCAGCACTCTTTTTTTCACTTCCTTTCAACTTTGCATCCATTCATCTATCTAAAAAATACCCTTATTTTTAGGGTATTTTTGGGTAATAATACCCTAACAATAAAGAATTTTGGGGAAAATAGGCCTCCAGTTTATTCTTAACTGTTTGGGGGAAATTTTTTTTTAATTGAGATTGAGAGAGAGAGAGAAAGAGAGAGAGAGAGAGAGACAGAAAGGGAGAGAGGCAAGAGAAAGGAGATTGAGAAGCATCAGCTCATAGTTGCTTCCCTTTAGTTTTTCATTAATTGTTTCTCATGTGTGCCTTGACTGGGGTGCTCCAGTCGAGCCAGTAATCTCTTGCTCAAGTCAGTGAACTTGGGCTTCAAGCCAGCAACCACTGGGTTCAAGCCAGCAACCTTGAGATCATGTCAATGATTCCATGCTCAAGCCAGCAACTCCACACTCAAGCTGATGAGCTGTGTTCAAGCCGGTAATCTTGGGGTTTTGTACAGGGAACCTCAGCATTCAAGGTTGATGCTCTATCCCCTGTGCCACCACTGGTCAGGCCAGGGGGAAAATCTTCATACTGTACATGTATTTTTCTACATGCTTGTAATTATTTTGAAATAAAAAGATGAATGAAATGTAAGGAAGTAGAGATGTAAAGTTGAATCATTAAAAGGAGCCAAGAGATGATTAGCTAGCTAGAAGAGAATGTGGGATTCAAAAAGGAATTTTTTTTGTTCATGTTAATACAATAAATTTTAAAAATTAATAAAAAAATAAAAATAAAGAAATGCACTGGATCACATACACACACAAAAAGGATTATTTTTCTTTTTCCTGAAGCTGGAAACGGGGAGAGACAGTCAGACAGACTCCTGCATGCACCCAACCGGGATCCACCCAGCACGCCCACCAGGGGGCGACGCTCTGCCCACCAGGGGGCGATGCTCTGCCCCTCCGGGGCGTCGCTCTGTTGCGACCAGAGCCACTCCAGCGCCTGGGGCAGAGGCCAAGGAGCCATCCCCAGCGCCCGGGCCATCTTTGCTCCAATGGAGCCTCGCTGCGGGAGGGGAAGAGAGAGACAGAGAGGAAGGAGAGGGGGAGGGGTGGAGAAGCAAACGGGCGCTTCTCCTGTGTGCCCTGGCCGGGAATCAAACCCAGGACTTCTGCACGCCAGGCCGACGCTCTACCACTGAGCCAAAAAAAGGGATTTTTTTTTTAAGTGGAAGAGACAACATCATGTTTAAAAGCTGTTAAGAAAGATCTTGGGGTATATTCCTAAAAGTCGGATAGCTGGGTCAAAAGGCAGTTCGATTTTCAGTTTTTTGAGGAATCTCCATACTGTTTTCCACAGTGGCTGCACCAGTCTGCATTCCCACCAGCAGTGCAGGAGGGTTCCCTTTTCTCCACATCCTCGCCAGCACTTATTCTGTGTTGTTTTGTTGATAAGCGCCATTCTGACTGGTGTGAGGTGATATCTCATTGTGGTTTTAATTTGCATTTCTCTAATGATTAGTGATGTTGAGCATTTTTTCATATGCCTATTGGCCATCTGTATGTCCTCTTTGGAGAAGTGTCTATTCATCTCTTTTGCCCATTTTTGGATTGGGTTGTTTGTCTTCCTGGTGTTGAGTTTTACAAGTTCTTTATAAATTTTGGTTGTTAACCCCTTATCAGACGTATTGTCAAATATGTTTTCCCATTGTGTAGTTTGTCTTTTTATTCTGTTCTTGTTGTCTTTAGCTGTGCAAAATCTTTTTAGTTTGATATAGTCCCATTTGTTTATCCTGTCTTTTATTTCACTTCCCCGTGGAGATAAATCAGCAAATATATTGCTCCGAGAGATGTCCGAGAGCTTACTGCCTATGTTTTCTTCTAAGATGCTTATGGTTTCACGGCCTACATTCAAGTCTTTTATCCATTTTGAGTTTATTTTTGTGAGTGGTGTAAGCTGGTGATCTAGTTTCATTTTTTTGCAGGTAGCTGTCCAATTTTCCCAACACCATTTGTTAAAGAGGCTGTCTTTACTCCATTGTATTTCCTTACCTCCTTTGTCAAATATCAGTTGTCCATAGAACTGTGGGTTTATTTCTGGGTTCTCTGTTCTGTTCCATTGATCTATATGCCTGTTCTTATGCCAGTACCAGGCTGTTTTGAGTACAACCGCCTTGTAGTATAACTTGATATCAGGAAGTGTGATACCTCCCACTTTATTCTTCTTTTTTAAGATTGCTGAGGCTATTCGTGTCCTCTTTTGGTTCCATATAAATTTTTGGAATATGTGTTCTATATCTTTGAAGTATGTCATTGGTATTTTAATTGGTATTGTGTTGAATTTATAGATTGCTTTGGGTAATATAGACAATTTAATAATGTTTATTCTTCCTAACCATGAGCATGGTATATGCTTCCACTTGTTTGTATCTTCCTTGATTTCTTTTATCAATGCTTTGTAATTTTCCGAGTACAAGTCTTTAGTCTCCTTGGTTAAGTTTACTCCTAGGTACTTTATTTTTTTGGTTGTAATTGTGAAGGGGATTGTTTCCTTAATTTCTCTTTCTGACTGTTCATTGTTGGTGTATAAAAATGCTTCTGATTTCTGAGTATTGATTTTATATCCTGCCACTTTGCTGAATTTATTTATCAGGTCCAGTAGTTTTTTGACTGAGACTTTAGGGTTTTCTATATACAATATCATATCATCTGCAAATAATGATAGTTTTACTTCTTCTTTTCCAACTTGAATGCCTTTTATTTCTTCTTCTTGTCTGATTCCTGTGGCTAGGACTTCTATAGAACGGCTCGAAAAGGAGAAATGCACCCGCATGTTTGTGGCAGCATTGTTCACAATAGCGAAGATCTGGAAACAGCCCAAGTGTCCGTCAGAGGACGAGTGGATTAAAAAACTTTGGTACATATATACTATGGAATACTATTCAGTCATAAGAAATGATGACATCGGATCATTTACAATAACATAGATGGGCCTTGATAACATTATACGGAGTGAAATAAGTAAATCATAAAAAAAAAAAAACTAAGATGAATCCATACATAGAAGGGACATAAAAATGAGACTCAGAGACATGAACAAGAATGTGATGGCAACAGGGGCGGGAGGTTGGGGGAGGAGGGAGGAGGTGAAGAAGGAGAGAGGGGTAAGGGGAGGGGAGGGGCACAAAGAAAACTAGATTGAAGGTGACAGAAAACAATTTAACTTTGGGGGAGGGGTATACAGCACAACCAAATATCAAAATAATCTAGAGATATTTTCTCTCAACATATGTACCCTGATATATCAATATCACTGCATTAAATTTAATTAAAAAAAACAAAAAACAAAAAAAAAACACATCTGGTCATCAAACTATCAAAAAAAAAAAGAAAGATCTTGCAGACACTTTGAAGTTAAACTTACATGTGAGAGAAAGTGGGAGATGGGTGGGATAAAGAACACAAGTGCAGGTACTGACCCTTGACAGGACACTTCCTGCATTGCAGTAGGAGAAAGAAAGAGAGTATGGGTGGAGACATGATCAGATTTTAGATTTTATGGCAGGAAATCGAAGGAGTTCTCATGTGATAATTATTTTCTCTGTGAAGAAGGTCATCCAATGAGGATGAATAGACAATGGGGAATTTGGAAGTGTGGGAAAGTAAAGAAATTCTGAAAAAGTAATTATAGAGGGTGACAGAATGAAGTAACCTGAGAAATGCCATAATAGTGCAGGACAGTGTTTGAGGGCCCAGATGTGGTGGGGGACCATGAATTTGTCTTAGCATCAATACACCCAAACCGTAATATTTTCTCCCAACAGACTTTGGTTGTTGGGTACACACAAGGAAAAGGCTTATAGTTGACATCATTCTTTGTTGGAGTTTTGCCAGGAAGGCTCAAAGGGGCAGGGAATTTTATGATATTTGTAGAAGAAATTAGAATGATAGACCACTTGTATTTGAACAAAGGAGAAATAAATTTTTTCTGTATTCTCTTTTAAAAGAACTTTCCCCTCTTTGTCTCTGTATCTCTCCCTAAAAATCAATTAAGGCCCCAGCCAGATAGCACAGTTGGTTAGAACATTGTCCTGAAGCAAAGGGGTTACTGGTTCAAACCCCAGTGAGAGCACATACAGGAACAGATTGATGTTTCTGTCTCTCTTCCTCCCTTCCATTCTCTCTAAAATCAATACAATAAACCTGGTGCTAAGTTGTTTAGCATTGTCCTGACATGCTGAGGTTGTGTGTTCAATCCCTGGTGAAGGCACATATAAGAATCAAACAATGAATGCATGAATAAGCAGAATAACTAGTCCAACAAGTTGATTCTCTCTCTCCCCCTTCCTCTCTGTGGGTCAAATAAGTTTGCAAATATGATGTGTATGTTTGCTCATTTATAGTTTGCATTGGGTGTGGGGGACAGGCTATAAGCAGGCAGGGTTGTTATAGCCTAAGGCTTAGTTTTAAGACTAAGCTTTTCCTCACAACCTTGACTGATTGCATGATGTGGGGTGGTGCACTCTCATGAGGAATCCCATTTATGCCTCAGATGAGTGTATTTGTATCAGAAACTTTCTCATTTGTATACTGGCCTAAAGGTTTTAATTTCTACACTATAAAATAAGGGAGACCAGGGGCTCTCTCTCTCTCTCTCTCTCTCTCTCTCTGTTCCTGAAATTAGCATTGCAGAGGAGAGGAAGCCAAGATGGTGGAGTGCTGAAGGAGAAGCCAGTTTGTGCAGAGTTTGTACAGAGAGAAGGAGATGGGGACCAGAGGTGAATAAGGCTGGTGAGGTAGAAGCCTTTGATTCTAGGAATACTCAGATGAGATAGTGGCTTTGGGAGTCCTGAATGGAAATGGAAGTATTTTCCCACTGTATGTATTTCTCACCTGCCGGGTGCAAGCTAGGATTAAAGGTAATGTTCTTTAATGTTCTTTAATGTTCTCACCAGTTCTTGACTCTGTTGTTTCATTACCATCTGTCCAAATCATATGTGAACCTGTACAGGTCAGGCAGCTGTGATGTTGGTCATGGCTACTGGCTTTACACTCTCACTTTAAAAATCAATAAATAATAAAATAAAAGTACTATATGTATATAGAAATTCTATAGACTTTTACAGATGGGGGAAAAAACCTGCTGATATTATTTAGAAAATCTCTGAGGTGTCAGAATAAATATATAGTTGAATACTCTCCAAGCTGAAAATCTTACTCTTCTCAAAAAATTACACTAATGTTCTTTTTGTTCACTTATCATTTATAATCATTAATCAGAACTTTAAAATGTTAGCACATAATTATACATTTTTGGTTG
Organism: Saccopteryx leptura; assembly: GCF_036850995.1. NCBI lineage: Eukaryota > Metazoa > Chordata > Mammalia > Chiroptera > Emballonuridae > Saccopteryx > Saccopteryx leptura. The sequence goes on from NC_089516.1 coordinate 117,312,946, forward strand.
AGAAGGTCAAACATCACTAGAAATGGGTTCAATGTTTTGTTTCTGGAGTCAAAGGACAGCTAGGTCACAGTGTCTGAAATCTTAACAACTTAGGTCTTATCCATTACAATCCGGATGCCTCTACTTCTATCTGTTTTATTAGGGTTTTGAAGAAGATTAGCTGGAAATTTATATTGCCAAAAAATGTAGTTCAAAAAGATGGACTGGTCTAGTGAAAAGACTTGGCCAGTGAGTCAGTTTTTCACAAATTTAAATTATAATGCTTCTGTTATTTTCCTCATGAGACTTTTGGAAGAATGTGTTAACAAAGCATTGTTAAAATATATGATAAGATTACTGGAAAGCTGATAGGAAAAAAACAAGCTCAGAGTTTCAGCTATTGCTCTGGGCAAGGAAAACTTGCATGGGGTGGCTGATGGCAGTCCTAGGCAGAACGGGGATGCTGTGTGGAGTACAGTAACAAGGACAGAAAGAGTCACATAAAGGAAGGCAGGGGTTTTGGAGCAAGTTGTAGGCCAGTGAAGACAAACTTTGTTTTTTGACAATTGTAAAGCCAGTAGCCATGGCCACCATCACAGTCGCCTGGCCCGTGCAGGTTCACATTTGATTAGGACAGACAGTAATGAAACAACGAAGCCAGGAACTGGTGGGCCATTAGCTTTAATCCTAGCTTGTACCCGGTGGGCAAGAAATACACACAGTGGGAAAACACTTCCCTTTCCATTCAGGGCTCCCAAAGCCACTGACTTATCCGAGTTTCCTAGAATCAAAGATTTCTACCTCACCAGCCTTATTCACCTCTGTTCCCCATCTCCTTCTCTCTGTACAAACTCTTCACAAACTGACTTCTCCCTCAGAACTCCACCATCTTGGCTGCCTCTCCTCTCCTCCACGTGGCCTTTCTCTGCTCTCCTTTCTCTAAGCTAATCTCAGGAACTGAGAGAGAGCAAGCTCCTGGTCTGCCCCATTTTATAGTGTAGAAATCCAAACCTTTAATCCAATATACAAACAAGGAAGTCTCTGATACAAAGTCACTTATCTGAGGCATAATGGGATTTTTCATAAGAGTGCACCACCCTACATCATGCAATCAGCCAAGGGTGTGGGAAAAGCTTAGTCTTAAAACTAAGCCTCAGGCTATAATGACCCGGTCTACTTACAGCCTGTCCCCCACACACAATGCAAACTATTATCGAGCAAACATATATATCAATTTACAAACTTATTTGACTGTATAGCCAGTAGCCAGGGCCACCATCACAGCTGCCTGGCCCATGCAGGTTCGCATTGGATTCGGACAGTCGGTAATGAAATAAGGGAGCCAAGAACTGGTGGGCCATCATTTTTAATCCTAGCTTGCACCCAGTGGGCAAGTAAAATCACACAGTGGGCTCCAAACCCCACTCACATTCAGTACTCACAAAGCTACTGACTTATCCGAGTTTCCTAGAATCAAAGGTTTCTAGCTCACCAGATTTATTCACCTCTGTTCCCCATCTCCTTCCTTCTCCCTGCACAAACTCTGCACAAACTGGCTTCTCACTCAACACTCCACCATCTTGGATGCTTCTCCTGGTCTCCTCCATGTGGCCTTTTTCTGCTCTCTGCTCTCTGCTCTCTGCTCTCTCCTCTCTCCTCTAATGATAATCTCAGGAACTAAGAGCACAAGCTCCCGGTCTGCCCCCATTTTATAGTGTAGAAATCAAAACTTTTAATCCAATATACAAAATAGGGAAGTCTCTAATACAAAGTCACTTATCTGGGGCATGATGGGATTGTACCACCCCACATCAAAAAGGATGGGAAAGGCTTAGTTCTAAAACCAAGCCTCAGGCTACAAGGATCCTGCCTGCCCACAGCCCATCCTCAACAGACATTAATATCACCTGAGCGACGGCTTCCATGTGGGCAGCACTATCTTTAACAAAGTGAGCATAATGTATTTTATCTGCCCAACATTGTCCAACAACAATCTTGATGACATCATGTCTTTGACATGGTAAAATCTAAGATGAAATAATACAGTTTTATTATAGACTGAATGTTTGAGCCCTCCCCATTCATTTGTTGAAATCCTAATGCTTAATGTGATGGTATTTGGAGATAAAGCTTTTAGGAGGTGATTAGATCATGACAGTGAGGTCTTCATGAATAGGATGAGTGAACTTCTCAGAAAGACTCCAGAGAGCTCCCTCTACAAAAGCACAGCCATCTATGAACCAGAGAGTGGCCTTCACCAGACACTGAATCTGCCAGTGCCTTGATCTTGGATTTACTAGCCTCCAGAAATATGAGAAGTAAATTTCTGTTCCTTGGAAGTTACTCAGTCTGTAGAATTTTGTTACAGCAGCCCAGACAGAATAAGACAAACTTTTCTGCAGATGTGCCATTCTAACGGGTGATAAAGAGAGAAAAAAACGAGACTAAAGATGTTCTACCAAGGATAGGGGTTTGAATAATATGTCCTAACCCCTAGAACATGTGAATGTGACCTTATTTTGATAAAAGGTCTCTGCAGATGCAATTAAGTTAAGAATCTGTAGATAAGATCATGATGGATTAACCTGGTGGCCTTAAATCCAATGATAAGTGTCCTTAGAAGAGACAGAAAAGGAGAGATAAGGCTGAGTAGATATGGAGGCATAGATTGCAGCTATGTAGTCATAAACCAAGGAATGCTGACAGCTACTGGAAAAGGGAGGAAGGAAGAAAGACTCCCTTCTAGAGCCTCTGGAGTGTAGTGCTTCCCTCTGATGATATCTTTGTTTTAGCTATCTAACCTCCAAAACTGAAATAAAAAAAACATTCTATTGTTATTTAACAAACAGTGGTTCCACTATAGTTATCAAGACCACATAATGTATTCTGAACCTGTAGATATTTAGGCATTAAGTAATAACAATAATAGTAGTAGCCATTGCTAACATTTAATGGGAATTTTAGATCTGTGCACTGTGTACAATGATTTAAATGATTTAAATGAATTATCTTCTTTAGTCCTTACATAACAACTAAAATACAAACAGTTTATTGCTATAAACTGTTCTCTATGATAGAGATACTGTTTTTAACCCCACTGTACAGGTAAGAAAACTGAGGCTTAGCAATTCACCTAAGGTCATATCTCCATTAGTCATGAAGCAAGGATTTGAATCCACACAGTGTGACTTCAGAGACCATACATTTACCCCCTACACTGGACTGCATTTGAGAGCAATTTGGATGCCCCACAGCAGTTGGTAGAAGTTTATATTCTAAATAAGTCTGATTGGCTAGAAAAATAAAGAAAATTCTTTTTTAAAGTTCAACCTAAATCCAAACAGTTTATTGCTATACAATAAGCACAAATGTACATCATAATGAAGTGGAAGCATTTTTAAATGTCTTGTCACTTATTTCTAGTGACCTGATTTGGGTAAAGCAAAAATCAATCAAACAAGCAAAAAACTTCTAATATCCATACTTACCCCAGCCAGCATTAAATTAGAATGTGATTCTAATAATAAAATTGTCCATATTTGCTTTTTCTTTCATTTAAGCTATTTGTTCTGTAATATACACAGATGATACTTTAAAATGTCATTATACTATCAAATAACATTTTCACCCTTTAATTTGACTATATTCCTTCTTCATTCTCACATCTTTGCACTAACATTCTGTTGTGGATTTATTTAATCTACATAAATTATTCAGCAGAATGGAAAAGACAGTAATATGGTGTCATCTCAAAACTAGCAGCTCCTCTTCAGAAATGAAGGCATTCCATTTGACCATAACATCTGGATTGCTAAGCTGTAAATAGGAAATTCTTCCACTTAGACACCTTCCATTCCGTTTGCATTATCTCTTAATTATATTTTTACTTTATAAGGTAACAATGATATAAAACAGTACTAATGTGTAAGTAGGTTCAATTCCGTATTTTAAAACATCTTTTTATGTGTGAGATGTCTTAAAGTATTGGCTCCCTCAAGCAAAATAATATTGCTCCCACCCCCCAATTTCATTCCTTCAAGGGTTAGAGTTACTGTTATGTGCTGTTGAGTTGGCTCCAACTCATGGAGACCCTATGAATGAACAATTTCCACATGTCTTGTCCTCAACAGCCCTGCTTAACTCCTGAAGATTCAAGCCTATGGCTTCTTTCATGGAATCAATCCATTTCATATTTGGTCAAGAGACCCACTGGGAGACTCAGATTTTGTAATTATTAGCCATGCAAACCTGGATATATGGTTTAGTCTTTCTGAGTCTATGTCTTCATTTGTGAAAGGAGAATGCGATCACCCACACTAATGTACAGGAACATCAAAAATATGGTGGGCACACAATGCAATCATCAGTTCAAATACTATAGAGAGTATTTATCTGAAACCTATGCATTTTTATGGATCAAAGCCACACCATTAAATTCAATTTCTAAAAAAGAAATACAAATATGTGTGTGTGTGTGTGTGTGTGTTTATAGTCTGTCATTGACTATATTCCCTATGCTGTATTTTATATCCCTGTTCCTATTCTTTTAACTATCAATTTGTACTTCTTTCCCATTTTTTTTAGATTTTTAAAATTAATTTTAGGGAGAAAGAGTGAGAGAGAGAAAGAGAAAGAGAGAAGGGGGAAAGAGCAGGAAGCATCAACTTTCATATGTGCTTTGACCAGGCAAGCCCATAGTTTTGAACCTGTGACCTCAGCATTGCAGGTTGACCCTTTATACTCTGCACCACCACAGGTCAGGCCAATCTGTACTTCTCAATCCCTTCTTCTTTTTCACCCAGTTTCCCAAACCTCTTCCCCTTTAGTAACCGTCAATCTGTTCTCTGGATTTATGAGTCTGCTTCTGTTTTCTTTGTTCATTTATATTGTTCTTTAGATTACACATATAAGTAAAATAATATGGTACTTCTTTTTCTCTGGCAGTCTTATTTTACTTAGCATAATACCCTCTAGGTTTATCCAAGCTATCACAAATGGTAAGAAAATAGTATAATAACTCTGTATGGTGCTGGGTGGGTACTGGAAACATTAGGGAAAACATTTTATAAAGTATATGATTGTCTAACCAGTGTGCTATACACCTGAAACTGATATATAATAATATCTAATACAAACTGTAATTGAAAAAAATATATGATGTAGCCTGACCAGGCAGTGGTGCAATGGACACAGCATCGGACTGGGACACGAAGGACCCAGGTTCAAAATCCTGAGGTAGCCGACTTGAGACTGGGTTCATCTGGTATGAGAAAGGCTCACCAGCTTGAGCCCAAGGTCACTTGCTTGAGCAAGATGTCATTCAGTCTGCTGTAGCGCCCTGGTCAAGGCACACATGAGAAAGCAATCAATGAACAACTAAGGTGCTGCAATGAAGAACTGATGTTTCTCATCTCTTTCCCTTCCTGTCTGTCTGTCCCTCTCTGTCTCTTTCTCTGTCTCTCTCTGTCTCTGTCACAAAAACATGTTGTAAGTGTATGGAAACACTGAAAATTTACACAATAAACCAAAGTAATCTTGACATACAGGCATAGCATAAGCTATCATGGTGAACACACATGAATTTGAATCCTGGATCTTCCATCTACTAGACTCATGGAAAATTCTTTAATTTAATCTGTTTCCTAATCTGTCAAATGTGATAAAAAATATCTCCTTAAAGGAGTTGTTTTCAATACATGATATGAAAGTATTTAGTACACCAACTGGCAGATATTATTTTCCTTCCTTATCCCTTCCCTTTATACCCTTCCTATTTTTGAAGAACACTTCTAGACCCAGAACAAATACGACAATACATTTAGGACAATGGTAGGTTTCCTGACACGTGGAGCTCATATAAAAAAGCCCTAAACACAGAGCCCTCAGGAACTACCATAAAGCTTGAGTGTCAGGCTCCAAATTTTGTTTGAAAAATCAATTTGAGTCCAACCAGAAAAGAAGCCTGCACTTTGGAAAATTGGCCTTTAATATCTAGAGTATGAGTTTTCAAAGTATTATCTAAAATTCAATACCACTTTCAGCATACTAGATGGGCTTTTATTTTTTCTTCAGTAAAGATGTTAAAAAAAAAGGGGTGAATGTCACTACTTTTGACAAGGTGGATTTATATGTATAAAAACAATTTTGTTTTTTCTTAGGTTTAATAGGAAGTTTTACTTAAAGATCACACATAAAACAATTCCTCCCTCACTTTTGGTCTATTCCTCAAGGTACTCCAGGTGTGAGGACCTTCTGTTAAGTACAAAGTCAAAGGGCAAGAGAATTGCTGATCCAGGTATGGGAGCAAATTCTGTTTTCTTATCTCTAGTATTTTTTTCCAGTGTTGAAAGGACATCTACCTAACATTTACAAATACCCTTCTGGTTTTGCTTTGCCAGTTTTGTCCTTAGTAGTGTTTGCTTTTCTCAGTGTTGTATATAGCATCAGCCTTTGAAGCCTGATGCGACTTGGCCAGTAACCTAACAGTGATTTTAAAGCTAATTTTGTCATAATGAAACATTATTAATCCTCAGGGTATTCACCATAACACAACACATTGGATAATATGAAACATGATCTACTGTTCCAGTGGAATGGCATTATCATACATCATTAATAAATGCACAGTTCCCATTAAGTGAGAGCCTTTTAATTAACATACATATTTTTGTCAGCACATATCAAACCAATCAGACTCTTTTTCTCAACTTGTGTTACTTTTGCTGACTTGAAAGTTTGATTTATTATTGTAGCAGTGTATATTAAAGTCCAAAATTTATAAATTATCCCACACTATTTTCAGTATTGAAATGACAATTTGATTTTCATCCAACTTTCTAAGTGAAGCAATGAGATGTTTATCTTCTCAAAATATTTTCTATGGCACCTTCGCAACAAGACCATACACTGTCACCTTAAACCTGATGTGTTTGGATTATATGGATGTGGCAAAGTATGGCTCACACACTACTTGCTGGGGATCTAGTTGAATATATAGATTCTTGGGTTCGATTCTAGATCTACTGAATCAAATATTGAGGCTAGGACTTGGGGAATTTGCCTTTTAACAATACTCTAGGTAATTTTCATGTGTTGTAAAATTGTAGAACCGCTGATTTGGTGAGCAGAAAGTAAGCATTGTTCCACCTCTCTTTTCTTTCGTTAAAACTTTCATTATCCTCTTAATCTGAATCCATCTTGATAACCTCATGCTGACCTGTTTCCTGTTAAAAGATGTGCAAATGTTCCAGTGAGAATATAAAATGGGGAATAAGAAAGTTCTAGTCATCATTTTTTTTTCCTGAAGCTGGAAACGGGGAGGCAGTCAGACAGACTCCCGCATGCACCTAACCAGGATCCACCCAGCATGCCCACCAGGGGGCGATGCTCTGCCCATCCAGGGCATCGCTCTGTCCCGACCACAGCCACTCTAGCACCTGGGGCAGAGGCCAAGGAGCCATCCCCAGCACCTGGGCCATCTTTTGCTCCAATGGAGCCTTGGCTGCGGTAGGGGAAGAGAGAGACAGAGAGGAAGGAGAGGGGGAGGGGTGGAGAAGCAGATGGGCGCCTCTCCTGTGTGCCCTGGCCAGGAATTGAACCCGGGACCTCCACATGCCAGGCCAACACTCTACTACTGAGCCAACCTAGTCATCATTTTGCCACTGACTATCCACGTGACCTTTGAACAAGTTCTAATATTTCTGAGTTTTAACTTCACAAATGGCAAAATGATGGCAAGTAGGAAAGGGAGCAAGATTGTTAGTTGAGTTTATGTCCAATATTTTTGTCTGGATCCAGCATTCTTAGGTTTTATAAATATAACGTATGCCAGACGAAGAGTAGCAGAGGGAAATAGAGGAGAGGAAGATAAGCTGAAGAAGTCACTAGGTTTGCAGGAGTGGAATGAGTATGAATTTTGGAATCAGACAGACTAGGTTTAGGTCATACCACTGATACATTATTTGCATCATCTTATGCAAATTACATTACACTTTGGGCTTTTATTTTTTGTGACAGAGACAGAGAGAGATGGAGAGAAGGACAGACAGACAGAAAGGGAGAGATGAGAAGCATCAATTGTTCGTTGCGACACCTTAGTTGTTCATTGATTGCTCTCTCATATGTGTCTTGACTGGAGGCTACAGCTGACTGAATGACATCTTGCTCAAGCCAGTGACCTTGGGTGCAAGCTGGTGAGCCTTGCTCAAAGTAGATGAACCTGCACTCAAATTGGCAATCTCGGGGATTTTAAACCTGGGTCCTCTGCGTCCCAGTCCAATGCTCTGTCTACTGCACCACTGCCTGGTCAGACTACACTTTGGGCTTTACTTTTCATGTTTATTAACATGAGGATATACCTTATAGAGTTCTCATCATGATTAAAAGAGATAAAACAATATCTGTAATAGCATTTGGTGATAGGTTCTCAATGAGTAATAAATGCAATGAAGAGGAGAAGGAAGGAAAATAGGAAGAGGAGATGGAAGAAGAAAGTGATAGGAATGAGACAAAATGGCGGGCATTTGGGTACCCCAGTGAATTCATTTCATTATAAACATTGGTTGGAAACTTATGTTATACCAGATACTATTCCAGACAGCAGAGATACAGCAGAGAACAGCTAATTACCACTTTTGTGAAGCTTATATTCTGACCTGTATGTTTGTGGGGAAGGGGTGTGGGTGTGGCAGACAATAAATAAATGAATATGGGATATTTCATGTGTTCATAACGGCTATGATGAAAATTAAAACAGGGCAAAGGGGATACAGAGTGATAGAAGGTAGAGAGTTGATTTGCATAGATAGTCTCTCTTAATAATGTATCAATTACTAATAATGTATTAATGGAACAGATACCTGAAGTGAGAGAGCCTTGCAACTATCCTGGAGAAAGGCTGAAAGAATAATGAGTAGAAAGGTCCTGAAGTGGGACTGTAACCAGAATGTTGAGGAAAAACAAGGAGGCCAGAGTCCAAAACACCTCGTTGGAACAGAATGAATGAAGGGAAGAAAGGGTGTAGGCAGTGGTGTGAGAGAGGTGTGCAAGCAGGAGGGAAGAAATTGTGTGGGGCTTTGTAGGCCATGGTAAGGAGTCAGCGTTTATTCTGAGTGAAATGGGAAGACAACGAAGGTTCTAAGCAGAGCAGCAGCATGATCTGACTTACAAAGGATCCCTCCTGCTTCTGTGTTGAGATCAGACACTAAGAGGACAGGGTGGAAAAAGGGACACCAGTTACAAAGCTATTGCAGTAACCCAGGCAAGAGATGGCAATGGTCTGCAGGGTACGTGGTGAGAAGTGATCAGATTCTGGATATACACTGAGGAAAAACTAGATGTGGATGTGAGAGATAGCAGTGACTTAAAAGTTTTGGGCCTGAGCAACTGGAAGAATGGAATAATGCTTCCTGAGATGGGAGCAGGTATGGGGAAGATAATGTATGTGTGTGAATCAGCCCACAGGGTGATAGATTCCATCCACAAACATTTCACGAACACTCCCTGTGTGAGCAGCCCAGGAACAGGAACTCTGAGATTAGTAAGGCACTCTTTAGGATTTTAAAGGAACCAGGGGACACTCTTTAGTTTTAGTTGAGTGTTTGTAAAATTATTTCAAGAACAAGGTGCAGTCTTCTTCATGCATGGGAAGTCTACGTCCAGAATTAACATATACATATATCACTTTTCAACTTTGCAAAGCCATATTCATTATTTCTCAACTTCAGCTTTAACCAAATGGAATGAAAACTAGTACAAGTTGAAGGGCTGCAATTTTGCTATTTGCTTACTCATAGTGATGCCTTACCATAGCTCCAGTAACTGCTTTAATTGCTTTCTGGAAATAATCCCACCCCATCTGGTGAAATGTTTCTGAGGCATTAAGTGCTCAAGAAAAAGAGCTTCTGTGCTTTACAGTAAGCACACTGCCATCAGCAGCATCCCTGGCTATTTTGTACTTCAGTTTGTGCTGCATCCCAGAGAGCTGAATGAGACGCTATTGTGTTATTTAAATCTAAAGAAGTCATTTGCACACTGATGATGTTATCTCAAGTCCTAATTTGTGCAAACATTGATTTGCTCTGAGTAGAAAAGAAATCTCTACTCAGACAGGGTGGACTGAGTTCAGATTAATAGTCAGGGGAAAGGACTAAAGCACCAGAAAGGGTAAACTTTTATTTATTTATTTATTTTCATTTTAGGGTGTTTTATCAGATTTTCTTTCCAGATTTATTTTTGCTCCAATGAAGAGTAGTCCTTTTGAGCTAAATCCAATTTGTATATAAAAAATACACACCCGTATTGATTTCACTTTGGTTTAAAATGGTATTTTTGCAGTGCAAAAATCTAATCAATACAATATTATGAGTTGGATTGGTAATGGTAAACATACTAACAGATATTTCATTTCATGGGACCAAAGCTCTGGAAATTGATACTACTGAAAAGGATTACTCATTCACCATTGGGTATAACTTTGTTTACCCAACCATGATATAGGTGTAAAGCAGAAATACAATTATGCTGTGGCCAACACACAAGGGGTTTCTGAATAGTAGAACTTGCCTTCCTTATTCCCCCTAAAGGCCCATAGGTCGTATAGGTTGGCAGATCAAATAAGGATATTGTGGGAAATCGTTTACAATAAATGAAAAAAAAACCCTTAATCTGATAGGATAGAAAATTAGACTGACATAGTCGTTGAAGAAATAAATGTCTCCCAAAACAAGATCAATTTTCTAAAAATTAAGCTTTTAGAGGAGATGGATTTGCAGATCTTTGAACCAGGGCTGTTATTTTTCTCTTACCTGTATCTAAAGCATTTGGTTTGAGCTGGGCATGCTACAAATGCAACTGTAAGACAGTTGTTGCCATGGGTTCAAATTGCAGCCAACAAGCCTTTTAACATGTTTAATTAAAAATGTAGCAATAGCGCCTGACCTGTGGTGACACAGTAGATAAAGCGTCGACCTGGAAATGCTGAGGTCGCCGGTTCAAAACCCTGGGCTTGCCTGGTCAAGGCACATATGGGAGTTGATGCTTCCTGCTCCTCCCTCCCCTTCTCTCTCTCTCTCTCTCTCTCTCTCTCTTTCTCTCTCTCTCACTCTCTCTCCTCTCTAAAAATTAATAAAAGAAAATTTTAAAAAAAGGAATTTAAAAAAAATGTAGCAATAGCAAAAGAACAGTGTTAGATAATTTTAAGTGGACTTAGAGTGGCAAAATAAAATTCATCAAAGGATATAACCCAGACTTAGGTCTGTCTCATGTTCATGTAACCCTTGGTTGCCCTCACTTCAGTTAAGTGTAGTGAAAACCTACAGGGCAGGAGCATGCAGTGGGTTGAGACTGGGAGAAGTAATTCAGTAGAGGACAGTAAAAAGCAGCACTACCCCTAAAGATTATGACCCTTGAATATCAATCAGATTGATGTCTAAAGATAAGTAAGCATGAAGGTAAGAAAACGTATGTTTATACCTATCAACATACAGTACCCATACGAGGTGGATATTAAAAATTCAGATATAGATTTTGCCCTGGAATCACGCAATGACAGTCTAGGCAATAAAGATAATGTCAATAAGTACCATACTTTGATCACTGTGGGTGATCAGAAGATAATAATTGATATTTCCTTAATCAATTTATGTGTTGAAGCTTTCTCACAGTAGCTCACATGCTTTCTAATTCACTAGCCCAAGTTAATGAAGGCACATCGTTATCTCATTAGAGAAGATACAGATAGCTATTTTTGTTTTCATGATTGAGAAACAGAGGCCTGGAAAAATTTGTCCAAATTCTTGTAGCAGTTTGACTGTCCTGTTTTAAACCCTTAAAAAGACTGACAATAGATAAGCTCAAAATATTGTCTGATTTCGCCTATAGTGCAATAATAGGATCTAATGTTTCAAAAATGAATAGGGAAAAATATTGCCTTCATGACATACAAATTTATACAGTTTGAAGAATAAGATACATTCTTTATCTCTGAACATCTGAAATCACTAGAAGAGGAATATGAATTTCAAATATTCAAATTTTATTGCCCTTGGAATCTGTTCTGTAGTAATTAAGTGTCAAGATACAGAAAAGCTATGAATTCTACCTTAGTTTTACTGGTCTTTAACAAGCTTTGTGCAGTTTATTATAATATGTAAATTTATTATAACACGCCTTGCATTTCTTCCTACTAAGTGTGTATAGTCAAATCTCAGCAGGAAATATTATTTTTTGTTGGATTCTTAGTAAAATGAACCAGGCAGAGTTGGAAAAGGGATTATATTTCCTTCACCTGGGCTCTTTTCTATGAGAGAGGTGCTTAAGCATCTTGGAGAAAAAAATTAGAAATTTGTTTTTTTGTCCTCTTTTCTCTAGAAGTGTTCAGCATTATACTTATTTGCAAACACTTATATTGGTTATAAATATATTTATAAACTATTATAATTAAATAATTACTTTTTCATATCTAATAGTCATTTGATCTCTTAGACATGCTATGAATCTCTTAAACATGCTACGAATTACTTTTTTTCACTTTTTCAAACAAAAAGACATTGAGACTCAAAGAAATGAATGACTTGACTAAAGTCACAGGGCTGATCAGTAGCAGAGCTGGAAATAGATCTAAGATTTCTGGACATTTAGCTCTCTCTGTTACAGCAGAGGTTTTGAAAGGACACTTGTATGAGTCAGCATAGGTTAGATTAGGTAACGAGTGAGCCCCTAGATTCAGTGGCTTGAAATAACAGAAGTTTATTTCTCATTCATGCTACATATCAGAGGTGATACTCTGATCACCATTGAGGACTCTGATATTATAACATAAGACTTTTTGGGTCCTTCAAGGCAGGATAAAAGAACATGAAGAATTGTACAGGGGTTCTTATCTAATTCCTCTTACAAATGCTATGGAAAAATATGCCCACATTTGCTTGACCAGGAGGTTGCACAGTGGATAGAGCATTGGCCTGGGAAGTAGTGGACCCAGGTTTGAAACCCCAAGGTGGCCGGCTTGAGTGCAGGCTCATCCAGCTTGCACACAGGCTCACCAGCTTGAGCATGGAGTTGTTGGCTTGAGCACGGGATCATAGACATGACCTCATGGTCACTGGCATGAGCCTAAAGGTCACTGGCTTGAAGCCCAAGGTCTCTGTCTTGAGCCCAAGGTCGATAGCTTAAGCAAGGGGTCTTTGTTTCAGTTGTAGCTCCCCAGTTAAGGTTCATATGAGAAAGCAATCAATGAATAACTAAGGTGCCAAAACAAAGAACTGATGCTTTTCATATCTCTCCCTTCCTGTCTGTTTGTCCCTATCTGTCCCTCTCTCTTTCTTGTCCCCCAAAAAGCCCTCATTTCATAAGCTAAAAGCAAGTCATATGGTCACAACTAACTACAAAAAGGCCCACAGGAGAAAACAACTAGAATCTTGGTGAACACTAATGTGGTTACCACAATAACTTTATTCAAATGAAATCTTATTTAGAACTCCTGATTATATAAAACATTCAAAATGGTGAAGAGGTCTAATCCTACATAATTTCCCTTTTCTCACCTTCAAGGAACTTCAAAATTTAGTGAACACAATTCAAAACCATACACAGAAAGCAGATATAAAGAATAAATATCTTTATACTAAAGATAAGGAGACAAATAGTTTCTTTCAAGATCATGAAATGAAATAAAAGCTAGAATGGGAACAGATCACAAACTGATCCATTCTCTGTCTCTCATTCTACTCATGAGACTTTTGTTCTCCCACTGTGATACAGAACATCCTCAAGAATATTATGACTTTGCATGTCATAATGTGTTAGGTGCTCTTAATGTTACCCATAATGAGTGCTAAATCTCAAGTGCACAGTATGGTTTAGAAACTAATTTTTAAAGAAGGTACATAGTTTTAGATCCATTTTAAATTCCACAGATGCCTCTTACCACTAAGCAACTTGTCTTGCATGCAAGAGTAAACGTTTTAATATAATTTGCCTATAACGTTTCATCCTTACTAAATTTTAAAATAGGATTTGCTCAGAAAACAAAAATTCTTTCACTGGATTGTGGCTGGAAGGAAAATGATCATTTTGAATGTGAGAAAGGTAATTTTGTATCACTAGCTTTTATGAAGAACAGTTTCAATCAAGACAGAAAAATTAACGTGTATGTATATTTCAAGGGTGCTTGTTTAGGCATAGAATAAAAATGTTTAGGTGTCGTCATGTCAAAGCATGTGTGTGTGCGTTGGGGGAGCATGTCAAAATGATGTAGGGGGACCTTTTTTAAAACTGTACACAGTCCAATGCACCCCTTCTGATAACTAACCCCAATTAAAAATCTGTATGTCAAAATGTCACCCTTATTGAGAGGAGTCTGTCATAGCCCTCAAGTAGGTTAGGTAGAATAAAAAGGTTGAAATCTACTAGGTTGAAACAATATTCTGTCATTCAAACATATATGACAATGTTTGTCTTAGAAATTAAACCTAGAATCCCCCTCCTTCCAGCAATGTCACCCATGCCCAACTATAATGATTAAAAAGCATGCACACTTTTTCTACCCGACAATAAATTCCCAAGAGAGAAGAGATTTCTTATTGTGCTCTGCATTTGAAATAACAAGTGATTACACAAATATACAGATAATAAATATATTTTTGTTTGAGGCCTATATTTTCCAAGTTAAGGAGGTGGATGGAAGAGGAAGATCTATTAATCTGATAGTTCTTTCTCCCTTTCATTTATCCTTTCCTGTCTCTCTGTATCCCTTCTATCCATCCATCTTAATGATATAACTGTCTTTCTTTCCTTCTTTCTCATTACTTTATTTTCTTCTTTCCTTCCTTCCTCCCTTCCTTCCTTCCTTCCTTCCTTCCTTCCTTCCTTCCTTCCTTCCTCCTTTCCTTCTTTCCTCCCTTCCTCTTTTCCTCCTTTCCTTCTTTCTTTCCTTCCTTCTCTTTCCTTCCTTCCTTCCTTCCTTCCTTCCTTCCTTCCTTCCTTCCTTCCTTCCTTCCTTCCTTCCTTCCTTCCTTCCTTTCTTTCCTTCCTTCCTCTTTCTTTTCCTCTGTTCCTCCTTCCCTCTCTCCCTCTTCCCTTCCTCCTTTCTTCCCTCCCTCCCTCCCTCCTTGCTTCCCCCCTCCTTCTCTCTCTCTTTCTTATTTGCTTTCTTTTTATTTCTGTCTGTTTCTACCTCCCTTTCTCTTAGCTGGTATGACCAGGTACATCTGTATAAAGCCCTGCATGGTGTGGAAGAAGAAGGGGGCCAGGCCATAGGCAGGTATCCCTGCTCTAGGGTCCACAAATGTTAGCACAAATGTTAGAAGTTGCCCTTTCACCCTTGTTATACATGCAAAGAATGCAGTCCTTAAGTAAGAGTCTCTTCTGATAGTGTAGCATGTGAAATCTCAAGGTAATATAGAAAATTAGCTAGGGAGAGATCATTGCTCCTAAGAAGTTAATATATCTACCTCTCAAGAAGCTCTATGCTGTGCTTGCTTGCTCATGAAAACAATCTCCAATTTTTTCATCTCAAGGTCATGCATATAAAATAAAACTAGACTGAAACAAGGTGGCTGTGCATGAGATGGAATACAGGAGGGAAAGGCCATAGTTTATTCAAGCCAGAAAGGAAGTTACCCAGATAGCATTTTAGAAGTTCTGAATAGTAAATAGAAGGCAGGACCATGGATAGAGACTAGGAGAAACTGAACACACTGGAGGGGATTTGGTTGAAAGTCTAAAAGCAGAAAATGTTTAATTATCATAATTAAAGAAGTTGAAAGGAAAAACAACCAGAATTGAAGTATGAGATGGTTAAAGGCAATGATTCAGAGCTCATCAGAGCTCTAAATCTATAAAATATGGACACAGAGTGAGTAGTTTTATGTGTGTCCAGGTATGTTTAGTACATTTAGCCAAATGCTACTATCTAGAAAGTTATGTGAAAAGTATTTCCAAGGGCAAAACGGGGTCTCTGTGCTAGGAGTAGGCCATAAAACACAGGCCAGTGACTAGAAACTATCCAATTTTATGCCTAGAAGCCATCTTCTCAACTGCATTCTTTTTTTAAAATTAAAATTAAAAAAATTATTTATTAAGTGAGGGTGAAAGAGAAATATCAACTTGTTGTTTCATTTATTTGTGAATTCATTGGATGATTCTTGTATATGGCCTGACCAGGGAGCAAATCAGCAACCTTGGCATATAGGCACGACACTCTAACCATATGAGCTACCTGGCCAGAGCTCTATTGCATTTTTTTTTTTGTTTATACATTTTTAATTTTCTTTTTTTTATTAATTTTACTAGGGTGACATCAATAAATCAGGGTACATATGTTCAAAGAAAACATGTCCCGGTTATCTTGTCGATCAATTATGTTGCATACCCATCACCCAAAGTCAGATTGTCCTCCATCACCTTCTATCTAGTTTTCTTTGTGCCCCTCTCCCTCCCCCTCCCACTCCCCCTTCCCCTCCCCCTCCCCGTAACTACCACACTCTTGTCAATGTCTCTTAGTCTCGTTTTTATGTCCCACCTATGTATGGAATAATGCAGTTCTTAGTTTTTTCTGATTTACTTATTTCATTCCGTATAATGTATTGCATTCTTAATTCCTGTTTCTTCCACAAAAGGAAGAAGAAAGCAATGTGTTTTGATGCTAATACAAAGATTTACACTTAAAAAAACTTTTTAGCTTTGGAGGATGGAAGGACAGGCAGAGCCACTGAGTAAATGTCAGCTGCAGGAGCATTTCATGCTTAGATCAGAGAGGTGTTTCTGTATGAAAGTGTCTTGGCTTCAAACTCTGAAGTGAAAGGCTGTTGAAACTCAAACACACTTTAATGACACTCAAACATGCTCTCAGTTATTAAATAGCTTGTAGAAGGAGAACAGGAATCACTCAAGAAATTTAGTATTTCCTCTAGAGATTTTATAAACTGGACGGTTTTGAGCAAGTCACCTACCAAAGGGCTTTGGTTTCCTCATCTGCCTAATGGTCATGATATCATTTCCTCACCAAGTTGTTGTATAAGATAAATTAATGATCAGGAAAGAGCTTTGAAAAGTATAATGCCAGCCCTGGCCAGTTGGCTCAATGGTAGAGCTTTAGCATAGTGTGTGGATGTCCGAAATTCAATTTCCAGCCAGGGCACACAGGAGAAGCACCCATCCGCTTCTCTATGCTTCCCCCTCTCCCTTCTCTCTCTCTTCTTCTCTTCTTCTCTCACAACCAAGGCTCCATTGAGACAAAGTTGACCCAGGTGCTGGGGATGGTTCCATGTCCCCTACTTCAGGCATTAGAATGGCTCTGGTTGCAATAAATCAATGGTTCAGATAAGCAGAGCATCGCTGCCTTGTGAGCTTGCCTGGTGGATCCCAGTCAGGCACATGTAAGAGTCTGTCTCTATGCCTCCCCACTTCTCATTTCAGAAAGATACAAAAAAATAAAAAATAAAAAGAAAAGTACAACGCCATCCAAAGATGAGATAGCATTATTTTTTTTGCCAAAACCTCTCACAAAATAATAACTTCTGGGATACAAAATGGAAAAAACAATAATAATGAATTATTTAAGTGTTTTCTCTATCACAACTACTTAATGACTTTTTAATCTAGATTTAACTTTTATTAACTCAGGATCACTGTGTAGGAAAAAGGTATTTGCTGAACACCTACAAGAGCCATGTAATAAAAATTTTTTCCATTATATCATTTAATCCTCAAATAAGTTGGTGTTGTTATGTTTCTTTAAGAGAGGACCTAAAACTATTACTTGCAGTCATTAGATGCCAACACTCAGATCTGACCCAGACATTGGCGGATCATAAAATTAACCATACCAATGGAAAACACTTAGAGATTAAGCTTTGTCATCATGATTACAAAAGAATTAAAAAATCTTTTTTGCTGTGACCTGCTAGACTTTGGACATATATATATGCTAGCACTGCACATCTGGTCAGTTCTCTTTGGCCATCTTAATAGTTGAATTGACCATATATCTGTTCTGAGTGATTGCACAGCAATTGGCTATTAATACAGCCAAAGCCCCAAATCAACCACAGAATGGTCAATTCTGGGCTGGGGATAGACTATTTATATGAAGAAGGTGCTGAGCATCTGTTTTCTGTTTCCACAGAAGACAAGAAAAATTAATTGGCTTAAATTAGAATATGTGAAATACTAATTAGCTATAAGCAAAGGTGGAGGCAGTGTTCACAAGGTGTTGTTCTTGTATCACTTGCATCACAATGATCAGGGAAGATTGTTAACAGGCTGATACTTGTTCCCATCCCATAATCCCCACAAAAGAATCCTGTGTGAAGATTGGGGTTTTGGAGCTGGGCAGAAATATGTATGTTCAATAAGCACCCATGATATTTCTTATGCACATTCAAGTTTAAGAAATGTTGCAGAGTTCATTCCTTTGTAAAACCTTAAGAAACATATTCAACAAGGTAGTGAGTCCTTACTCTTTGTGAGATTGCTATAATAGAAACAGAACACACAAGCTCTATTTGTCAGACCACCTTGAGTGTGAGTTTTTTGAAGGAAAGGAATAGGCTTTGTTTTTTCACCATTGTATCTGCATCATGTAAGCATAGTGCTGGAACAGATTATTTGGTAAATATCTATAGAATGAATCATTGGAAGATCAAAGAAAAGAATAGAAAACTCTGAAGGATGGAGGTGCTACCATATGAAGTGCCCTACCCTTACTGTTGTTCTGGTGTTAAGGAAAAAATATCTAAAAAGGGAAAGTGATCTTTAGAAGAATTCTCACAGACGCCCTACTATTGGAAGTTCAGTCTTTAGTATTGGGCTATTTTTGTAATTTTTACACTTTTTCTTGATCATGTCAAAGTTTTTAGTGTCATTATTACTACTGTTTTTAATTGGACTTTCTTCTTTCAAGTAGAAATTAAAGTGCAAAGTATTGCATTCCAAAATGGCAAAGGAGTAGGCAGATTTTTCAACTGCTGTTTCTCAGGACCAAACGAGTTATAACTAAATTTAAGAACAATCATCCTGAAAAACCAACTGAGAACTAAATGAAGAAGAGTCCATAACCAAGGACTCACAGAAGCCATATCTAGACTGGTAGGAAGGGCAGAGATGTGAAAAGGGTAGCCCTGCTCCTAGGAGCAAGCAGTGGCTAAGGGTTTGGAAGGAGTCGCAGCTGTGGGCAGATTTTCTTTGAGAGGTGTAGGTCTTAAGCCTTAGGCTGGATGTCCCAGCCTAGAGCACCAGAGCCTAGAAGAGGTGTCCATATAGCACTTGGCGGTGAAAAGAGATGAAATTTCTGTCTATGAGAAGGAGATGGAAGCTCTCAGAAATGTAGGCACCCTCTTGAAGGACCAACACAGAAAATCTTATTCACAGCCACTTACACTGGGCTCTGCAAGAAGGAGGGCTGAGAGGACTCGAGTCATATGAAAAGATTGTGAAATTTGTGGCATGGGGGGAAATGCAGTGGGGGACAGCCATCAGAATCCCTGTGCTGAATCATTCTCTAATACTGTATGTAGTCACCATCTTTCTTGGGTGGAGCAGTCCCTTTTGTCCAGCATTAGCATGGGAGAAAGCAACTGCTTCAGCCTCAGGAATCTCTTTTGCCTCCCTTATGGAGACTGGGCCTTACTGAGAAGTAAGTAGCCTTGGCCAGGAATCAGGGGGCATAAAGTGACTCAGTTTTCTGGCACTGAAGCCAGAACTTTTCCCCATACTCTCCCAAGAACATAACTACTGCTTCTACCTCACGGGAGATTCAGTAGAAACTGTCCAGATTGTTAGCAGACCAAATATCTGGGTTTCAGAAACCATAACCACTGGACTCCTGGAAGCCAAAACCTACTGAGGTCTATGAAAAAATGCAGGACAGACTGACACCAGGGGCCCTGGGGTGGGAGCCACACCCACCACCTATCTTAATCTCTGAATTGCCTTAAACTCCAGACTCTACCAGAGGTTTTTTCAGGTATTGAGGCCATCAAGCTTCCAGCAGACAGAGTCAGCAGGAGGGAGTTCTCAGGGAACCTTTGGCTTCATGCTGACTTGCCCCCACATTTGGAGCTGCTAAGAGCCAGCATAGGTGTGCAGCTTGGTCCTCCCATGTGCACCTAAGCCCAGCAAAGGCAGCCACAAAC
This sequence comes from Saccopteryx leptura, assembly GCF_036850995.1. Taxonomy (NCBI): domain Eukaryota; kingdom Metazoa; phylum Chordata; class Mammalia; order Chiroptera; family Emballonuridae; genus Saccopteryx; species Saccopteryx leptura. The sequence goes on from NC_089516.1 coordinate 117,333,060, forward strand.
TCTGGTTTGCTTATAGTTCCAAAAAAGCTGATGAAAGCCAGTCATGGGTAGTGTCTTATACTGGTCTGCACCAGGTTCCCTCCTAAGATGCTCAGAACAAACACATTTCTTAGCCAGCTACAGAGAATATCAGAACAGAACCCAGTTTCCTGTACTAGCAGCATATCCAAAGAGAGAAAGAGAGTGTCAGGCACCAAACCCAGCTGAGGCAAATTCTGCTTTCTGTAGTTGATACTTGCCAAGCAACCTGCACTTTTTGGACAAGGTAGAGCTTCACAATCAGCTGGCCCAAGTCCTAGGCATCCTGCCATAGTGAGTTAAGTTCCACAGGGGGAAGGGAAAGAGGCTTAGAGATCAGACACTCAAAGTTTGAGTTCCTTAGAGCATATTGTTGAAAACTATTGAAGGGCTTTGCCACCTTCTGGGGGGGGGGCACAATCAGTCCCAATGGAAGACTCTTTTTCTTTCTCCCTGAAACCATGGTCTCCCAGGTGAAAAAACTTCTGCAGAGGGGATTTTTGACCTCAGCCAATCTGAATGTGCTGCTTACCTTGCTGGGGAAAAATAGAATTGGAGTATCTGGCAGTGTTAGAGGGTTTAGGCTCTGGAGTAGGGGACACTTTCCCCATACTGAGATCCTGACCAAGTGATCCATGAAATAGGGTGTCCCACTAACATCATCCCGACCTCAGCAGTCTTGTCCCACTAAGCTTGCAAATTATGAAGGGGTTTGTGGGATGAGGCCAGTCTGAGTCCATTCTACATTCTTTCAACATAAGACTCTGTGGGGAGACCATGTAGCTGCAAGAGGACGTGGAGCAGCTGAAACGTGGGAGCAAATCCTAAGGAACTTGGCCCCATTTACAAAGCTGCTGCCAGCTCTCAACAAGAAGAAGCTGATCCTTATGTACAGGCGGGACCCTCCCACACACACTGAGGCATGGAAAATGCAGACACAAACAACAAACAGAGCAGTAGCTCCAGAAAGGTAGCCAACAGCGGGTTACAAAAAAAGTCTGGCAGCAACCCATACCTGAACCCTGTCCAAGAGGACCCAGAATAAAACAAACAATAGTGGGTGGTAGATTGCAACAACGCTAGACTCAGCTAGACACATAAGCAGCACAAAAGCAAATTGAAACCATAAAATAAGCCCAGTCAGAAATGGCAAATACAGTATCAGAAATGAAGACTCCACTAGAAAGAATCCAACAGCAGGATGGATGAAGTAGAAGATCAAATCAGCAATTTAGAGGACAAGACAAACGTAAGCACAGAAACAGAGCAGCAGAATGAAAAGAGGTTCAAAAAGACTGAGAAAACCCTAGCTGACCTCTATGGCAACATGAAGAGAAACAACATCCACATCATAGGGATTCCTGAAGGAGAATAAAATGAACAACAGATAAAGAAGTTAAAGATATCATAGCAGAAATCTTCCCTAAATTGGTGAAGAAAAAAGTCACACAATTTCAAGAAACACAGAAAGTCCCATTAAAGACAAACTTAAGCCCACACCAAGGCACATCATAATTAAAATGCTAAAGTTAAGAGACAAAGAAAGAATATTAAAAGATGCAAGAGAAAAATTAATTAATAACCTAAAAAGGTGCCCCTATAAAGCTAATATCTGACTTCTCAAAAGAGAACAGTTTAGGCCAGAAGGGATTGACAAAAAAAATATTCAAAGTGATGCAAAACAAAAACCTATAACCAAGACTACTCTATCCAGCAAACCTATCATTTAAAATTGAAAGAAAAATAAAGATCTTCCCAGACAAAAAAAAAAAAGGCTTAAAGAGTTCCTTACCATCAAATCAATACTGCAAGAAGTGTTAAAGGACCTGCTATAAGAAGAGGAAAAAAAAAAAAAGAAACTGGGAAAAAGGGGATTGATCATAGCTTTGAAGGATAAAATGGCAATAAATAAGTACATATCAATAATTCAACATGTAAGTGAATTAAATGCTCCAATAAAAAGACACAGGGTAGCTACATGGATAAGTAAATAAGACCTGTATATATACTGTCTACAAGAGATAAACCTCAGAAAAAAAGGTACACATAGACTGAAAATATTCTATGCAAAAAAAAAAAAAAAAAAAAAAAAGCTGGGGTAGCAATACTTATATCTGACAAAATAGCCTTTAAACCAAAGGTTATAGTTAGGGACAAAGAAGGTCATTACATAAGATTAAAGAAACAATCCAAAAGGAGGATATAACCATTGTAAATATTTATGCACCCAATGTAGGAGCGCCTAAATACATATATAAAGCATATTTTTGATGGACATAAAGGGCGAGATCAATGGCAATACTATAATGGTAGGGGATTTTCATACCCTACTAACATCAATGGACAGAACTTCCAGACAGAAAATTAACAAAGAAACAGCGGCCTTAAATGGCACACTAGCTCAACTGAATTTAATTGATATAATCAGAACCATTCACTCCAAAGCAGCAGAATATACATTCTTTTCAAGTGCTCATGGTACATTTTCTAGAATAGACCACATGTTAGGACACAAAACAAGTATTAATAAATTTAAGAAGATCAAAGTCATATCAAGCATTTTCTCACAAATGGCATGGAACTAGAAATCAACTACAATAGAAAAACTGAAAAACATTCAAACACTTGGAGGTGAAATAGCATGTTATTAAATAAAGAATGGGTTAACAATGAGATCAAGAAAGAAATAAAAAATTCTTTGAAACAAATGACAATGAATTTAAAACAACCCTAAATCTATGGAACACAGCAATAGCAGTCCTGAGAGGAAAGTTTATAGCTTTACAGGCATACCTGAAAAAAGCAAGGAAAAACTCAAATAAACAATCTAACCCTGTACCTAAAAGAACTAGAAATAGAACAGCAGAGAAAGCCCAGAGTTAGTAGAAAGAAGGAAATGATAAATATCAGAGCAGAAAGAAATGATATGGAGGCAAAAAAAATATCAATGAAACCAAGAATTGGCTCTTTGAAAAAGTAAACAAGAGTAACATATATTTAACCAGGCTCATCAAGAAAAAAAGAGAGAGAAGCAAAGTAATTATAATTAGAAATGAAAGAGAAGTAATGATGGACATCACAGAAATACAAAGAATTGTAATAACATACTATAAAGAACTTTATGCCAAAATATTGACAACCTAGGTGAAATGGATACATTTCTAGAATCATACAATCTTCCATAACTCAATCTGGAAGAATCAGAAAACCTGAGCAGACCAATTACAACAAATGAAATTGAAACAGTTATTAAAAAACTCCCAGCAAACAAATGTCCTGGACCAGATGGCTTCACAGGCAGATTTTACCACACATTAAAAAAAGAACTAATACCTATCCTTCTATCCTTCTCAAGCTATTCTAAAAAATTCAAGAGGAGAGAACACTTCCAAGCTCATTTGACGAGTTAAGCATTATCTTAATTCCAAAACCAGGTAAAGACACTACAAAGAAGATGAGGTGATGTCACGGAAATGGCGCCGTGAGCAGCGCGTCAGACAGATCTCCCCAAAATCTCAACAAATTTATCAACTAGAAACAGAAAAATTTATCCTTGGAGCATTCCAGAGTTCCACACACACTGAAAGTGAAAGGACTGTTATCACTTGAATCTGAGAGACGGTTCGGAGCTGAGGGTGTGGAAGAAGCTAACTACTGCACGGACGTTCATTCAAGCCGAGGAGGGAGTACGCCTGTGGTGAGTCAACCCACGCGTGCAACTGCCCGCCCACACTCGAGGAGGAGCAGCCTGAGCGCTGTGAGCAGCTGGCAGCATGCCCTGAGAAACCGCACGCGTGTGCCCCGTGCCACGGTCCGGTCGCAGAGCGAGCTCCCTTGCACCACGAGCGTCCCCAGCGACCGGCGCACTGCGAGTGAGAGTCCCCAGCCACCAGCGTGCCCAGAGCACCCCATTCGCTCGCGTGCCCTGAATGTCCCACTCGCCCACATGCTCAGAGCACCCCACCCGCCCGTACACCTAGAGTGCCCCATTCTCCCTCGCGCCCAGTACACCCCAGCCACCAGCAGCAAAGCAAGTGGGAAGGGCGCCAAAGCTATCTTCCCTACTCCGGAGATTCTGTCCATGGGCGGGGCACCTCACCCAGCCATTCAAGCTAACAATCAAGCATTGGGGGAGGGGCGCATGAGCAGCTTGAAATACTTTCTGGAGCACAGCTGCAAATCTAATCACTGAAATTAGCTTAACCCATAAAATCTGCGCACCCACAGGGCTCTAATTGATAAGATCTCTCTCAGTTCAGCTATCCAAGACAAGAGGCGTGATATTTTTAGTGCCTCTCGCTAAAGGAGCGGGGGCAACTTCTGATTGAGAGAGCCTTCATATTCAGGGATATACGCTAACAAGAGGGACTTGGCAGATGTTAAGATTTATACAGCAAGCAGCGACTAGTGCCTCTTCTTCCCAGCCAAAACAGGCTACAAAGTGTGGAAAGCCTGGATTGAGTGGTCCAACTGAATGCTGGGCGCTGAACAGTCACCTTGACAACAATTGACTCCCAGCCTCGCCTGATTACGCTGGAGGCTCTGACTGCCAGAGCCTTACCTAGAGCCTTGCGCTGAGTGGGGATAGACTGGGGATTTCCCAGCTCTTTGAGCCTCTTACTCCTCAGGCAGAAGCAGTGGCAGCCTCATAGCTGGGTCACCAGGCTGCTAATTCAGGAAGGGGAGACTAGGAGAGAGACTCCAGGAAAGCAAACTCTCTCATTGTTGGACCCTGCAAATGCCAACAAGCCTTGACTACCAATGAGATTAAAGCCAATTATATGACATTGCCATAGAATCCCATCAACTGCAAATCCCTACCTAAGTGTGACACAGGGCAGAGCCTGGGGTACAGAGTCACTGACCAGGAAGAGGGAGAGAAAAGAAAAAGGAAGAAGTTAACCTCTCAAAATCAAGAAAAATCCACAGACTTTATAACTTGTTCCACTATTTTTTCGTTGTTCTTGTTTGTCTCTTCTATCTTATTGCCTTTATTATTATTACTTCTATTTTCTCCACCTCGGTCCTTTTATTCTCTGTCCACCTTATGCTTCCCTTTTCTTGAACTACACTACCCATGAGTGTTACATTTTATTTCTTTTCTTCATCCTTTCTCTCCTTTAGGGTTACACTCCAAAACCCTTAACTCTCACTCTCAACACTTTTGTTTTTTTTCTTTTCCTTTTTTTCTTCCTTCGTTTTTCTCTTTTTCTAATTTTTTCCTTTCTATTTGTTTCTTCTTTTCTCCTTTTACTTTTCCTCCCATTCAATCCTCAATCATGAACAAATTATTTACTTTGGGACTCAAAGGTTGTTTGTTTTTTTTTTTTAAATTGTTTTTGGTTTTCTTTTGTTTGTTTTTGTGACATTTTGGGTAGTTTTTACTTTGCTTTTTAACTCATTAGCATTCCTCCCAACCCAAAGTCTCCATTGTATTTAGTCTTTGCTCCACTTAATACAACAGATTTTTACTTATTATCTTTATTTATTTTTTCTTCTTTAATTATTATTTTTTCTCCTTTTTTCTGTTTCCCTCTTACCCCTCTCATTATATCTCTTAGTAGACCATCACTTACAAGCAAATAATTTTATACTTGTCTAAGATTTTCTCCTTTTTTTGCATTTAGTAGGTCCCTACTCCCTTTTTTGCCCCTTGAACTCTTCACCCCAAATTAGGCCCTTCGTTATAGGCAGTTTTTATTCCATTTAGCATAATATAATTCACAGGTCATCATGATATTTCCTTAAGGAGGGGAGAGGAGGGGAAGAGAAGAAAGAAAAAAGGGGGAAATAATAAATTATTACTGTTATTTTTTTGTGGGGTGTTTTTTTTTTTTCCTTTTTTTTTTACTTTTTATTCTTTATTAATTCTAATTAGTGCTATCAACAAGACCAACCTCAGATGCCAATAAGAAAAAGGAAATCGAATATTATGGATACAAAAGATAGAAAGGTAACACAAATAGATGTGGAAAAACCTATGGGGAAAATATTTAACATATTGGAAACCTTGGAGCTAAATGACAGAGAATTTAAAATAGAAATCCTAAAAATACTCAGAGATATACAAGAAAACAGAGAGGCAATTTAGGGAGCTCAGAAAACAACTCAACGATCACAAAGAATATATTACCAAGGAAATTGAAAGTATAAAAACAAATCAAACAGAAATGAAAAACTCAATTCACGAGCTGAAAAATGAGGTAACAAGCTTAGCTAATAGAACAGCTCAGATAGAAGATAGGATTAGTGAAATAGAAGTCAAGCAACTTGAGGCACAACAGAGAGAAGAAGAAAGAGACTCAAAAATAATAAAAAACGAGAAAGCCCTACAGAAATTGTCTGATCCATCAGAAAGAATAACATAAGAATAATAGGTATGTCAGAGAGAGAAAAGAAAGAAAATGGAATGGAGAATATACTCAAACAAATAATAGACGAGAACTTCCCAAGCCTGTGGAAAGAACTAAAGCCTCAAATTCAAGAAACAAACAGAACACCGAGTTTTCTTAACCCCAACAAACCCACTCCAAGGCACATCATAATGAAGATGACACAAACCAATGACAAAGAAAAAATTCTCAAGGCAGCCAGGGAAAAGAAGAGTACAACATATAAAGGAAGGCCTAATAGATTATCATCAGATTTCTCAGCAGAAACTCTACAAGCTAGAAGAGAGTGGACCCCAATATTTAAAGCCCTGAAAGAGAGGAACTTTCAGCCAAGAATTATATACCCATCAAAGCTATCCTTCAAGTACAAAGGAGATATAAAAACATTCACAAATACAGAAAAGATGAGAGAATTTATCATTAAAAAGCCCCCATCCAGGAAATACTAAAGGGGGTTTTCCAACTAGATTCAAAGAACAAAACAAAACAAAACCACAAGTAAGAGCTCCACCAGGAACACAATAAAACTAAATTTATACTGTGACAACAAAAGAAAAAAAGGGGGGAGAGGATGGAGATTAACAGTAGCAAAGGACGGTGAAGCGCAGAAATACTCATAAGATAGGGTACTAAAATGAATATGGTAGGTACCCTTTTCATTACTTAATGGTAACCACCCTTGAAAAAACCACCACAAAAACACTTGACTTAAAAAAGTTAGCAACAGAAGAAAGAAGTATGGAATACAAACAAACAAAAACAAATGATAGAAAAACAAAAGACAAGAATCGAACAAGATACAAAACTAAAAGAAAGCAACTTATAAAATGGCAATAGGGAACCCACAAGTGTCAATAATTACACTAAATGTAAATGGATTAAACTTACCAATAAAAAGACACAGAGTAGCAGAATGGATTAAAAAAGAAAATCCAACTGTATGCTGCCTACAAGAAACACATCTAAGCAACAAGGATAAAAACAAATTCAGGGTGAAAGGCTGGAAAACAATATTCCAAGCAAACAACACCCAAAAAAAAGCAGGTGTAGCAATACTCATATCTGATAATGCTGACTACAAGACAGAAAAAGTACTCAGAGACAAAAATGGTCATTTCATAATGATTAAGGGGACACTGAATCAAGAAGACATAACAATCCTTAATATATATGCACCAAACCAAGGAGCACCAAAATATATAAGACAGCTACTTATTGACCTTAAAACAAAAACTGACAAAAATACAATCATACTTGGAGACCTCAATACACCGCTGACAGCTCTAGATCAGTCATCCAAACAGAGAATCAATAAAGATATATTGGCCTTAAATGAAATACTAGAACACATGGGTATGATAGACATCTACAGGACACTTCATCCCAAAGCTACAGAGTATACATTTTTCTCTAGTGTACATGGAACATTCTCAAGAATTGACCATATGTTGGGCCACAAAGACAATATCAGCAAATTTAGAAAAATTGAAATTGTACCAAGCATATTCTCTGATCATAAAGAGTTGAAACTAGAATTCAACTGCAAAAAAGAGGGGGAAAAACCCACAAAAATGTGGAAGCTAAACAACATACTTCTAAAAAATGAATGGGTCAAAGAAGAAATAAGCGCAGAGATCAAAAGATACATACAGACAAATGAAAATGACAATATGACATATCAGAATCTCTGGGATGCAGCAAAAGCAGTAATAAGAGGAATATTCATATCACTTCAGGCCTATATGAACAAACAAGAGAGAGCCCAAGTAAACCACTTAACTTCACACCTTAAGGAAGTAGAAAAAATAGAACCAAGACAACCCAAAACCAGCCGAAGAAAGGAGATAATAAAAATCGGAGCAGAAATAAACGAAATAGAGAACAGAAAAACTATAGAAAAAATCAATAAAACAAGAAGCTGGTTCTTTGAAAAGATCAACAAAATTGACAAACCCTTGGCAAGACTCTCCAAGAAAAAAAGAGAAAGGACTCAAATAAATAAAATCCAAAATGAAAGAGGAGAAATCACCACAGACATCATAAATATACAAAAAATTATTGTAGAATACTATGAAAAACTATATGCCACAAAATACAACAATCTAGAAGAAATGGATAAATTCCTAGAACAATACAACCTTCCTAGACTGAGTCATGAAAAAGCAGAAAGCCTAAACAAACCAATCATCAGGGAGGAAATAGAAAAAACTATTAAAATCCTCCCCAAAAATAAAAGTCCAGGCGCAGATGGTTATACTAGTGAATTCTATCAAACATTCAAAGAAGACTTGGTTCCTATTCTACTCAAAGTCTTCCAAAAAATTGAAGAAGAAGCAATACTTCCAAACACATTTTATGAGGCCAACATAACCCTCATACCGAAACCTGGCAAGGATGGCACAAAGAAAGAAAACTACAGACCAATATCTCTAATGAATACAGATGCTAAAATACTAAACAAAATACTGGCAAATCGAATACAACAACATATTAAAAAAATAATACATCATGATCAAGTGGGATTCATCCCAGAATCTCAAGGATGGTTCAACATATGTAAAACGGTTAACGTAATACACCATATCAACAAAACAAAGAACAAAAACCACATGATCTTATCAATAGACGCAGAAAAGGCTTTCGATAAAATACAACACAATTTTATGTTTAAGACTCTCAACAAAATGGGTATAGAAGAAAAATATCTCAACATGATAAAGGCCATATATGATAAACCATCAGCCAACATCATATTAAATGGCATAAAACTGAAGACTTTCCACCTTAAATCAGGAACAAGACAGGTTTGTCCACTCTCTCCACTCTTATTTAACGTGGTGCTAGAAGTTCTGGCCAGACAAGACAAAGAAATAAAAGGCATCCATGTCGGAAAAGAAGAAGTAAAGGTATCACTTTTTGCAGATGATATGATCCTATACATCGAAATCCAAAAGGACTCCACAAAAAGATTACTAGAAACAATAAACCAATACAGTAAGGTCGCAGGATACAAAATTAACATACAAACATTCATAGCCTTTCTATATGCCAACAATGAAATATTAGAAAACGAACTCAAATAAATAATCCCCTTCACGATTGCAACAAAAAAATTAAAATACCTAGGAATAAACATAACAAAGAATGTAAAGGACCTATATAACGAAAACTACAAGGCATTGTTACGAGAAATAGAAAAAGACACAATGAGATGGAAAAATATTCCTTGTTCTTGGATAAGAAGAATAAATATAATTAAAATGGCCATATTACCCAAAGTAATATATAAATTTAATGCAATTCCCATCAAAATTCCTATGACATTTTTTAAAGAAATGGAACAAAAAATCATCAGATTTATATGGAACTATAAACAACCCTGAATAGCCAAAGCAATCCTAAGGAAAAAGAATGAAGCTGGGGGTATTACAATACCTGACTTTAAACTATATTATAGGGCCACGATAATCAAAACAGCATGGTATTGGCAGAAAAATAGACACTCAGACCAATGGAACACAATAGAAAGGCCAGAAATAAAACCACATATATATGGTCAAATAATCTTTGATAAAGGGGCCAACAACACACAATGGAGAAAAGAAAGCCTCTTCAACAAATGGTGTTGGGAAAACTGGAAAGCCACATGCAAAAGAATGAAACTCGACTACAGCCTGTCCCCGTGTACTAAAATTAATTCAAAATGGATCAAAGACCTAAATATAAGACCTGAAACAATAAAGTACGTAGAAGAAGACATAGGTACTAAACTCATGGACCTGGGTTTTAAAGAACATTTTATGAACTTGACTCCAATGGCAAGAGAAGTGAAGGCAAAGATAAATGAATGGGACTACATCAGAATAAAAAGTTTTTGCTCAGCAAGAGAAACTGATATCAAAATAAACAGACAGCCAACTAAATGGGAAATGTTATTTTCAAACAACAGCTCAGATAAGGGCCTAATATCCAAAATTTACAAAGAACTCATAAAACTCAACAACAAACAAACAAACAAACAATCCAATAAAAAAATGGGAAGAGGACATGAACAGACACTTCTCCCAGGAAGAAATACAAATGGCCAACAGATATATGAAAAGATGCTCAGCTTCATTAGTTATTAGAGAAATGCAAATCAAAACTACAATGAGATACCACCTCACCCCTGTTAGATTAACTATTATCAACAAGACGGGTAATAGCAAATGTTGGAGAGGCTGCGGAGAAAAGGGAACTCTCATCCACTGTTGGTGGGACTGTAAAGTAGTACAACCATTATGGAGGAAAGTATGGTGGTTCCTCAAAAAACTGCAAATAGAACTACCTTATGACCCAGCAATCCCTCTACTGGGTATATACCCCAAAACCTCAGAATCATTGATACGTAAAGACACATGTAGCCCCATGTTCATTGCAGCACTGTTCACAGTGGCCAAGACATGGAAACAACCAAAAAGCCCTTCAATAGAAGACTGGATAAAGAAGATGTGGCACATATACACTATGGAATACTACTCAGGCATAAGAAATGATGACATCAGATCATTTACAGCAAAATGGTGGGATCTTGATAACATTATACGGAGTGAAATAAAGAAATCAGAAAAAAACAAGAACTACATGATTCCATACATTGGTGGAACATAAAAACGAGACTAAGAGACATGGACAAAAGTGTGGTGGTTACCAGGGGTGGGGGGAGGGAGGACGCAGGAGGGAGGGAGGGAGAGAGTTAGGGGGAGGGGGAGGGGCACAGAGAACTAGATAGAGGGTGACGGAGGACAATCTGACTCTGGGCGAGGGGTATGCAACATAATTTAATGACAAGATAACCTAGACATGTTTTCTTTGAATATATGTACCCTGATTTATTAATGTCATCCCATTAACATTAATAAAAATTTATTTAAAAAAAAAGACACTACAAAGTAGCAAAATTATAGACCAATATCCATGATAAGCATAGATGCTAAAATATCAACAAAATATTAGCAAACCAGATCTAGCAATACATTAAAAAAATCGTACATCATAAATGCCTCCCTGGGACTTATTCCAGGTAGACAAGGCTGGTACAATATTCACAAATTGAGAAAAGTGATTCATCACATAAAGGAAATGAAGGATAAAAACCACATGATCATATTAATACATGGAGTAAAAGCATTCAACAAAATCCAGCACCCGTTTATGGTAAAAACTTTCACCAAAGTGGGAATACAGGGAACATATTTCAACATAATATAGGCAATGTATGATAAACTGAAAGCTAACATCATACTCAATTGGCAAAAATTAAAAGTAATTTCCTTAAGATCAGGAAAAAGACAGGAGTGTCCCCTTTTACCACTCTTGTTCAACATAGTACCAGGAGTCTTAGCTATAGTAACCGGAGAAGAAGAAGAAGAAATAAAAGGCATTCATTCATATTGGAAAAAAAAAGAAGTAAAACTACCATTATTTGCTGATGACATGATATTGTACATAGAAAACCCTAAAGTCTCAGCAAAACAAATTACTAGACCTTATAAATGAATTTGGCAATGTGTAGGATAGAAAATTAATATTCAGAAATCAGTGGTATTTTTTATACACCAATAATAAACAATTAGAAAGAAAAATTAAGTAAACAAACCCATTCACCATTGACACAACAAAAAAAGTAAAGAATCTAGGAATAAATTTAACCAAGGAGGCAAAAGATTTGTACTCAAAAAATTATAAAACATTGAAAAAAGAAACTGAGGAAAATACAAACAAGTGGAAGCTTACATTGTGTTCATAGATAGGAAAAATTAATATTATTAAAATTACAATACTACCCAAAGCAATCTATAGATTCAATGCAATTCCTATTAAAATATTAATAACATACTTCAGAGATCTAGAACAAATATTCCAAAAACTTCTATGAAATCAAAAAAGAATCCCAATAGCCTCAGCAACCTTGAAAATGAAAAACAAAGTGGGAGGTATCACACACACTTCCTGATACCAAGTTATCTTACAAGGCTATTGTAATCAAAATAACTTGGTACTGGCATAAGAACCAAGATCAATGGAAGAGAACAGAGAATCCAGAAATAAACCCACGCCTTTATGGACAACTGATATTTGACAAAGGAGGTAAGAGCATACAATGGAGTAAAGACAGTCTCTTTAATAAATAGTGTTGGTAAAATTGGACAGATACATGCAAAAAAATGAAACTACACTACCAACTTATACTATTTACAAAACAAACTTAAAATGGATATAAAACTTAAATGTAAGTTGAGAAGCCATACAAATCTTGGAAAGAAACATGGGCAGTAGACTTTCAGACACCTCTTGTAGCAACATTTTTGTCAATATATCTCTGTGGGTAAGTGAAATAAAGGACAAAATGAACACATGGGACTATATCAAACTAAAAAGTTTTTGTTCAGCAAAGGACGCCATTAAAAAATAAAAAGAAAACCCACTCGATGGAAGAACATATTTGCTGATAAGTCTGATAAGGAGTTAATAACTAAAATTTATATATAACTTCTAAAATGCAACACCAGGAAGGTAAACAATCCAATTAAAAAATGAGCAAAGGAACTGAATAGACACTTCTCCAAAGAGGACACACAAATGGCCAACAGTCATGGAATAAGGCTCAAAGTCTCTAATCATTGGAGAAATGCAAATTAAAACTTCAATAAACCTGACTAGGCAGTTGTGCAGTGGTTAGAGCAGGGGTCCCCAAACTATGGCCCGCGGGCCGCATGCGGCCCCCTGAGGCCATTTATCCGGCCCCCGCCGCACTTCCGGAAGGGGCACCTCTTTCATTGATGGTCAGTGAGAGGAGCATAATTCTCATTGAAATACTGGTCAGTTTGTTGATTTAAATTTACTTGTTCTTTATTTTAAATATTGTATTTGTTCCTGTTTTGTTTTTTTACTTTAAAATAAGATATGTGCAGTGTGCATAGGGATTTGTTCATAGTTTTTTTTATAGTCTGGCCCTCCAACGGTCTGAGGGACAGTAAACTGGCCCCCTGTGTAAAAAGTTTGGGGACCCCTGGGTTAGAGTGTTGGACTGGGATGTGCAGGACCCAGGTTCAAAACCCTGAGGTGGCAGGTTTGAGTGCCGTCTCATCAGACTTGAGCCCGAGCTCACCAGCTTGAGCGTGGGGTCACTGGCTTAAGCATGGGATCATAGACATGATGCCATGGTCTCTAGCTTGGGCCCAAATGTCACTGGCATGAAGCCCAAGGTCACTGGCTTGTGCTCAAAGTTGTTGGCTTGAGCAAGGGGTCACTCACTTTGCTGTAGCCCCCCAGTTAAGGCACATATGAGAAAGCAATCAATGAACAACTAAGGGGCCGCAACAAAGACTTGATGTTTCTCATCTCTCTCCCTCTTTGTCTGTCTGTCCCTATTTGTCCCTCTCTCTGCTCTCTCTCTTTGTCTCTGTTTCAAACAAACAAACAAAAAACCAGAAACACAATGAGATATCACCTCACACCTGCCAGAATGGCTTTTGTTAACAGAGCAACAAACAGCAAGTACTGCAAGGGTGTGGAGAAAAGGGAACCCTCCTCCACTGCTGGTGGGAATGCAGATGTGTGCAGCCACTGTGGAAAACATTGTGATGTTTCCTCAAAAATTAAAAACTGGAACTGCCTTATTATCCAGCTATCCCACTTATAGGACTATATCCTAGGAATCCCAGAACACTGATTCAAAGAAGATATGCACCCCTGTGTTCATTGCAGCATTGTTTACAAGAGCCAGGACTTGGAAACAGCCCAAGTGTCTGTCAGAGGATGAGTTCATAAAAAACTGTGGTCCATTTACACAATGTAATACTACATGGCCATGAAAAAGAAGGAAATTTTACCTTTTGCAATGGCATGGATGGACCTGGAGGTTATTATGCTAAGTGAAATAAGCCAGGCAGAGAAAGACATATATTATATGAAACTGAGGAACAAAACAGAAACAGAGCAGGTTCACAGGGAACAGATGGGCAGTTGTCATAGAGAAGGGAGAGGAGGGGATTATCCAAGTTATATATATTGAACTCATAGATATAGACAACAGGGTAGCAGCTCCCAGAGGGAAAGAAAGGATGGAGGTAGAGGGAGGGGTGACAAAGGGGGTGAAATGGGAATTAAAAGATACTTTGAATGGGACATGGGGAAGCAAAAGGCAGGGGGTAGAGTATGATATATTGAATGGGACACTTGAACCTATTTCAACACAATAAATTAAAAAAAAAAGTGTTAATGTATCTTGCCACACACCCTAGAGTTTCATTGAATAGGTGTCACTAAATAAGAATGACAAGAGTGGCTTGAGACAAAAAAAAAAAAAAAAAAAAGGAGAAAGAAAGGATACAAAGGAATTTCTAACCGTCTCCTTCCACCTGACTAACAGTGCCATGTGTGAGGAAAATGATGTATGTGTAATAAAAATAGGCTTTCTGAAGTTTTATTTTTGATGTAACTGGAGCTAAAGCAGAGGAGAATTGAGAATTGACTAGATCTAACACGGAGAGAAAATGGGTCAGGGAAGAGGTTAATATTTCTGACCCTAGTGCCAGTAATAACAAGCAGCAAATGATCAAGTAAATGTTGGTAGGCTAGCCTCTGCCTGGTAGGTTGCCTCATTGTAACCCTAATGCCTTCGACATATTTTATCTCTCAGATCAATGAATGACTGCATTAGGCTCTTCTGGTTCAGCTTGGAGTGGTTCCAAAAACTTAGGGGTTTTCATATATGCTGCCCTATGATTCTTACTTTAAATTCCTCAAGGATTTGAATTAAGCTTTTCTTCCTGTTATGATGATGATGATTTTATTTTTTTCCCAGAAAGGAAACTAGTTCACCAGTTAGTCCCCACCTCAACCCCACCCCTGAGTTATTTTAGAGTCCACAAGAGAAACACTGAGATTCCTGGACAACCAGACCTTTATAACTCAACCAGGAGAGGTGAGAGGCTGTTAATAAAATGAAAGGGAGGGTTAAATTTTAAAGGGAAATGATATCTAGGCTCCATTCACAAACATACTGGTCCTTACGAACTTCTCTTTCCCCCCTCCTGTGTCATCACAGGAATATAAATTCTTTAAGTAAAAATGTAGAACCTAAGAACCATAAGAAATCAATATATTTGAACCAATACTCTCAAACTTTACTCTGTGAAATTACTCCTATTCTGGGGAATTCATAATTTTCCCATGCTGCAAATCGTGCCCTACTTATTCAAGAGAGGTGGCCAGACTTTCATACTGCTTGGGCTGGGATAAAACTTTTTGGATTGATTGGTTTACCCATCCCATCCTTACTGATTCACCAAACTCCAAATCCTTATGTGTAATCAATTGTTTTCTAGATATTATATCCTACCATGATGTGCTTATTCAGGCACTATACCAACATGTTTTATTTACTTAAGTTTTATAAGATATTTTCACAAGTGGTTGGACAAGTCCTCATCCATTATCCAGTAGAGTTTTATAGTTTTCTTCATAGTTCTGCACATTTTGTTATTTAATATTTGGAAATTGTTTGGCTTTTGTCAGTAGGATTTTTTTCCATTGTATTTTCTGTCTTCCCCTGTAACCCCTTTAGCATCATCCATTCTAGCTTTACCCTAAGCTTACTGATCTTTCTTTGTCAAATGTCACTAACATCTGTTTTCGACACCTGACTACATTTCATAATTTTTATTGGTTTTTCTTTAATTACATGCTATTTCAAGTAATTAAATAATACATTCTCACTGAAAAACTTTTGACTACAAATTAAAATTTTTTTGACTACAGATAGAAATAATAAACCCATCTTGAGCTGCCAATCATAGTCCTTTTTTAATTTATTTTTAATTTTTTTATATTTTTAAAATAATTTTATTTAGAAAATAAAATTTAATGGGGTGATTTTGATCAATAAGAATACAAAGGATTCAGGTAAACATTTATATAACATTTGAATTGTTGGTTATTTTGTGTATGCATCACCCAAAGTTAAATCATTTTCAATCATCCTATGTTTGTCTCTCTTTACTCCCCTCCCCTCAGTAGTTTTGCATAGTTGGTTCCTTTTCCTTATTAATTTTAATTTATTTTGTTAACATGAGTTCAAGTGTCCCACTCAATATAACACCATCACCCACCAACCACGTGTCCCCATTACATGCTTTTTATTCCCCTCCCTCTAACTCCTTCCCCCCTTTCCTCTGGGATTTGCTGTCCTGTTATCTGGATCTATATGTTATGTATTTATAATTTCACTAACCCCTTCACCTTTTCAAATCTCATCCTCTCATCCCCCTTCCCTCTGACAGCTGTCCCTCTGGTCCTTGCGACCCTACCTCTGTCTCTATTCTGTTCCTCAGTTCATTGTGTTCATTAGATTCCACATATAAGTGAGATCATATGATATTAGTATTTCTCTGCCTAGCTTATTTCACTTAGCATAATAATTTGCAGGCCATCCATGCCATCCCAAAAGGTAAGATTTCCTTCTTTTTCACTGCTAAACAGTATTTATTGCATTGTGTATATGTACCATTCTTTTTTAATCTACTCATCCACTGATGGACATATGTGCTGTTTCCAGATCTTGGCTATTGTAAACAACGCTGCAACAAACATGGGGGTGCATATATTCTTTTGAATCAGTGTTTTGGGATTCTGAGGATATATTCCTAAACGTGGGATACCAAGGTGAAAAGGCAGTTTCATTTTTTTTAATCTTTTTTTTTTTTTTTTTTTTTTTTTTTTTTTTTTTACAGAGACAGAGTCAGAGAGAGGGATAGATAGGGATAGACAGACAGGAACACAGATAGATGAGAAGCATCAACCATCAGTTTTTGTTGCGACACCTTAGTTGTTCATTGATTGCTTTCTCATATGTGCCTTGACTGTGAAGCTACAGCAGACCAAGTAACCCCTTGCTCAAGCCATCAACCTCGGGTCCAAGCTGGTGAGCTTTGCTCAAACCAGATGACCCTGCGCTCAAGCTGGCGACCTCAGGGTCTCGAATCTGGGTCCTCCACATCCCAGTCCGACGCTCCATCCACTGCACCACCGCCTGGACAGGCAAGGCAGTTTCATTTTTAATTTTTTGAGGAAACGCCATACTGTTTTTTATAATGGCTGAAAAAGTCTGCATTCTCACCAGCAGTACAGGAGGGTTCCCTTTTCTACATACCCTCGCCAGAACTTACTGTTTGTTGATTTGTTAATGTGCGTCATTTTGACAGGTGTGAGGTGGTATCTCATTGTGGTTTTAATTTGCATTTCTCTGATGATTAGTGACATTGAACATGTTTTTCCTATGCCTTTTGGCCATCTGTATGTCTTCTTTGGAGAAGTGATTATTCAGTTACTTTGCCCATTTTTTAATTGGATTTTTTACCTTTCTGGTGCTGAGTCTTAGAAGTTCTTTTTTTGTTTGTTTTGTTTTTTTGTTGTTTTTTTTTGTATTTTTCTGAAGCTGGAAATGGGGAGAGACAGTCAGACACACTCCCGCATGCGCCCGACCGGGATCCACCCGGCATGCCCACCAGGGGCGATGCTCTGCCCCTCTGGGGCGTTGCTCTGCCGCGACCAGAGCCACTCCAGCGCCTGGGGCAGAGGCCAAGGAGCCATCCCCAGCGCCCAGGCCATTTTTGCTCCAATGGAGCCTTGGCTACGGGAGGAGAGGAGAGAGACAGAGAGGAAGGAGGGGGTGGGGTGGGGGTGGAGAAGCAAATGGGCGCTTCTCCTATGTGCCCAGGCCGGGAATCGAACCCGGGTTCCCCACACGCCAGCCGACGCTCTACCACTGAGCCAACCAGCCAGGGCCTCTTAGAAGTTCTTTATAAATTTTGGTTCTTAATCCCTTATCAGATGTATCGGCAAATATGTTGTCCTACTGTGTGTGGGGGTTGTCTTTTTATTTTGTTAATGGTGTCTTTTGCTGTGCAAAAGCTTTTTAGTTTGATACAGTCCCATTTAATTATGTCGTTTATTTCACTTGCCTGCAGAGATATATCAGTAAAAATATTGCTATGAGAGATATCAGAAAGTTTCCTACCTATATTTTCTTCCAAGATGTTTATGATTTCGTGACTAGCATGTAAGTCTGATTATCCATTTTTAGTTTATTTTTGTGAATGGTGGTCTAGTTTTATTTTTTTTTAATTTATTTATTTTTTGCATGCAACTGTCCAATTTTACCAAAACCATTTATTAAGGAGATTGTCTTTACTCCATATTATACTGTTGCCTCCTTTGTCAAATATCAATTGACCATAAAGGCATAGGTTTTTTTCTGGATACTCTGTTCTGTTGCATTGATCTGTATGCCTGTTCTTATGCCAGTCCCAAGCTGTTTTGATTACAATGGCCTCGTATTATAACTCGATACCAGAAACTGTGATACCTCCCACTTTATTTTTTGTTTTCAAGATTGCTGAGGCTCTTCGGGTTCTTCTTTGGTTTCATATAAATTTTTGGAATATTTGTTCTATATCTTTGAAGTATGCCATCGGTGTTTTACTAGGAATTGCATTGACTCTATAGATTGCTTTGAGTAGTATAGACATTCTAATGATGGTTATTCTTCCTGTCCATGAACACAGTATATGCTTCCACTTCTTTGTATCTTCCTTACTTTCTTTTTTCTATGTCTTATAATTTTCTGAGTACAAGTCTTTTACCACCTCACTTAAATTTATTCTTAGGTACTTTATTTATTTATTTATTTATTGTAGTTGTTTTTGCAATAGTGAAGGGGATTGCTTCCTTAATTCCTCTTTCTGATAGTTTATTGTTGGTGTGTAAAAATGCCAACGATTTCTGAATATTAATTTTCTATCCTTCCACTTTGCCGAATTCATTTATGAGGTCTAGTAGTTTTTTGACTGAGGCTTTAGGTTTTCTATATACAATATCATATCATCAGCAAATAATGATAGTTTTACTTCTTCTTTTCTAATTTGGATGCCTTTTATTTCTTCTTTTTGTCTGATTGCTGTGGCTAGGACTTCCAGGACTATGTTGAATGAGTGTAGCGAAAAGGATCACCACTGCCTTGTTCCTGATCTTAAAGGGATTGCTTTTAATTTTTGCCCATTTGAGTATGATGTTGGCTGTGGGTTTGTCATAGTTGGCCTTTATTAAGTTGAGGTATGTTCTCTATATTCCCACTTTGCTGAGAGTTTTGATCATAATTGGGTGCTGAATTTTATCAAATGGTTTTTCTGAATCTATTGATACAATCATGTGATATTTATCCTTCATTTTGTTTATGTGATTGATCATATTTATTGAGTTGCGAGTTGTACCAGCCTTGCCTCCCTGAAATAAATCCCACTTGATCATGATGTATGATCTTTTTGATGTATTGCTAGATCCGGATTGCTAATATTTTGTCACAAATTTTAGCATCTATAATCATCAGGGATATTGGACTATAGTTTTCCTTCTTTGTAGTGTCTTTACCTGGTTTTGAAATGAGCATAATGCTTGCCTCATGAAAGGAGCTTGGAAGCCTTTGCTTCTCCTGAATTTTTTGAAATAGCTTGAGAAGGATAGGTGTTAGTTCTTTGAATATTTGGTAAAATTCACCAGTGAAGCCATCCAGTCTAGGACTTTTGTTTGCTGGGAGTTTTTTGATAATTATTGCAATTTCATTTGTTGTAATTGGTCTGTTTAGATATTCTGATTCTTTCATATTTGTTTTGAAAAACTGTATGTTTCTTGGAATTTATCCATTTCACCCAGGTTGTTTAATTTTTTGGCATATAAATCTTCATAGTATTTTGTTACAATCCTTTTTATTTCTGTGGTGTCAGTTGTTATTTCTCTACTTTCATTTCTAATTTTATTTATTTGGGTCCTCTCTCTTTTTTTCTTGATGAGTCTGCTTAAAGCTCATCAATGTTGTTTACCTTTTCAAAGAACCAGCTTTTGGTTTCACTAATTTTTTGTATTGTTTTTTGGCCTCTAAGTTATTTATTTCCACTCTGATCTTTATTATTTCCTTCTTTCTTATTCCTCTGGGCTTTCTTTGTTTTTGTTCTAATTTTTTTAGATGCTGGGTTAGGGTGTTTATTTGAGCTTTTTCTTGCTTCTTAAGGTATGCCTATAATGCTGTAAACTCTCTCAGTACTGCTTTTCCTGTGTCCCATAGATTTTGGGTTGTTGTATACTCACTTTCATTTGTTTCAAGAAAATTTTTTATTTCTTCCTTAATCTCATTGTTAACCCATTTTTTTATTTAATAACATGCCTCCAAGTGTTTGTTTTTCAGTTTTTCTATTGTAGTTGATTTTTAGTTTCATGCCATTGTGATGAGAAGATGTTTGCAATGATTTCAATCTGATTAAATTTATTGAGATTGTTTTGTGTCCTAACATGTGGTCTATCTTAAGAATGTACCATGAGCACTTGAAAAGAAAGTATATTTTGCTACTTTAGGGTAAAAAGTTGTGAAGATATCAATTAAATCCTGTTGATCTAGTGTATCATTTAAGGTTATTCTTTCTTTATTAATTTTCTGTCTGGGGGATTTATCCATTGATGTTAGTGGGGTATTAAAATCCCCTCCTATTATAGTGTTGCTGTTGATCTCACCCTTTATGTCCATCAAAATCTGCTTTATATATTTAGGTGCTCCTATATTGGGTACACAAATATTTACAATGGTTACATTGTTCTGTTGGATTGTTCCCTTTATATTATGTAATAACCTGTTTTGTCCCTAACTATAGTTTTTGTTTAAAGGCTATTTTACCCCAGCATTTTATTTATTTACAATTGCATAAAATACTTTTTTTCTCATCCCTTTTTTTTTTCAATCTATTTGTCTCTTTTGTTCTGAGATGTGTCTCTTGTAGACAGCGTATGTTCGGGTCTTGTTTTCTTATTCATGCACCTACCCTATGTCTTTTGAGTGCAGTATTTGATCTATTTACATTTAAGGTTATTATTGATATTCACTATTTATCACCATTTTATTCTTTAAATCTACAATCTTCTCTCTCTCAATTTCTTTTTTTCTTTGCTCTTTTTATAGCAGGCCCCTTAAAATTTCTTGCTGTACTGGTTTAGTTGTAATTAATTTCTTGAGTGTTTTTTTTTTTTTTTTTTTGGTCAGGGAAGATTTTTATTTCTCCTAAAATTTTAAATGATAGCCTCGCTAGATAAAGTGGTCTTGATTGTAGGTTCTCATTTTGCATCACTTTGAATATTTCTCACCAGTCTCTTCTGGCATCAATTGTTTATGTTGAGAAGTCAGATGTCATCTTTCTGTGGGCTCCTCTGTAGGTAATTAACTGCTTTCCTTTTGCAGCTTTTAGTATTCTTTCTTTGTCTCTTAACTTTGACATTTTAATTTTGATGTGTCTTGGTGTAGGTCTCCTTGGGTTCCTCTTTAATGGAACTCTCTGTGCTTCTTGATCTTGTGTGATCTTTTCCTTCATCAATTTAGAGAAACTTTTGGCTATGATTTCTTCAAACAGGTTCTCTATTCCTTGTTCATTCTTTTCTTCTTCAGGAACCCCTATGATGCAGATATTGTTTCTCTTCATGTGATCATGGAGGTCTGTTAGAGTTTCCTCAGTCTTTTTGAGCCTCTTTTCTCTTTGCTGCTCTGCTTTTGTGCTTTTATTTATCTTGTCCTCTAAATCACTGTTTCAATTCTCCACTTCATCCAGCCTGCTGTTGATTCCTTCTAGTGTAGTCTTCATTTCTAATAGTGTATTTGTCATTTCTGACGGTTCTTTTTTTGTGTGTAATTTCAATGTCCTTTTTGATGCTTGCTGGTTTTTTTTTTTTGTTTGTTTGTTTGTTTTTCTGGTAAGTTCTCATTGTGACCATCTATTGTTGCTATAAGATCCTTGAGTGTCCTAAAAATCATTTTTTAAAATTCTGTGTCTGGTAGTTTGTTTATTTCCATTTCATATAGTTCTTTTTCTGGGGATTTTTCTTGGGGATTTATTTGAGTCTTATTTCTTTTTCTGTCCATTTTGTCTGTGCATTATGTAGTGCTGCCTGGTTTTGAAGTTTGTTGTGGTATCTTTATGAGGAAGATGGACTTGGTGGTACTGACTTCTAGACCACCTGATTTCCTTGCTTTTAGGAATGCTTCTTGAAGGTAGTATTTCTTTCCTGTTGTATGTGAGCATTGAACACAGCTGGCCTTTTCAGGGGTGTGGTTATCCCTTCAGGCTGGCTGGCTCTAAGGGTCAACCTTGATCATGTGTATTTGACACTGTTCAGTGTCTGTCCTGTTGGTTGTATTTATTCTCCACAGTGTCTGGTGCCTGTTGAACTCCTCCCTTGGGTGTGCTGTTCATGTAGCTAGCTGACTCTAGGGTTGGTGTTGTCTTTCACCCATTACTGTTTGTGTTATTTCCAGGTTTTCTTGGGTTGGCATCAGCCGTTTATAGTAACCTGCTTGTGGGCTACTTGTCTGGAGCCACTGCTCTGTTCGCAGTTTGTGTCTACATTTCTTGTGGGTAGTGTGGGAGGGGCCAACATTTGTATACGGATCAGCTTCTTCCTGCTTAGAGATGACAGCAGCTCCATAAATTCCTCAAACTCTGTAAGATTTGCCTCCATTTCTTCAGCTGCTCTACATCCTCTTACAGCTGTCTGTTTTTCCCCCAGAGTGTTCTGTAGAAAGAGTGTAGTGTGAGCTCAGACTGGCCTCACCCAAGCAACCCTTCTATGGGCTGCAAGCTTGGTGGGTTAGGATAGTTGAGTTTGGGAATACAACCTTAGTGGTATCCCTATTTCAGAGGTCTTTTAGTCAGAAATTTAGTATAGGGAAAGTAGCTCTTATTCCAGAGTTTAATCCTTCAGACACTGCTATATACTCAAATTTTATTTCTCCCTAGCAAAGTGAGCAGCAGGTTCAGATTAAGTGGGGCTGACAGTCCCCTCCACAGAAGTTCTTACAGCTTCTGAGACCCTGGTCTCAGGGAGGAAGACAGAGAAGGTCATCTCTTGAGGCTGACTGACTCTGCCCCTCTTGAAGGTGGCTAAGCCTTTTGACCAGACCCAACAATAGGCTCACAGGGACCCACACATTAAATGTCCATGCTCCAAGCCTCTCTTTCTTCTCCCTGTGGAACCCAGCTTAGCAGGAATGGATATCTGGCACCCCGGCTGGCTGATTGTGAAATTCCACCCTATCCAATGCACATGAGCTGTTGTGCACTGCTGATCACAGAGGACAGAACTTGCCTCAGCTGAGCCAGGTGTGAGGAAACTTTCCTTGGGACACACCAGTAGCAATGGTTGTTAGGTCCTAAACTAATGCTCTCTGCAGCTGGCCACTAGATGTTTTAGCTCTCGGCCTTCTGAGAAGGAACCTTGTGCAGACCAGTGGGGGACACTGGTTGTGACTGGCCCTCAGCAACCTTCTTGGAGCTACAAGCAATGCAGAGTTTGTGGCTGCCTCTGCTGGGCGCAGGTGTACATGGAAATACCAAGCTGCACACCCAGGATGGCTTTTACCCTCACTGTACCTGAGGGAATGCCCATTTAAAAGGCTAAGTTTCCCTGATCCATGTCTCCTGCAACCTCTGTCTGCTGGCCGCTTGTTGGGTTTAGTCATTGAAAAAACCTCTGGTAAAGCCTAGAGCCTGAGGCAATTCATGGATTGGGAAGGGTTGTGGGTGTGGCTCAGCCCCAGGTATCAGTTTTTCCAGACTTTTTTCACAGACCTTAGTGGTGTGCAGCCCCAGGATTCCAGTGGGTGTGACCTCTGAGACCCAAAGATGTGGTCTGCTTGCATTCCAGACAGTTTCTAGAGAACCTCCCTCTTGTGAGGTGGAAACACCAGTCAGACTTGAGAGAGTGCAGGAAAGCTCTGGCCTCAATACCAGAAAACTGAGTCACTGACAGGCCCCCTTCCCCTGGCATACCTTCCAGAAAGGTCCTGTCTCTGTAGGGTTGGGCAGGAAAGATTCCTGAGGGTGACAAAGATGCTCTCCTTCAGGCTGATGCTGGATGGAGGGGACTGCTCCACCCAAGAAAGACAGCAACTGCAGTGTTGGAAAAATGACTCAGCATAGGTGTTTCGGTGGCTATCCTTCAAGGCTTTTTTCCCTGAGTTACCAACTCCACATTTTTTCCTTGCAGCTCTGGTCCTTCCATCTCTCCCTCTGCCAGAGCCCAGGGTAAGTGGCTGAGTGGATACTGGATCCTAGATACTTTAGATATTGGGCTCCAGAGGAGGTAGGGCTGAGACAAACAGAGTTGTGTGAATAGAGTGCAAAGCTGGGGGCCTAGGGAGACATCATGGGGGATGGCCACCAAAACCTTTGTGCTGAGTCATTATCTAGTACTGCAGTCGCCATCCTCCTTGAGGCGAGTAGTCCCCTTTGTGCTGCATCAGCCTGGGGGAGAGCAACAACTCCAACCTTGGCAATCACCCCCACTCCACCCCATAGGGACTGGGCTGTTCTGAAAAGTCAGCCAAGAAGCAGGGGGCATGTCAGTGACCCAGTTTCATGGTGTTGAAGCCTGAGCTTCCCCCACACACTCCAGAGTCCACAACTGGTGCTTCTGCCTCACGGGTGACTCACCATAGTCCTTTCTTAAGATGGTAACCACCAATAACTATGATAAAAAATTTTCTCTGACGTCTTACTCTGCATTAAATTAATGTATGTACATAGAGCTATATGACAGTGTTGTAGGCATATTTGAATCTAAATGGTATATACTTTTCTACAACTGGGAAATATTTCCAAAACATATTGTTAATTACATTTAGAACTAACTCATTCTTTTGTGCTATAACATATCACAATCAGGATGTGCTACAGTTTAATGTTTCACAAATGGACATTTACAGAGTTCTAAACTTCTTTATATTATAAACAATGCCACTTTGTGCACATGTGCTGGCATTTTGCTAGGGTATTTCTTAGAAATGGAACTACCAGGAAAAAATTGAATTTTATTCATTTTTTATTTTATTTTATATTACTTTATTTTAGGTGAGAGGATGGGAGGTAATAAGTCAGACTTCTGCATATGCCCCGACTAGGATCAACCTGGAAACTCCATCTTGGGCCAATGCTTGAGTATTGAGCTATTTTTAGCACCTGAGGCTTATGCACTTCAATGGAGTTATCCTCAGCACCTGGGGCCCTGATCCAACCATTCAAGCCACTGGTTGCATGAGGGGAAGAGGGAAAGAAGGGAGGGGGAAAGAAGCTGATGGTCACTACTCCTGTGTGCCTTGACTAGGAATTGAAGCAGGAAATTCACATGCTGGGTCAACACTCTATACACTGAGCCATTGGCCAGGACCTGAATTTTAAATTTTGACAAAAAGCTATACTAATTAATTTACCCACAAACAAAGTAAGAGAATACTTGTTTCCCAATATTCTTGACTAATATGTCAATGAGGAGTGAAAAAAAAGTCTCTGTATGATTTGTGTTTCCCAATTACTAGTGAATTGAGTATCTTTTCCAGTTGCTTTCTGAAAGACTATCAAGATGGGTTTGAACAAATTTCAGAATGGCCCATAGTAAAGCATATAATGTTCAGAAGCCAGAATTGCACCATATGCTCTGGGGGCACAAAACAAATGATACAATCAAAGGACTTGAAATGACTTCAGAAGTACAGTTAACCCTTCTGCCTTTAGGAAACTGCTTGGAATGTTCCGGAATCCTCATAGGCAGATGAAAAAGATGCTATTAAAACCTCCTAAAAAAGAAATGTCATATGTGCTACCATAAGCAATTATGATTTTTAAAATTATCGCCCCAATTGAAATTCTCCCATATAGCCAAACTTGACTTCTCTTGCTGTATTTTACCTATACCTTTCTTATTTTGCCTATATCTTTTTATCTATCTATCTATCTATCTATCTATCTATCTATCTATCTATCTATCATCTATCTATCTATCATCAGTCATCTGTTATCTATTGTATATTTTATGGGGTTTGAGAAGACCTGGTCACAACGATGGTCTTAATCTGAAAGCTTTTCAAGTACTTCAGGGCTATCACTAAATCTCTTACAACCTCTCTTTTTTTTTTTTAATAAATTTTTATTAATGTTAATGGGATGACATTAATAATTCAGGGTACATATATTCAAAGAAAAACATGTCTAGGTTATCTTGTCATTAAATTATGTTGCATACCCCTCGCCCAGAGTCAGATTGTCCTCCGTCACCCTCTATCTAGTTTTCTCTGTGCCCCTCCCCCTCCCCCTAAATCTCTCCCTCCCTCCCTCCTGCGTCCTCCCTCCCCCCACCCCTGGTAACCACCACACTCTTGTCCATGTCTCTTAGTCTCATTTTTATGTTCCACCAATGTATGGAATCATGTAGTTCTTGTTTTTTTCTGATTTACTTATTTCACTCCGTATAATGTTATCAAGATCCCACCATTTTGCTGTAAATGATCTGATGTCATCATTTCTTATGCCTGAGTAGTATTCCATAGTGTATATGTGCCACATCTTCTTTATCCAATCGTCTATTGAAGGGCTTTTTGATTGTTTCCATGTCTTGGCCACTGTGAACAGTGCTGCAATGAACATGGGGCTACATGTGTCTTTACGTATCAATGTTTCTGAGGTTTTGGGGTATATACCCAGTAGAGGGATTGCTGGGTCATAAGGTAGTTCTATTTGCAGTTTTTTGAGGAACCACCATACTTTCCTCCATAGTGGTTGTACTACTTTACATTCCCACCAACAGTGTATGAGGGTTCCTTTTTCTCCACATCCTCTCCAACATTTGTTATTACCCGACTTGTTGATAATAGCTAATCTAACAGGGGTGAGGTGGTATCTCATTGTAGTTTTGATTTGCATTTCTCTAATAACTAATGAAGCAGAGCATCTTTTCATATATCTGTTGGCCATTTGTATTTCTTCCTGGGAGAAGTGTCTGTTCATGTCCTCTTCCCATTTTTTTATTGGATTGTTTGTTTGTTTGTTGTTGAGTTTTATGAGTTCTTTGTAAATTTTGGATATTAGGCCCTTATCTGAGCTGTCGTTTGAAAATATCATTTCCCATTTAGTTGGCTGTCTGTTTATTTTGATATCAGTTTCTCTTGCTGAGCAAAAACTTTTAATTCTGATGTAGTCCCATTCATTTATCTTTGCCTTCACTTCTCTTGCCATTGGAGTCAAGTTCATAAAATGTTCTTTAAAACCCAGATCCATGAGTTTAGTACCTATGTCTTCTTCTATGTATTTTATTGTTTCAGATCTTATATTTCGGTCTTTGATCCATTTTGAATTAATTTTAGTACGCGGGGACAGGCTGTAGTCGAGTTTCATTCTTTTGCATGTGGCTTTCCAGTTTTCCCAACACCATTTGTTGAAGAGGCTTTCTTTTCTCCATTGTGTGTTGTTGGCCCCTTTATCAAAGATTATTTGACCATATATATGTGGTTTTATTTCTGGGCTTTCTATTCTGTTCCATTGGTCTGAGTGTCTATTTTTCTGCCAATACCATGCAGTTTTGATTATTATGGCCCTATAATATAGTTTAAAGTCAGGTATTGTAATGCCCCCAGCTTCATTCTTTTTCCTTAGGATTGCTTTGGCTATTCGGGGTTTTTTATAGTTCCATATAAATCTGATGATTTTTTGTTCCATTTCTTTAAAAAATGTCATAGGAATTTTGATGGGAATTGCATTAAATTTATATATTACTTTGGGTAATATGGCCATTTTAATTATATTTATTCTTCCTATCCAAGAACAAGGAATATTTTTCCATCTCATTGTGTCTTTTTCTATTTCTCTTAGCAATGCCTTGTAGTTTTCTTTATATAGGTCCTTTACATTCTTTGTTATGTTTATTCCTAGGTATTTTATTTTTTTTGTTGCAAACATGAAGGGGATTATTTTTTTGAGTTCGTTTTCTAATATTTCATTGTTGACATATAGAAAGGCTATGGACTTCTGTATGTTAATTTTGTATCCTGCGACCTTACTGTATTGGTTTATTGTTTGTAGTAATCTTTTTGTGGAGTCCTTTGGGTTTTCGATGTATAGGATCATATCATCAGCAAAAAGTGATACCTTTAATTCTTCTTTTCCGATATGGATGCCTTTTATTTCTTTGTCTTGTCTGATTGCTCTGGCCAGCACTTCTAGCACCACGTTAAATAAGAGTGGAGAGAGTGGACACCCCTGTCGTGTTCCTGATTTAAGGTGGAAAGTCCTCAGTTTTATGCCATTTAATATGATGTTGGCTGATGGTTTATCATATATGGCCTTTATTATGTTGAGATATTTTCCTTCTATACCCATTTTGTTGAGAGTCTTAAACATAAAATTGTGTTGTATTTTATCAAAAGCCTTTTCTGCATCTATTGATAAGATCATGTGGTTTTTGTTCTTTGTTTTGTTGATATGATGTATTACGTTAACTGTTTTACGTATGTTGAACCATCCTTGAGATTCTGGGATGAATCCCACTTGATCATGATGTATTATTTTTTTAATATGTTGTTGTATTCGATTTGCCAGTATTTTGTTTAGTATTTTAGCATCTGTATTCATTAGAGATATTGGTCTGTAGTTTTCTTTTTTTGTGCCTCCTTGCCAGGTTTTGGTATGAGGCTTATGTTGGCCTCATAAAATGTGTTTGGAAGTATTGCTTCTTCTTCAATTTTTTGGAAGACTTTGAGTAGAATAGGAAGCAAGTCTTCTTTGAATGTTTGATAGAATTCACTAGTATAACCATCTGGACCTGGACTTTTATTTTTGGGGAGGTTTTTAATAGTTTTTTCTATTTCCTCCCTGCTGATTGGTCTGTTTAGGCTTTCTGCTTCTTCATGACTCAGTTTAGGAAGGTACAACCTCTCTTTTATCTAAGTGAATAAGGGCCATAATCTTTCCTTAAGAATCTTTTTGCATAGGATTATAAACTATGTTGTTTCCTATATTATTAAATCCTCTGAGTCTTTAATACAGAAAAGAGAAGAAAAAAGCATTCTTAATCTAGCCAAAAGCACTGTCAATGTTTTTTCATTTCTCCTTCTATCCTGTACTTTTTAATTTTGTTGAGCTATCAGCCACATGTTTTGTAAAGCATATTTTGGACTTCCTATATCTTAAGGATTTTTCTAATATAAATTAAAAACTATTGCCCTGGTCAGATAGTTCATTCAGTTAGAGCATTGTCCCAAAGCACAGATGTTGCCAGGTTGATCCCCAATCATGGCACATACAAGAATAGATTGATGTTCCTATCTTTCTCTCTCTCTCTCTCTCTCTCTCTCTCTCTTTTCTTCCCTTCCTCTCTTGCAAAAAAGAAAAAAATAGACAAATTCTTTGTAAATATTGTAATGGCAATTAGTATTTCAAAATGCACACTAATTTACCTAACCTTTCTGATACTACTTCATATTTAAGTTGTAGTTGATTCCATTCTATTTTGAATAACTGCTGTGAATAGCCTTGCACATTTGTCAGATTGATAAGTAGAAATACTGTTTGAATTATTTTTCTATTAGTAAGCCCCAAATCTAGCAATACAGAGGATTCAGTGCATAGTAGGTGCTTATTATATGTTCGTTGCCTTACACAGAGCCTGAGTAAAGTTCTTCCAGAGTTGATATCATTCTTTTTAAGAAAGTAATTATTGTAAATGATCCAGGTCTCAACCAGACAAAGTACGGAATATAACCAGGATGTCTCTGAAGAATAAAGAATAGATGTAGTTACCTTGAAAGAGGGGTAAGTTGTATCTTGTCACTCCATTTGACAGAGAGTTGCCAGAGACCAAAGGAGATAGGAGAATATAGAACAAAACGACAGGCATCTGTATTAACATATGTTCAATCCATATAAGAGAGAGATACAGATAATGTCAAAAGATTTCATAAATCCCTCTCATGCAGGGATAGCTTAAGATGAATGTTTTTAGAATGGAGATATTTCAAATTATTAAGTATTTGGCCTTGATACTAAAATAGAGAAACCTTTTGTGCAAGCTAGCTTACATCTGAGAACAGTCTGAATAAATGAAAGATCCAGACAGGTAAGAATGCCCTTAAGTTTACTTGTCTTGCAATCTGAATATTTTAAGACATTCCACTATTTAATTTTACCCTCCTAACTTTTGCATTATGTGTAGTAAGTTGGTATTATTCCCATTTTATATGCATGTACTAATAGCAATTAAGTAATTAGTTACTTGTCACAGAAATGATTTTGAGATCACTTATTTTCAGTACAGTGGGTCCTCAGGTTACAACAGTCTCGACATATGACGTTCCAAGTTTACAATGCTCACTCTCATAAAAACTTTAAAAAATTGAGACATGAGTGTTTTGGCTCATGCTATTAGCATTGTACTTATGGACTATGTGGGTGAACTAGTTTGGAAGAGAGAAGCCGTCAACCTTCCAGACCAGCCTGGAACAATTCTTTAAGAAGATAGAGAGGCCTGACACTGATCCTGTACCCTCTATATAAGCTGCTTCTCAAGATGAAACACCTGTAGTACAAGTAGGTAAATGACTTAGGTTAGGGTGTGTTTTGACTTATACCAAAATTCGGGTTACGTCAGTGTCGTAGGAACAGAATTATGTTGTAACCTGAGGACCCCTGTATGCTAATGGATTCAGAACAAGGCCACCTCCCAGATTATTACAATTCTCTTTCCTCCCAAATCTAGTTATGTTGAAAAGATTAGGCTGAATCATATGAAAATATCACATTTATAGATCAAATATCAGCAGTTCCATACAGTCCAATCTAATGTCTGGGGTGTGAAAAGAGGAGATGGTCTGACCATCTCCTCTGGTCTTATGTCACCAGCTGCAAAAGGCTCACAGGGTCAAGTCTTCCATTGAGAAAAGGTCTGTAAATCTTTTGCTGAATGAAGTTCTCACACTCATATGTAATGCAAACAAAGCAAAACAAAACAAAAACTCCATGCCAGAAACCAAAACAGAGCAGAAAACCTCAGGCACAGTTCAGTTCTCAAGAATATGTTAAATAGCATATTTTCTTTCCATTGACAACCCTTGCCCTTGCCAAATCAGGATGACTGACACCCTTAATTTGCAATTTCCTAAATTTTAAGTCATTTTTCTTTTTGATTGCCACATAATGGTTTATCTAATTATTTTTTTCATGTTGCAGTTTTTGATGTTTAATTTCAAAATCAATTTAAGATGTCTCGAGCTCCATTAATATGCTGCAATATTGCTTTATTCATTTTCTTGTGAAGCACTTACTTTAAAAAATGCATCATTCTAATGATTTTAAATTACTCTACAGTGCACATACCAATTTATGACTATTACAAAATTTTACAGTTTTCCCCCAAAGCACTTCAGTTTTAAAGTTTTAAAGTTTAAAGATGTGCATTTGGAGATATAGTGAATGTTAAAAGTTATTTTACAAGGATATGAATACAATTTACAGCCTTTACAATTCTCCCCCCTCTCTGCTGTAAAATGTAACCTAAGTAAATAAAATCTTAAGTCTTCAATGGTCAAGAAAATAAGCTTAAGATGAGGGTATTATTATAAAATAATTTTATTTTTATTCAAATGTAAACCATATTCTTTATAATGGGCCACAGAATAATAGTGTGTAAGTGCAGCAATGTGAGAATGCATACAAGGAGGCATGGGTGCGTACAAGTGGGCAAACACGTGTTTGAGTGCAGGCATGAGTGTGCATTCACATATATGTGATGATGTGAGCATGCCTGGATGTGTGAATGTGCAAGAATCTGAGTACATGTGTGTGCACATTTGAGGATTGTTTGTGTGTGTACATGAGTGTGTAAATATTTACATTCTTGTGCATTTGTGTGACTGCATGTGTGGAAATGTATGTGAGTGTACAAGTATGTAAATTTCTGGCTTAGGAACATGCTTGGTGATTAAATGTTTCCTGCACATTTATTCAGGCTGCCCTTATAGCATCCTCTAAAATTATTTTATAAGCCTTAGCATAGAAGGGAGGAACTGTCCCCCACTCTCAACTGTATCTATAACATATCCATATGATTTTTGCATAAACACGCACACACAATTTATAACTTGCTTGAAATATACAGGGAAAAAAATAGCAATATTCCAATTTTACCTGAGGATTTTGCACCTGGTTCTATGGGTTTGATAGATGTAAATCAGCTACCAAAGTTGAAGAATATTCATTCCCCCTCACCTTAAAATTTTTTTGATGACTTGATTCTCTCAGGATCCCTCATTCACTGTGACACATGTCACTGGTGCAGTGATTGAGGATACTTTGGGATTAATATGGAGAGACTAACTAACACCCACTTCCACATCCCAGACCACCCTGAAAGTTGTAGTCGGCACCAGGCACATTTGTGAGAACAGGCCAGTGCCAACTCACTGATATATTTCTGTTTTTGGTTACAGCATGCTGCCCAGAGGGAGAAAGGCAAAGCCTTAGGGTCCAACAATGCCGTGTAATGAATGCCAGGTTCAGTGCTAGAACCTTACATGGAGCATCTCATTTAATCCTCACTACAACCTTGCAAGGTCATGTTAATTCCATTTTTCAGATGAGGTGCTATGACTCTGGGAGATTCAATGAGTTGCTTAAGGTCAAATGGCTAATTAGAGGTGAGGCTGGCATAACAGTAAGATCTGTCTAACTCTAAACTGTGTTCTTTGCACTACACTGTGCTGAACCTTTTTGATTGAATCTGAAAGTATGACCTTTACAGAATTTATATCTTCCCTCACTGAGCACAGGGTTTATTTGGCTGCCAGCTACTTCCTGGCCCTTGATTGCCTTCTCTAATGATGCCTAAAAACACAATTGATAGGAAGTTCATATCTACCTTAGAGACGATGAATAAATTCATGAACCATACTTCCAATGTGAAGATTCACGATATATTTATTTTAAAGTATACTGGCTTGATTAAACTTGTGGGATAGAAACTATTTAAAGAATAATTACTATGTGCCAGAGGTATTAGACCCATTTTATAGAGATGGATATCAGAACTTCAAGAAGTTAGGTAATTTGCTTAAGACTACATAAGCAGAACAAACCAACTCCACAGCTTTGCTGACAGTCCCATATAAACTTTTTTGTTTGACCAGGTCTGGGTGTGTCATTGGCTCTAATCAAGCCTCATTGTCCTCAGTTATAAAATGGGAATAACAGTGTTCTCACTGTAGGACTATGGCAGGGATGAACTACAATATACCTAAGTGCTTTGAACATAGTAGACCATTAATACAACATAGCGATGATCTGAGTAATTACAGTTAGAGAAGAATATGAGTTTTTCCTAAGTGACCCAAAGCACTGTGCAGAATTTCTCTAAGTTTTCATTTCTTTATCTATAAACAATGATAGCATTTTATACCACTTTGACCCAAAGTATGTTCCAA
The DNA here is from genome assembly GCF_036850995.1 of Saccopteryx leptura. Lineage (NCBI taxonomy): Eukaryota > Metazoa > Chordata > Mammalia > Chiroptera > Emballonuridae > Saccopteryx > Saccopteryx leptura. The sequence goes on from NC_089516.1 coordinate 117,366,843, forward strand.
AGAACAGAGATATGAAGAAATGTTAAGCAAAGCCTAGGTTTCCTGTTCAAAGTTTTGTGGAAAGGTCTGCTAGACAGTTTTTCTCTTGAAGGGATTTTATAGAATTGGGAATATGAGACTGTGGTTTGTAAATTTCCAAGTGGGAGCTAACACATGTCATATTTCTGCTTTTATTTTATCACCACAGAATGTGTTTTGTTTGCCTATGAGATCTTGCAAAACACAGTTGCTAAGAAAATACTGCAGAAATAGTGACTTGTAAATGAATAATATTTTTAAAGTACATATAGAGTGGTGGGATTCAAATAATTTAATAACCGGTTCTCTGATATAATGACTGTTTTAAGTATACTGCTCATAAAAATGAGAGGATATTTCAAACGAATAGGAAAATATAAAGTATCCTCTTATTTTTGTGAGCAGAATTAGGGGATATTTCAAAATGAATATGAAGCGATAAAATATCCCCTAATTTTTGTGAGCAGTTTATAAAAATGTATACCAAAAGGTAGTATATTATTTCATGCATTTAATACTTAAATAAAAACAATAAAAGAGGTACATAAAACTAGATTATTATAAGAGTTTTAAAATATTAATGGAAAAATATTAAATAATACCTGACAAAAAACAATACAAGTTGTCACCCCCTGGTTGCTTGGCACTTTTTCTCTTTACACTATATGTTTGTTTACTGAAATAACAAACACCAGGGAATTAAAATGTAGTATTTCATCAAAAGTATAATGAGTTTTATGAAATGAATAAATATTACAAGCATAGTTGTGTCAATTTTTTTGCCTATGGATGGAATGAACATTACTACAGGCATTTAGACTATGCTGTTGTGCAGATGAATGTTAAAAAAGAGTAAGGAATGTAAATTTGTGATTTCCACATTGGGTGGCTGCCCAGGCATCCGCCTTAGAGAGAACCCAGATTACAGGTGCCATTTTAAAAACCGGTTTGCCAAACTCAACAAAAAATTAGGTATCGGTTCTGCCAAGTAAGTGTGAATTGGGTGAATCCCACCACTGTAAGTATATAATAAGAACTCAATAAATGTAACATTATCATCATTATCACTACTATTACCATAATCATTGTTATGGTCATTAATAAGCTACACCATAGAACAAACAGATTACCTGGGCAAGAAAAGGCATGTCTAACACATTTTTAGAAATAAGGGTGGCCCTGGCCGGTTGGCTCAGTGGTAAAGCGTAGGCCTGGTGTGCGAAAGTCCCGCATTCAATTCCCGGCCAGGGCACACAGGAGAAGCACCCATCTGCTTCTCCACCCCTCCCCCTCTCCTTCCTCTCTGTCTCTCTCTTCCCCTCCCACAGCTGAGGCTCCATTGGAACAAAGATGGCCCGGACGCTGGGGATGGCTCCATGGCCTCTGCCTCAGGCGATAGAGTGGCTCTGGTTGCAGAAAAGCAACACCCCAGATGGGCAGAGCATCGCCCCCTGGTGGGCATGAAGGGTGGATCTCGGTGGGGCGCATGCGGGAGTCTGTCTGACTGCCTCCCAGTTTCCAGCTTCAGAAAAATACAAAAAAAAAAAAAAAAAAAAGAAAGAAAAGAAAAAAGAAATAAGGGTGTGCAAACTTTGCAAACAAAGGTTTTCGTCAGCTGATTGGGGTAAACTAGTCCAATGGCAGTAAAGACATTGGGTGTATCTATTTATATAAAATAGATTCCTTAGAATCACCAACAGTTTCTTTGAGGACTAAGATTTTTCTGGAACACCCTAGGTTGGGATTCTACAGTTAGAGACCCTGTTGTTGCATTGCCCTTTGTGATTGTTTTTGACATGTTCATGAGCCCTTGTTTTTAACATATGTTTTTTCTCATACAGGAGAGTTTTGCTGAAAACAATAACAACTACAAAACCTGGCAGAGGTAAGGTGAGCTGCTATTGAATGTCTGACTTATATAACTAGACTATCTTTCTTTTGGTCCTGATTCAATTCCCTGGCAATCTGGGAATGATTTGCCGTTGCCCTTGTATATCTCCTGTCAAGGTATACACAGTTTGCTTAGATATATGGTCCTTTTAAAATCATCTTTAAACTTTTATCTATTCTCTGCTCCTTATGGTAGAGTTAATCACAGTTTAGTAGCTGAATTCTAGGATGGTGGTGTATCCTTTGGCTTTCTACCAGAAGTCTTCAGGGACTATGTGGGTTGTTTCCCCATGAACCAATCTTTTAGAAAGATATATTTTTAGAGAGAGATGTATTACCCACAAGGAAATTTCCTCACATATAAAATATGTATTTATGCACCAAACCTGCTGGTATTGAAAGGTAGGATGTGGAATAAATCTACAAGAAACTTTGTATCTAGCTAGCTTGGAGGCCAACATTATAGATTTTATTTTCTATAAAAGATTATTGACTAGAATTAGTGTTTCATTTCTCACTACTATGCCTAAGATGGATATTATGGAAAAGGTAGAAATTCATAATTTTTTTCACTATTTTAACAGTTGGTATACAGTTCCAGGGCTTGTTTGCATTTATATTTGGACTAATGATGCAAAGAGACTGAAAAAGAATGAGAGATAGACCAAGGCTTCCATACTCAGTTGGCCATCCACTGACTCCCAAGGATCATACAACCTTTCCCACATGTGCTTCAAGTGAAGAACACCTCCCATTCTGAATGGTTGATATACTCTCTGTCTCTACTGTCCTAGAATATGGCTTGCCAAATTTTTTTCCTTTTTTTCCTATTTATTATGTTGTATACTCAAAAATGTTTTAATAGAGAAAAGCAAACTCAAAATTCTGGCCAAATTAATGTGGTAATATTCACATAGATAAAAAGAGGCCACTTGAATTTTTATCAAAGTCAAATTTTGTTTATGAAAATCTATTGCTAAATACAAACTAAGATTTAATAACCTTGGAGAAAGATGTGAATTTGGTTGGTCCATCTCATAATGAGGTCAGGCTCTGTGGCAGCTACACAAGGTATAAAACTAGAGAACGAGGTCATGGCAGCTCAGATGCCAGCTGACAGCTTGGTGATCCTGAGCCTCTGTCTACATCCTAGTAATTCCCCCTTCTGTAGCATACATAATTTTTAAGCACTCAAGCTAAATAAAGCATCTGAGGAAGATTTCATGGCCTAAGCACCATCCAAGGACCATTATGAATTATAAGCTGTAATCCTTGCCAGTTTGTTTATCACCTCTATAAATTTTCTGGCTGGACCCAGAGTGCTCTAATCAGTACTGTGTTTCAAAATTTTTACACTCAGAGACTGATGAAAATAGGAGAATTATTTTGGGGACCATTAAGGCAGAATCATCCTGAGCATAAGGAAATTCAACTAAGATCATTGGGTCTATAATCTTCATATAACATCAGAGTGGTTAACTCTTTCATGGACTGGCACAAAATTTCTGGTGGACTGGCAGTTGAAGAACACTGCAACTCATTTTATGAAATAAAAACACTTTACTCTATCCAACTTATAAACCTATTACTGCATTAGACATTTTATCTAAAACATATGCTGTTTTTCTTCTTGAGAGATCAAAAGCCTGGTTTTTCTGGTCTATGTTCTATACAAGGATTTAGGTAGATTATCGTTAGGAATTGAATTATTCTATTATTGGTCCACATTGATATTCTTTATTGTATTTTGCAGAACTCTTGAGTATTAATGACTTGAGATTTCTCTTGTCTTAGGAAATATAGGTATAAGCATACTTTTATCCTCATTATTGTCATGAATTAAAAGGTTTATTACATGACCTCACCTATATGTGGAATCTAATGAACAAAGTGAACTGAGGAACAGAATAGAAGCAGAGGCAGGGTTACAGGGAGCAGAGGGACAGCAGTCAGAGGGAAGGGGGATGAGGGGATAGGATCAGAGAAGGTGAAGGGATTAGTGAAATTATATATACATAACAGAGAGATACAGATAACAGGACAACAAATCCCAGAGGGAAGAGGAGAGGGAGTCAGTGGGAGGGAGCCAAGGAGGTATAATGGAGGGTGCATTGTTGGGGGAAGGGTGTTATATTGAGTAGGACACTTGATTCCATGTTAACACAAAATATTCAATACCTTAAAAAAACAAAGGCAAAAAAAAAAAAGAGAGTAGATTTAATAACAGCTACCCTTGATGTCTTATTATTGTCAAAAAGAATTGTTGGGTCAATAATACTAAAAGTCAAATCATTTCTGGTAGGCCTTTTCCACCTATAAATGACTTGGTCAGTAATCCTATACTATAAGTTTACCTGTTCATTTACCTTGGTATTGCCATACAATCAGTTTAATTTGGAAGAAACATTTGGTTATAGTTTCCAGGCTACACTTAATATTGCTATATATTAGGGCAGTGCTGTCCAATACAAATATAATGTGAAATTCAAATATAAGCCACATAAGTAATTTAAAAATATTAGTAGCCACATTAAAATCTTTAAAAAGGAGTGACGTCACGAAAATGGCGCCATGAGCAGCACGTCCGACAGATCTCCCCAAAATCTCAACAAATTTATCAACTAGAAACAGAAAAATTTATCCTCAGAGCATTCCGGAGTTCCACACACACTGAAAGCGAAAGGACTGTTATCACTTGAATCTGAGAGACGGGTCAGAGCTGAGGGTGTGGAAGAAGCTAACTACCGCACGGACATTCATTCAAGCCGAGGAGGGAGTAAGCCTGTGGTGAGTCAACCCACACATGCAACTGCCCGCCCACACTCGGGGAGAAGCAGCCTGAGCACTGCGAACAGCCGCCGGCGTGCCGTGAGAAAGCGCACGCGTGCGCCCCGTGCCACGGTCCGGTCGCAGAGCGAGCTCCCTTGCAACGCAAGCGTCCCCAGCGGCCCGCGCACTGCGAGTGAGAGTTCCCAGCCATCGGCATGCCCAGAGCACCCCAATTGCTTGCATGCCCTGAACGTCCCACTCGCCCACACACCCAGAGCACCCCACTCACCCGCACATCCAGAGTGCCCCATTCTCCCGTGCGCCCAGTGCACACCAGCCGCCAGCAGCAAGGCAAGCGGAAAGGGCACCAAAGCTATCATCCCTACTCCAGAGATTCTCTCCGTGGGCGGGGCACCTCACCCAGCCCTTCAAGCTAACAATCAAGCATTGGGGGAGGGGCACGCGAGCAGCTTGAAATACTTTCTGGAGCACAGCTGTGAATCCAATCACTGAAATTAGCTTAACCCATGAAATCTGTGCACCCACGGGGCTCTAACTGATAAGATCTCTCTCAGTTCAGCTATGCAAGACAAGAGGCGTGATATTTTTTAGTGCCTCTCGCTAAAGGAGCGGGGGCAACTTCTGATTGAGAGAGCCTTCATATTCAGGGATATACGCTAACAAGAGGGACTTGGCAGATGTTAAGATTTATACAGCAAGCAGCGACTAGTGCCTCTTCTTCCCAGCCAAAACAGGCTACAAAGTGTGGAAAGCCTGGGTTGAGTGGTCCAACTGAATGCTAGGCGCTGAACAGTCACCTTGACAACAATTGACTCCCAGCCTCACCTGATTACGCTGGAGGCTCTGACTGCCAGAACCTTACCCAGAGCCTTGCGCTGAGTGGGGATAGACTGGGGATTTCCCAGCTCTTTGAACCTCTTACTCCCCAGGCAGAAGCAGTGGCAGCCTCATAGCTGGGTCACCAGGCTGCTAATTCAGGAAGGGGAGACTAGGAGAGAGACTCCGGGAAAGCAAACTCTCTCATTGTTGGACGCTGCAAACACCAACAAGCCTTGACTACCAATGAGACTAAAGCCAATTATATGACATTGCCATAGAATCCCATCAACTGCAAATCCCTACCTAAGTGTGACACAGGGGCAGAGCCTGGGGTACAGAGTCACCGACCAGGAAGAGGGAGAGAAAAGAAAAAGGAAGAAGTTAACCTCTCAAAATCAAGAAAAATCCACAGACTTTATAACTTGTTCCACTATTTTTTCGTTGTTCTTGTTTGTTTCTTCTATCTTATTGCCTTTATTATTATTACTTCTATTTCCTCCACCTCAGTCCTTTTATTCTCTGCCCATCATATGCTTCCCTTTTCTTGAACTACACTACCCATGAGTGTTACATTTTATTTCTTTTCTTCATCCTTACTCTCCTTTAGGGTTACACTCCAAAACCCTTAACTCTCACTCTCTCCCCTTTTGTTTTTTTTTTTTCTTTTCCTTTTTTTCTTCCTTCGTTTTTCTCTTCTTCTTATTTTTTCCTTTCTATTTGTTTCTTCTTTTCTCCTTTTACTTTTCCTCCCATTCAATCCTCAATCACGAACAAATTATTTAATTTGGACTCAAGTTCTTTGTTTGTTTGTTTTTTGCTATTATTTTGGGTTTTTTTGTTTGTTTGTTTGTTTTTCTGACATTTTGGGTACTTTTTACTTTGCTTTTTAACTCATTAGCATTCCTCCCAACCCAAAGTCTCCATTGTATTTAGTCTTTGCTCCACTTAATACAACAGATTTTTACTTATTATCTTTATTTATTTTTTCTTCTTTAATTATTATTTTTTCTCCTTTTTTCTGATTCCCTCTTATCCCTCCCATTATATCTCTTAGTCGACTATCACTTACAAGCAAATCATTTTAAACTTGTCTAAGATTTTCTCCTTTTTTTTGCATATAGTAGGTCCCTACTCCCTTTTTTGCCCCTTGAAATCTTCACCCCAAATCAGGCCATCCATTATAGGCAGGTTTTTTTTCCATTTAGCATAATATAATTCACAGGTCATCACGATATTTCCTTAAGGAGAGGAGAGGAGGGGAAGAGAAGAAAGAAAAAAGGGGGAAATAATAAATTATTACTGTTTTTTTGTTTGTGGGGTGTTTCTCTTTTTTCCTTTTCTTTTTTCTTTTTATTCTTTATTAATTCTAATTAGTGCTATCAACAAGACCAACCTCAGATGCCAATAAGAAAAAGGAAATCAAATATTATGGATACAAAAGATAGAGAGGTAACACAAATAGATGTGGAAAAACCTATGGGGAAAAGATTTAACATATTGGAAACCTTGGAGCTAAATGACAGAGAATTTAAAATAGAAATCCTAAAAATACTCAGAGATATACAAGAAAACACAGAAAGGCAATTTAGGGAGCTCAGAAAACAACTCAACGATCACAAAGAATATATTACCAAGGAAATTGAAAGTATAAAAACAAATCAAACAGAAATGAAAAACTCAATTCACGAACTGAAAAACGAGGTAACAAGCTTAGCTAATAGAATAGCTCAGATAGAAAATAGGATTAGTGAAATAGAAGACAAGCAACTTGAGGCACAACAGAGAGAAGAAGAAAGAGACTCAAAAATAATAAAAAACGAGAAAGCCCTACAGGAATTGTCTGATCCATCAGAAAGAATAACATAAGAATAATAAGTATGTCAGAGGGAGAAGAGAAAGAAAATGAAATGGAGAATATACTCAAACAAATAATAGACGAGAACTTCCCAAGCCTGTGGAAAGAACTAAAGCCTCAAATTCAAGAAGCAAACAGAACACCGAGTTTTCTTAACCCCAACAAACCCACTCCAAGGCACATCATAATGAAGATGACACAAACCAATGACAAAGAAAAAATTCTCAAGGCAGCCAGGGAAAAGAAGAGTACAACATATAAAGGAAGGCCTATAGATTATCATCAGATTTCTCAGCAGAAACTCTACAAGCTAGAAGAGAGTGGACCCCAATATTTAAAGCCCTGAAAGAGAGGAACTTTCAGCCAAGAATTATATACCCATCAAAGCTATCCTTCAAGTACAAAGGAGATATAAAAACATTCACAAATACAGAAAAGATGAGAGAATTTATCATCAGAAAGCCCCCACTCCAGGAAATACTAAAGGGGGTTTTCCAACCAGATTCAAAGAACAAAACAAAACAAAACCACAAGTAAGAGCTCCACCAAGAACACAATAAAACTAAATTTATACTGTGACAACAAAAGAAAAAAAGGGGGGAGAGGATGGAGATTAACAGTAGCAAAGGATGATGAAGCGCAGAAATACTCCTAAGATAGGGTACTACAATGAATATGGTAGGTACCCTTTTCATTACTTAATGGTAACCACCCTTGAAAAAACCACCACAAAAACACTTGACTTAAAAAAGGTAGCAACAGAGGAAAGAAGTATGGAATACAAACAAACAAAAACAAATGATAGAAAAACAAAAGAGAAGGATCAAACAAGATACAAAACTAAAAGAAAGCAATTTATAAAATGGCAATAGGGAACCCACAAGTGTCAATAATTACACTAAATTTAAATGGATAAAACTTACCAATAAAAAGACACAGAGTAGCAGAATGAATTAAAAAAGAAAATCCAACTCTATGCTGCCTACAAGAAACACATCTAAGCAACAAGGATAAAAACAAATTCAGAGTGAAAGGCTGGAAAACAGTACTCCAAGCAAATATCATCCACAAAAAAGCAGGTGTAGCAATACTCATATCTGATAATGCTGACTACAAGACAGAAAAAGTACTCAGAGACAAAAATGGTCATTTCATAATGATTAAGGGGACACTGAATCAAGAAGACATAACAATCCTTAATATATATGCACCAAACCAAGGAGCACCAAAATATATAAGACAGCTACTTATTGACCTTAAAACAAAAACTGACAAAAATACAATCATACTTGGAGACCTCAATACACCGCTGACGGCTCTAGATCGGTCATCCAAACAGAGAATCAATAAATATATATTGGCCTTAAACGAAATACTAGAACACCTGGATATGATAGACATCTACAGGACACTTCATCCCAAAGCGACAGAGTAAACATTTTTCTCTAGTGTACGTGGAACATTCTCAAGAATTGACCATATATTGGGCCATAAAGACAATATCAGCAAATTTAGAAAAATTGAAATTGTACCAAGCATATTCTCTGATCATAAAGCCTTGAAACTGGAATTCAACGGCAAAAAAGAGGGGGGAAACCCCCCAAAAATGTGGAAATTAAACAACATACTTCTAAAAAATGAATGGGTCAAAGAAGAAATAAGTGCAGAGATCAAAAGATATATACAGACAAATTAAAATGACAATAAGACATATCAGAATCTCTGGGATGCAGCAAAAGCAGTAATAAGAGGAATGTTCATATCACTTCAGGCCTATATAAACAAACAAGAGAGAGCCCAAGTAAACCACTTAACTTCACACCTTAAGGAAGTAGAAAAAAAAGAACCAAGACAACCCAAAACCAGCTGAAGAAAGGAGATAATAAAAATCAGAGCAGAAATAAACAAAATAGAGAACAGAAAAACTATAGAAAAAATCAATAAAACAAGGAGCTGGTTCTTTGAAAAGATTAACAAAATTGACAAACCCTTGGCAAGACTCTCCAAGAAAAAAAGAGAAAGGACTCAAATAAATAAAATCCAAAATGAAAGAGGAGAAATCACCACAGACATCATAGATATACAAAAAATTATTGTAGAATACTATGAAAAACTATATGCCACCAAATACAACAATCTAGAAGAAATGGATAAATTCCTAGAACAATACAACCTTCCTAGACTGAGTCATGAAGAAGCAGAAAGCCTAAACAAACCAATCAGCAGGGAGGAAATAGAAAAAACTATTAAAATCCTCCCCAAAAATAAAAGTCCAGGCCCAGACGGTTATACTAGTGAATTCTATCAAACATTCAAAGAAGACTTGGTTCCTATTCTACTCAAAGTCTTCCAAAAAATTGAAGAAGAAGCAATACTTCCAAACACATTTTATGAGGCCAACATAACCCTCATACCGAAACCTGGCAAGGATGGCACAAAGAAAGAAAACTACAGACCAATATCTCTAATGAATACAGATGCTAAAATACTAAACAAAATACTGGCAAATCAAATACAACAACATATTAAAAAAATAATACATCATGATCAAGTGGGATTCATCCCAGAATCTCAAGGATGGTTCAACATACGTAAAATGGTTAACGTAATACACCATATCAACAAAACAAAGAACAAAAACCACATGATCTTATCAATAGATGCAGAAAAGGCTTTTGATAAAATACAACACAATTTTATGTTTAAGACTCTCAACAAAATGGGTATAGAAGGAAAATATCTCAACATGATAAAGGCCATATATGATAAACCATCAGCCAACATCATATTAAATGGCATAAAACTGAGGACTTTCCACCTTAAATCAGGAACAAGACAGGGTTGTCCACTCTCTCCACTCTTATTTAACGTGGTGCTAGAAGTTCTGGCCAGAGCAATCAGACAAGACAAAGAAGTAAAAGGCATCCATGTCGGAAAAGAAGAAGTAAAGGTATCACTTTTTGCTGATGATATGATCCTATACATGGAAAACCCGAAGGACTCCACAAAAAGATTACTAGAAACAATAAACCAATACAGTAAGGTCGCAGGATACAAAATTAACATACAAAAGTCCATAGCCTTTCTATATGCCAACAATGAAATATTAGAAAATGAACTCAAAAAAATAATCCCCTTCATGATTGCAACAAAAAAATTAAAATACCTAGGAATAAACATAACAAAGAATGTAAAGGACCTATATAACGAAAACTACAAGGCATTGTTAAGAGAAATAGAAAAAGACACAATGAGATGGAAAAATATTCCTTGTTCTTGGATAAGAAGAATAAATATAATTAAAATGGCCATATTACCCAAAGCAATATATAAATTTAATGCAATTCTCATCAAAATTCCTATGACATTTTTTAAAGAAATGGAACAAAAAATCATCAGATTTATATGGAACTATAAACAACCCCGAATAGCCAAAGCAATCCTAAGGAAAAAGAATGAAGCTGGTGGCATTACAATACCTGACTTCAAACTATATTATAGGGCCATGATAATCAAAACAGCATGGTATTGGCAGAAAAATAGACACTCAGACCAATGGAACACAATAGAAAGCCCAGAAATAAAACCACATATATATGGTCAAATAATCTTTGATAAAGGGGCCAACAACACACAATGGAGAAAAGAAAGCCTCTTCAACAAATGGTGTTGGGAAAACTGGAAAGCCACATGCAAAAGAATGAAACTCGACTACAGCTTGTCCCCGTGTACTAAAATTAATTCAAAATGGATCAAAGACCTAAATATAAGACCTGAAACAATAAAGTACGTAGAAGAAGACATAGGTACTAAACTCATGGACCTGGGTTTTAAAGAACATTTTATGAACTTGACTCCAATGGCAAGAGAAGTGAAGGCAAAGATAAATGAATGGGACTACATCAGAATAAAAAGTTTTTGCTCAGCAAGAGAAACTGATATCAAAATAAACAGACAGCCAACTAAATGGGAAATGTTATTTTCAAACAACAGCTCAGATAAGGGCCTAATATCCAAAATTTACAAAGAACTCATAAAACTCAACAACAAACAAACAAACAATCCAAAAAAAAAATGGGAAGAGGACATGAACAGACACTTCTCCCAGGAAGAAGTACAAATGGCCAACAGATATATGAAAAGATGCTCAGCTTCATTAGTTATTAGAGAAATGCAAATCAAAACTACAATGAGATACCACCTCACCCCTGTTAGATTAACTATTATCAACAAGACGGGTAATAGCAAATGTTGGAGAGGCTGCGGAGAAAAGGGAACTCTCATCCACTGTTGGTGGGACTGTAAAGTAGTACAACCATTATGGAGGAAAGTATGGTGGTTCCTCAAAAAACTGCAAATAGAACTACCTTATGACCCAGCAATCCCTCTACTGGGTATATACCCCAAAACCTCAGAAACATTGATACGTAAAGACACATGTAGCCCCATGTTCATTGCAGCACTGTTCACAGTGGCCAAGACATGGAAACAATCAAAAAGCCCTTCAATAGAAGACTGGATAAAGAAGATGTGGCACATATACACTATGGAATACTACTCAGCCATAAGAAATGATGACATCAGATCATTTACAGCAAAATGGTGGGATCTTGATAACATTATACGGAGTGAAATAAAGAAATCAGAAAAAAACAAGAACTACATGATTCCATACATTGTTGGAACATAAAAACGAGACTAGGAGACATGAAGAAAATTGTGGTAGTTACCAGGGGTGGGGGGAGGGAGGACGCAGGAGGGAAGGAGGGAGAGAGTTAGGGGGAGGGGGAGGGGCACAGAGAAAACTAGATAGAGGGTGACGGAGGACAATCTGACTCTGGGCGAGGGGTATGCAACATAATTTAATGACAAGATAAACCTAGACCTGTTTTCTTTGAATATATGTACCCTGATTTATTAATGTCATCCCATTAAATAAATAAATAAAAATTTATTAAAAAAAATAAAATCTTTATAAATACAGGTGAAAATTAATTTTAATAATATATTTTACTTAAAACACCATATCCAAATGAGTATCATTTGAACTTGCGATCAACATAAAAATTAATGAGATACTTTAATTCATTTTCCACACAAATTTTGAAGAGGATCCACAGGTGAAGTGTTTCACTGGTCTTAATACAAAGAAAAGTTTTTATTTCCATTGAGTTATGGTTTTGTCTTTAATTTGAGAACACAGTAAATCACAAAATTGCTCATGGTGCCCTGTGTGTTTGTTGGGAGCTGGAAAAGTAGTGAAAAATTTTCATGTTATTTAACATGTCTTTCTTAAATAAAGATCACATTTCCTAGCTTCCTTGCTTCTACATATGGTCAAATGACTTAATTTTTGTCAGTTATATATAAGTGAGTGTTTCCAACAGTAGCTTCAGTGAAGTCTCCTTAAAAGAGAGGCGACGGGAAGACAGGCCCTTCCCCCCGATTCCTTTATCTTGCCTGGAATAAAGATGTGGTGTATGGAGCACTGGCTGCCATTGTATACTATCAGATGAAGGGTCTTATCTTAGGGATAGTAGAGATGGGGCCAAGATGATACTTTCTCTCTAGAGTCAACATATAATAAGCCTAGGACTGCCTAATTGTAGATTTCTCTAGTGTGGGAGAATTTCACACTTGTATCTTCTTTAAGCCATTCTTATTTTTCTTCCTTGCAGGAGTTATTTCCTGTTACTATTAACTCAACTGACACACCAGGAATATAAAATTTTCTTGAATGTGATTTTATAGTAAATAGCAGGACTTAAAGAGTAAAGAGAGAGAATAGCTACTTTTCAGCCAACTTTTCAGTAAAACATCTATTCTAGAAACATAGGATAAACAACAAATGGGCAGGGACAAAAGAAGGTAATGACTTTGGAATAGAAAGAAGTTTCATAGTCTTTTAAATTAATTCATCTTTACAATATTTAAAAATGAATTTTTTTAGACAGCTACTAATTTATCTTTTACTTACAAAATGTGTCTTTCAAATTTGTCTTTACAATGAATTTAAATATAATGACATTAATAGCTACCCTTTATTATTATAATTTAATGTCTACTATGGGAGAAGCACTATGCTAAATGTTTCACATATATCACTTCATTTAACACTTGCAATTACCATACATAGTAAGAATTATGTCCCCATTTTACAGGAGAGGTCCAGAGAAACCAAGTAACTTAGAAGCAGAGCTGGGATTTGAGTTCATTTCTGCCTGAATTTTCCTATGCAGAATCTCTGACAGTTTTCATATCTTTCTGTAGTTAAGGTAGAGACGTCAGGATCGGCCCTGAATATGTGCAATGTCACTATGCTAGAGATTTAGTGGAAAAATAGCATTGTTGAATTTGTACAATACTCTCTGAATGGTATGTTGAACAAAAGGCCGAAACCAGAGATCATGAGTCTTGCCTTTCACATTAACTGAACGCTTAATAATCTGCATGACCTTCCACAAGTCATTCAACCTTTTGGGTTTGAGTTTTCTCAGCTATTAAAGGAGGGGGCAGAACAAGGTGATCTAATATCTAATCTAGTCCCACTATTCCACGATTACACCAACAAATAAGTCAAAGAAGAAAGGGGAGACCACTGGAAAACAAAGTAGGCAATAGTAGTACGTGATTTAACTTTCATTGCTAGACATGTAGAATTGAATGGACCTAGTAGAAAGTATGGGAAGCTATTTTGATTGCTGAAAATATTTACATTTTGTTAAATCATTAACTTTGACTACTATGGTTTCAGAAATATCTTTTGAACAATAAATACTTTTTGGATACTTCCAATATACATAATTTTTTTTTCCTAGAATGGAATTAAGTCTTTGATGTTTGTTGGGCTTTAATGTGACTACCTATACCTCAGTCAAAAGAATTATTGATTTAACTGGAACTTAAAATCTAAAGAACAAAATGAACTAACAAGAAAAATAGAGCAGGCTGACGGCTGTTGCAGGGTGCTGGGTGAAGGAGGTCGAGGGATAGAGCAAAAAAGGACAAAAAATCCCCCAATAACTTCTGGCCACAGACAACAGTGTGGCGATTGCTTAGGGAGATGTGGGGGAGGTGTAGGGGAGATAAATGGTGATGGATGAAGACTTCATTTGGAGGGGGTGAACACACAATACTGTGTACAGAGATATAATGAAGAATTGAGCACTTGAAACCTGTAAAATTATGTTAATCAGTGTCACCCCAATACAATTCAATTTAAAAAGAGTGAAAAAATGTTAATTACTAAAAATTTAAAATGTAAACTTAGCTGAAGTATACATTTTGCAGATGCATAACTTGAAATCCATAGTGGTTGATGTGCCTAAGATCACATGAAGAGTCAGAGTTCTATCAAGAAACCAGAAGCATCTGAGGATATGTGTGACCAAGATTTTCAATGAAAATCCAGAGTGAGAAACAGACTATTAGCTAAACCTTGGAACTGCATGGAATAAGGGATCAATATTACAAACCAATCTAGAAGAAACTGTGTCTTGCAAAGACAGACTAGAAGAAAATTATCTGTCCCAGGCTTAGGTGTATGAAGATGTTAAATAATGAGCCTCCTTTGAATCTTTATGGTCACCCACTGACTAAGTTTCTTGTGGGCTTGGGGCCTCAATTTATACTATCAGTAAGGTCCAAAATGTGTAATACAAAGTTTGTTTGTTTTTTCTGACAGAGAGTCAGAGATAGGGACAGACAGGCAGGAAGGGAGAGAGATGAGAAGCATCAATTCTTTGTTGCAGCTCCTTAGTCTCCTTAGTTGTTCATTGATTGCTTTCTCATATGTGCCTTGACCAGAGGGCTACAGCTGAGTGAGTGACTCCTAGCTCAAGCTAAAGAACGTGGGCTCAAGTCATGTCTATGACCCCACGCTCAAACCACCGACCCCTTGCTCAAGCTGGTGAGCCCGTGCTCAAGCTGGTAACCTCGGGGTTTCAAACTTGGATCCTCTGCGCCCCAGTCAGATGCTCTATCTACTGTGCCACCACCTGGTCAGGTGAACCTGAAGTTTTTAATATAAAGTTTATCTTGATTTGTAGTGCAGATAGGTTCCTGACAGAAACAAATGTAAATGTTCCCCAGAGGAATGAGTTCTTCATACAGGATTTAGAATGTCAACATATTTGAACTCACAATAGAAAAATAACAGGAACAGGAAAGGAAGCCATTATATGAAGAGTTGATGGAAACAACAAACCACACACCTACACCCACAAAGACTTAACATGCTGTATTTATCAGATACAGTATATAAAATAAGTTTGTTTACAGAAAAGAGAGTAATAAAAAGCAGGACCAAGAAGTAAAAACTTACCAAAAAACCAATAAGGCATATTTGAAAAAAATAAAAACTAAATTAAAATCTTAGAAATAAGGATTTACTATAATTAAAAATTGAATAGAAGGATTAAACATCATAATAAACACAGCTAAAGAGATATTTAGTGAGCCAGAAGGAAATTACTTACAATATAAGGAGAAACAAAGAAATGGGAAGTAAGAAAAAAAAATAAAAGATAGAGTCCAGAGTGGGTTAGTCTAAGAAAACTTTCAAAAAGAGATACTGAAAAGAGAAAATCAAGATTCAAAGAGATAATGACTAAACATTTTCTATGATTTATGAAAGATATTGGTCCTTACTTTCAAGAAGCTCAGCACAACACAAGTAGTATATACATAAAAAAAATTAATCCATCCTGATCTGTATAGGACAGGACATTGGGCTGTGAATTCTATTGCCAGGCTCAACCTTGAAGCATACAAAATAAAGTAAGTTGTCCTGTGTCCACAGGAAATTAGTTCCTTCAACAGTAAAATGAGGAAGCTATTACCGACCTTACTTGCACCTTATGGATGTTATAAGAGTAATAGAAACTTTTTGCTAGGTTTCTGGGAACGTGGAAGCCCAGGTATTAGTCAAGTTCTTTAAAGCAGATGCAAGTACCCACTCAGAATTTCTATGAGCTCCAAATTATCAGGTTTCCAGATGAAAACATACTATTCTTACACTTTAACAAAGGACTAAGCTATGTGTTTCTTATCCCTCTTTTTCTCCTCTCCAATGACTGAAAAGAATACATATAAATCAAACTTCTGAAATAGTTCTACAGGTATTTTCTATCATCTCAGCACAATATGCAATCCAAATTCTAATAATGATACCAGTTTATGGTTATAATGATGAAATGAAGAAAATGGGCATATGAGCATTTGGAGAAAAAAATTAAAACCATCAGATAAAAGCAGGACATTTTTATTAAGGAGTAAAATTATCATTAGATTTACTGGGGGAGATAGACAGTGTGCTCTTCAATATCTTCAATCATCTAATTTCAGCAAACAGGATTGAGATGATTTATTCTGATCCATCCCCAGGTTCTGGGTACCAATTCTGCAACATTAAATTCTGGCTTCCTTTAACCTCTCTGAATCGTCTCCACACAGAGCCCTTTTCCCTTTGCCTGTCTTTCAGATGACAACCATGACTGTGGAGCACAGCACTCAGGCAGCCAGTTTCCCTACATGATCTCATCCACAGGTACAAATACATTTTTTAAGCACACCCTTTATCTAGGTTTACTTTCATTTCATGTAGCTAAACATTCATTGAGAAAAAGGTAAAGTAGCAAAAGAACCTGGGATTCAGAATAAGAAGCTAAGTAGAAGAATGCATTTATTGGAGATATACAAAATTTTCCTGTTTACTTTTGATGCTCCCACTGGTGTGTCCAAATGGATTCTTATCATTACTGTGCTTTAACCATGTAAATAATCACGCATCCTCCCATTCATGTTTACTTACATTTTCTTGCTGCATAATTGCCACCTTTTAAAAATATATGTCCCTGGTTTGAAAAACAATTTCAAAGCTTTAATGTCCTAAAACAATCAGTAGAGTTAGCTCAGATTTACAAAAAGGCAGCTGCAAATTTTCCTATTAGTTCAAACTTGTCAAATTGTCAGGAGTTTCACTGGATTTTTTGCATTGCTGCTTGCTAGTAATGGCATAACAGGTGCGCTTTTTATTGTCTCAGAACAAAATGTAAAATATATAATATAAAAACATTTGCTATTTGATGTACTTTGAATCATCTCACTATTTATATAATTTTATAGCCATTAAATGAACTTTTTTGTATAGAGATAAAGGATTTCTAAATCTGAGAATATTTGGGGATTTAATTTACACTTTCACTTGAACCAAAAAAAAAATGACTTAGGAGATGACAAACTATCCCTGAGTAGGATGTGTTGATAAGAAATCATGATAATAGTGTGCTTTTTTTCTACTTCATATCTACATCTCAAATATGTTCCTATGGTTTCAGTCTTACACACTTAATTTGACTTAGAATTTTCCAAAGGATTCTGTGGGTTGTATTTCTAGTGTCACCAAAGAACTTTACTTATTGATTCAAAAATTTAGAGATAGTGTTATTAGTGGTGCAGCTATTATTTTTTAAGCATGAGTTTATTTTATCAAATTTGAATCACCTGAAGGCTTATTTTTTATTTTCTACTAAGTAAGAAGAAAGAATTATTTTAGTTGATCAAAAGTTGTCATATTTTCACATGTAGCCCCATGTTCATAGCAGCATTGTTCACAGTGGCCAAGACATGGAAACAACCAAAAAGCCCTTCAATAGAAGACTGGATAAAGAAGATGTGGCACATATACACTATGGAATACTACTCAGCCATAAGAAATGATGACATTAGATCATTTATAGCAAAATGGTGGGATCTTGATAACATTATACGGAGTGAAATAAGTAAATCAGAAAAAAACAAGAACTACATGATTCCATACATTGGTGGAACATAAAAACGAGACTAAGAGACATGGACAAGAGTGTGGTGGTTACCAGGGGTGGGGGGAGGGAGGACGCAGGAGGGAGGGAGGGAGAGATTTAGGGGGAGGGGGAGGGGCACAGAGAAAACTAGATAGAGGGTGACGGAGGACAATCTGACTCTGGGCGAGGGGTATGCAACATAATTTAATGACAAGATAACTTGGACATGTTTTTCTTTGAATATATGTACCCTGAATTATTAATGTCATCCCATTAACATTAATAAAAATTTATAAAAAATAAAAATAAAAAAAATAAAATATGTGGCGTTCATGGCTCTCTCAGCCAAAAAAAAAAAAAAAAAAGTTGTCATATTTTGAATAGCAAGTTAAAGATAAATAAGTTTATATAGGAATTAGTCATTAGCATTTTGTCCTTGTATGCTGAAAAGCACTGTAAAAACCTCCCATCATGTTTCAATGAGTAATTGTCTGTATTTGAGCTTTTCTTTAAGTCCAGGCAATTGGTAGCATTATGATATGTTAACATTGTTTGCTAAATAATAGAAATATTCCTTCAGAGAACTCAGCTACTATTTCTAAGAAATCCACGTGTGTGTCCAGAATTAAATATGGAAAAGTACCTATAATCCTCAGTTCTTAATTTGGCTACATTAATTATTATCTCTTTATAGTGAAGATGCTAAGTTCTAATTCTCTTATGTATGAGTAGAATTTTATGTACAATGAAATGAATAGCTACATAGTTGTGTCAGTAGCAAGTACATTACATTTTGAACAAAACTTCTTTACCAAGCAGCATGTATGACCCTGCTATAATATATATGTCTGCAGGATAAATAGTGTACATACTAATAATTTCAAATGGCCTAATAAATACCTGGAAATTGCAGAGAAGTGATGTATTGTATGTAACAGACATGTAGAGTAAGATAATAATAACCTTTAGATTATTGGCACCTTCAATAAAAGGGAAAACTAATAATGTTTTTAAAGCATATAGTATTTGTATAAACAAAAAAAATTTCCCCAGCAACAATAATAATATGAGCCTCTTACAAGTCCCTCCACTAATTATCTGTGTTATTATTAGTAGGTCATATCACCATCCATATGGGGACACTTAAAAACATAATGAGACATTTTTTAAATAAAGATATTTATTAGACACACATGTTTACATGCATGTGTTCATGTGTATCACTATAAATAGTATTAAATTCTCAAACAACATGGTCTATATATCAGTATGGATGTCCTTATAATGAAAACAAAACATTTATAATGAAAATTTTCTCACCATAAACAATATGGAGTTAAGAGAGTTTATGGACCTTATGCACAAACCATTCATAGTCAGTGTCAACAACTCAATATACAGGATCAAGAATCATAGATCTATGTTGGAAAGGGCCTCAAGGGCCATTTGGCTAATCTAGTACAATATTTCAAAAATGAGGCAGCTGAGACTCGAGGAAGTTATGTGAGTCACTCAAGGTCATCGTGCTATGGACACACACACACACACACACACACACACACACACACACACATAGAGTCATCTCTGATAGACAAACAAGATGTCAACATGTCATAAGATGGCCTGAAAACAAATACCCTTATAACAAAGCCTGTGGGAGCTTCAGGAACCAACCCTGCTTAAGTTGGCAATATACTGAGAGTACCTCATGATTTCTGTTCTATTACAAATACTATGTTCAGAAACATCCTTGGGCCTGATATTTAATATCTCTTTAGCTGATTAATCTATTTCTAAGATATAGTATAATAAAAGGGGATCACAGTAGACAAGGGCAAGAATTCTCCTCTCTATGTGAATGCTTACTTCTAAGAATTTCACTTTCAATCATCTGTGAATAACAATAGATTTCAGAGGAAGTTTAACAAAGGGGTACAAAAGTCTAAACTCTGCTTTTATGTTCCCCTCTCAAAGACTATGTGGCCAAAATAAGCCAACTTTTATGAGAGAAATATAGTCGATGCATTTTACAATGCTGATATTAGAGGTTAGGGCCAATATTCTTAGTATGGGCTAAGTGTTATTACTGAGATTTCAGGGCAAGGATTACATTTTACTGAGTATGATTTGACCTGTGGTATATACAAATCTAAACCATGCTATAAGCTTCTATTATATTCCTCTTGAGGTATATTTAAAGACTGATGAGTTAACCTTTGTGAAGTAGTACCATGAGACCTTCAGGTTAAAGAAGACTATATCAAGTATCAATTCAGTGCCGCTAACAATACTGAATGTGCCTAGAAAACAGACTGAAAATAATCGGTAAACTATTCTCTGCAGTTCCCTTGGTATCAGAACAGCACAGCTAGCATGCTGACAGCTAAGCTTCATGAGTTTAGAGGAAGAAAATGATCAATGGCAAAGAGCATACCCACCTTTGAAATGACATGATCCATTATAAGAATCAAATGTTAAATAGCTTCCTGTACAGAGTGCTCTCAATTAAGACTGAACAGTGAGATCATCTGTATGGTTAAATATGCTCTGTGGGAACAACCTTTTTGGAGCTTAAAAATCACAGAAGGACTATTCCTACAATGACACTGGAGACTTGGATACAATTTCCTTCACCTGTTTTTCAAGTTGGTAGTTTTATTAGGAAACTTTTAGCTTGAGAGGCTGCTAAATTTGGGGCTAAACCTATACACCTTTATGCTTCTTTGAGCAAGAGGTGCTTCTAGTCTTCTTTTTCTATTGGGTTCAGAATAGATGAATGTGGTTTTAGTCCAGGATCTCTGGACAACTGTGTGCCATTCATGCACTTGATAGCTGATGTCCTTCATCTCTGAACTTTCCTGTTACAGTAAACTAGTCTATCCACCCGAGTCCCAGCTCCTTGTCTAACTATGCTTTTTTCCTTTGGTGGGGCTGAGGGTGGAGGGCTGAAAAAAAATTTAGACATAAAAAAATCAACAGGCCAAGTTTCTACTTTCAGGCTTGCAACTAGCCAGGTCTATGGCCTTGAACAAGTTATATAATCACTCTGGTCCTTAGTTTACTTGTGTTTCAGAAGCTTGTATATTTCTTGTTCATTGTTAAGCTCTGCTAGTGCAGAAATATTTGTTTTCCTCACTGATGTAGCCCAAGAGCCTAGCACATATTAGGTGCTCAAGAAAATTTGTTTAACAGATGAATATTTCACAACGGTGTTACCATTCACCAGTCTAGCAATGTAGAAATCACAGAATCAGTGAAAATTTCTGCCTTTCCTTACACTTACACAATAACCAACTCCAATATCCTAACTCCTCTCATATCTATCCATTCCTTTCCATCTGCACTTAAATTCCCTTAAATCGAGTATTAATCATTTTTTACTATATTCTCCAGACCATTTTCTAAAATGCAAACACGTCATAATGCTGACCTCTTTAAACTCCTTCAATAGCTTTCCCATTGTCCTCTGGATCAAGTCCAAAGTCCTAGTAATAGCATAAAGGGCCCTTCATGATCTGTAAAATCTTTTGTGACCACTTCTTAGACCTTCAGATCTTGTAAAATACACTCTGCATATTTCATCCCTCCCCCTTATTTTTTAAGAAAGGAAAGAGCGAGCGAGAGAGAGAGAGAGAGAGAGAGAAGCATCAATTTGTTGTTCCAATTAATTGTGCACCCATTCATTGCTTCTCATATGTACCCTGACTAGGGTTTGAACTGGTAGCCTTGGGGTCAAGTCAGCAAACCTGCGATCAAACCAGTGACCACAGAACTTTGGGATAACGCTCTATGCACTGCACCACTGGCCAGGATTCTCTCTTTCTTTTATAGAATTTAGTGAAATGTATTCTAAATAGTGACTCATACTTGTCTCCCCAACATAGATTGGTTTCATCATAAAATATCCCATTGCCAGACATGCTGATAGAGACATAATAGGGGTCCAATAAATGTGTGGCAAATGAACAAGTCAGTAAGGAGGTTAGAATGGTGGGGTGGCTTTCACACCCAGGGAGAAACTGCTTAACCTTTCTGCCACAGTGTATTAGAATCCTTAAGGATGCCAAAGCAGATGGACTAGAAGCTAGCATGACTGTGAAACATGAAACCAGGTTTCTCTACCCTTTCCACCAGATCTAATCTTCTATGGGGCTACCATTAGTTCTCATTATTTAACTAGCTTTCAGCGAGTAAGCATGTTTTGAAGAGAGGTAAGAATAACGTTGAGTTTAGGGTACTTTATCCAGAAGAGAGGGAAGTAGGGTGATTGTAAAGGCATGTTCGTAATTAGCTTTTTCCTCCCCTTCTGAGTAATTTTCTTCTTTACCGACAGAACTGGAGCATGTCCTTTTGTATTAGGTAGGAGGGATGGATTGGGCAAGGAGAAATGCTCAGTATACTGAATTTAATGTTGATTCATTAAGAATATAAGTATCTGAATATGTACAACCGAAGAGTGGAATATGACCAGGCATTTTACCCAATTCTGAGGCATCAAGAAGGATACATAAGTGATGTGACTGGCCTTGAGGAAAAAACTATGATACAGAATCACAAGTAACTAAGTGTGTATTAAGTCCTACATAAACAGGTAAGTTTCTGACTAAATGTTAAAAACCCAGTCATGGTAAAGATACCAAATGTTGGTGTTCTCTAGGGTTCTGACTTTCTTCAACCTCATCTTTCACTCTTCCTGGACAAGAACATGCCTTCTTATGGTCTGAATTACGATCTGAATATTTGTTTCCAGCTCAGAATTCTTCTATAAGTTCCATTCTTGACTATCAATCCTTTGCTGCACATATCCACCTGGATCTTCTGCAGACACATCCAACTCAGCACATTCACAACTGAGCTCACTAGGTCCTGTCCCTCTGCCCCAAACCTGCTCTTCTGCTTACGCTTCTTTTCTCTCTCAGCTGGTGATGCTTCTTTTCACTTAGACACCCAAAAACGTTGTCCCTGGCTCCTCACTTTCTCTCATCTACCACGGTAACTTTTTTCTGGTCTTTCTCTGCTTCAGTATTCTCATAACTACAGTTTCAATTTTGGGATCTCCCTACCACCTCATCCTGGGACTACTCCAATAATCACATTGCATTTGCCTTTGATGACCTTATGTCATCCATTTCCAATTGGTCCTCTCAGTAGCTGTCAGAGTGTTCTATCTTAAATGCAGTGTGTTATAAACCACTCAATGGCTTCTTATTGTGTCATGAAGAAATACAAATTCCTTAAAATAGTGTGTAAATAAAATTCCCTGTGTCTGGCCCTTGCCTATCTCTCCAATTTTACCTCTTTCTGGACTCCTAAACCATAGTTATACCCAATGACTTGCATGTCCACAAATGTGTTATTTGGATTCACGTTTCTACTTCTTTAAGTTATTCTTTCTGTCAGGAACATTTTTTTACTCTCTTATCCACCTGATAAACATGTACAGTATATCCTTACTTAATGCCATTGATAGGTTTTGTGACTTTAAGTGAAACAACATATAAAGAAGTCAATTCTACCACAGGTTGATGTAAATAAGACTTAAGTCCTGATGACATCTCATCGATGTTATACTGAAATAACATTGAATGAAACATCATTTGGGAACCTGCTATAATCATCTTTTAGTGTTCCTCAAAAAACTAAATATTAAATTGCCTTATGATCCAGGTATTCCACTTCTGGGACTATATCCAAAGAAATCCCAAATACAAATGTTGATTCAAGTGTTAAAAGACTTCTCCAAAGTCTTCTCTGAATGTTGGGCCTCTTCAGAAATAACCTACTGCTCCCTCTTTGTGCTGTCTGCACATAGCCTTGGACAGAGTCCAAGGGTACTTTTTAATCCATAGTGAATCAGATGATGGACTCCTGGAAGATAGTGTAATGTAGTGACTAAAAACACAGAATGTGAAGATAGAACACGTTTTCTAAATTCTTCCTCTGCCACTTATTTTGCAGGTAACTGTGGATGAGTGATTAAATCTCTTTGGGCTTCACTTTCTTCATTTGTAAAGTGGGCATAATTATAGCACTTACCTCTTAGGCTGTTCTGAAGATTAAGTGAATATGTGTTCAATACTGAGAATAATGCCTAGTACATAATTGTTATGAATATAGTGCTCTAATAATAATATTAATGTTAATATTATTTTAAACTTGAATCTCTCGACAACACTATATCTGATACATGAAAGGGTAGAACATGTTCAACAACATTTAGTAATGAAATTAATGATCAGGTTAGAATTGTACTATAGAGTCCCATAATGCCCAGTCACTTCTCTTTTGTCACCCTCCTCTAACATGTCCGATATGCCTCCTCCACTAAACTAAAGTGCTTTTTTTTTACAAGGACCATGACCATCTTGTTTACCACTGTTTCTCTAGCACTAAGCACACAGCACTCACACATATGTTTGCTAAATATATAAATGAATGAGTTTTTCAAGATTTGCACTGTAGTCATTATTCCATTGTCTTTAGCATTTTAATCACTTTCTGAAATTGTAACATGCAATCTTCTCTCCCATATTATTTCTATGTGAGGCAGCAAAATTTTGCACAGTGAAGTATTAGATTAGAATTAATTCTCTTAACAGAGGGCTTCTCTTGTTTCTTTATAGCACAGGCTCACAGACTTGTAGGTTCATGAATTATTTAGTGGCACAAAAAGTCTCAGAGAACACCTATGGCTCCTGCTTATTATGTGTCATTTTATATCCTTAACAAAAACAGGCAGAGGCTTTGTAAGAGTTATCATTTAGTAATTTTACTCATTTAATGAGCACATGGTCTGAAGATAAGAACAGTTTAAAAAAACAATCTCTTATTTTTAGTTTACATGAAAAAACAAGTTTTGTCCACAAATACCTACAGCAGGATGCCCTTTTAAATCTCCATCACTGTGCATAATAAGGTTTCAGAGGCTCTTGTTGATGTGATCAGGAAACATTTTATAGAACACTGTGGGGAATATAGTCAATAATATTGTAATATTATGTGTATTATATAATAATATGTGATACAATGTATGGGGCCAGGTAGACACTTGAAATATCAAGGGGACTGCTTTATAAAGAACACGATTTTATGATCACTATGTTGTACACCTGAAACTAGTACAATATAATATTGAATATAAACAGTAATTAGAAAATTAAAAAAAATTCTTTGAATAAAATTGTATTTGGTCTTGGTGGATGGGTTGGATTTTCCTGGGTGGAAGGTAATAGCATTCATTCCTTGCTGTGAAAAGGGCATAGAGAAAAGTGTGATGTACTAGGGGAATAGAAAAATGAAATCAAAATTGTTGGAATAATAATTGGGTGACAATATAGCAATACTGTATATAAATAGAGTAAAGATCTTGGGCTAAGTTGTGTTTTGAAATGATGGAACACCCAGTGGAAATATGTAGCATGTGGTGGAAAATGAAGGGTTATTTGAATTTGGGGAAATGTAGATTTGAAACAATCTGTAGAGAACTGATAGTGAGAGACTGGGTAATAGATGAAATAACTGTAGGAGAATGTAGAGTGAGGACAGAGATTCTAGCACAAACCCACTACAATGAAAAATACAACTAAAACCCCAAAAGTATGTTGTGTATAAAAACCCAATAAAATAGTAGCCTGGGAAATATTGGAAGACCCTTATGACCTATGAACAGCAAAGAGAATAAGACTTAAAGGAGAACTACCTTAAGGCAAAGACCAGTGAGAAACTGGGAGTGCAAGAAGGAAAAGGAAATAACTCCAATGTACCTGTTGAGCAGTCAGATCCTGTCCACTTGGGGTCACAGCTACACATTCCAGTGTCCAGAAGAAAAGTCCCGTGCCCTGAGCACTGCTCTTGGCATATAGGAAGTGGAGTTTCACAGTTGATTCCTCCCCAACCAGTAGAACAGTGGCATTCTCCCTTCACACAGATGCCATGGCTGGAACACATTGGGTCTAAGCAGTCCTCTGAAGGCCCGGAGAAGAAAGGAGGGGGTTAAAATTGAACAGATATAGCTGTTTTATGACACCAAGATACACTGATTTCCTCATATTATGCCATTTCTGCTGTTTTAATTAGGCAATAATATGACTCAGGTCAACATTGTATTCAAACTAGAAGATTATTAACACTTAAAAATATGGTTAGATATCATAAAGATTGCATATTACAGTTAGAAAAAGAAGGAAAGCATACATATGTTGTGTGAAATTGTTAGCAGTATGTGGCACTCCCACACAAACAGACCAGTGTGGGCCTTTGGCAGGAATTCCTCTGATTTGCAAAAAAGCCCAAAATTTTTGGTAACTCATTCTTTGTCTTTTCTGAAATTGGAATCATAGCTCCCAGAAATTCCTATTATTTGACATGTCTAGGAGAGCTGATATAGATTAAATTTGGATTATTCAAGGTATTGAGCAAAGTGACTGCTGTTGCATAAAATCATACAATATAAGAAATTTATTATAGCCTCTCATTTATTCCTTAGAAGCATTGGAAATGCAACATATTAAACCCAATTGAAAATTTCTTTTCCTGTGGCTTTTCCTTTTATTGTGACAAGGTGACAGTTTCTAATGTTTTTAGAATATCACAGACTCAATTCTTTTTGACTCTGATTCTGTGAATATAGAAATTTTTAAACACATGTGTAATTTTTTGGACACATACATATTTTTGGACAAATGTATAAGCTATATTAGAAGCAGATTTCTATGATTGCCTTGGGGAGAACTCTGTTATGCTTTTAATTGAGTGATTATGGAAAATAGGAAAGTTGATTTCCAAACTTCTAGTCTTCGCATACAGATAAAATGAGACAAAATGATTTACCATGATGCAGATATGTGCTTTGAATTTTTCAGGAATGGAAAAAAGCTGATACAATTTGACATCATTTACAAGACTGGCCTAGTTTTAGGGTGTGGTATGGCCACGGAACAGTGTATGTTTAAACTAGCATTATTCCATTTAGCATGATTGTCATTATAATTAGCCCACAATCACAGGATCATTAACACAATGGTATAATACCTGAGCTAATAGGTAATTAAATATCAGAAGGTATGTCTAATTTTATTAGTTTGTTATTTGGAGGGGAAAAAAGTATAAAGTTGAAAATGTTGTTTTAGAAGGCCATTTGGTCATATTAAAAATACAATAACAATTTCAATAAATAACATTTAACTTAATAGAATTTGTTCTATTAAAAGGCCACCTTCAATGAATAGATAAGTTATACTTAAATCAAAGGCATACTGTCATATGGCTGAAGGGGCCAGGCAGGTGGCAAACAGGAATGGGATGGGCTGGACTTAAGAAAACAGCATTGGGAGTGAACTGAGAGCAGTTTAAGGGGAGCTGCTGCTTCTTGGCTCCAGTTGGTTATCACCACATAGGAAATGGGAGCCCAGGATTATCAGACTTTTGAGTTGTTCACGAGAGGCTAGGACTAGAGATTTTTATAGGACACTTCTCTTGTTTTAATTTAGGCAAAGACGTCACATTAAACAACAAAAACACCACCACCACCACTGTATAAACCAAAGCCCATCCATAAACCCAGTTCAGCCTGTGGGCTACTGGTCTGTGATGTCTGACTCAAAACATTTTTTCTTATTGTATTTGCAAAGCTCAGACCATTAAGTACGGTATTCCATGCTATCTTGGTTACTCTACAAATTTTTTTAGTGATGCCTAGAATGCAAAGTCCTTTTTCAGCTGCTTAGGTGATTTAAATAAAAGGGTCTAAACAAATTAGGCTAATTTTCACAGCAAATTATTGATGTTGTGATAATAACCATTTTTAGGTGAATGTGTATGCCCATACAGCATCTGAATTTACAACCTAAATCTCATAATTGCAGTTGGATCACTATACAGTTTCCAAAAGTAACTCAGGAAATTGGGGGCCTTGTCCAGGCCTGATGCCATTCATTGGAACAGATCCAATTTTCATACCCAAATTCTGCTCCTGCTAATAGGAGGTGAAAAGCTAAACGCTTGCTTGCTCATGGAGCGGAATGAGATTAAACCTTTTAGAATGCTGTGTAATAGTCTTAATGAGCCATGAAAAAGGGCTGATTACTAGTAAACTTATTTTTCAATGTGTCTCTTTAAATGATAAAGACTATTGTTATTTCCAAACAGGTTTTGGGTGTGTAAAGGTTCCCTTGGGGTAAATTTTAATATAAAGGCACTGCCTCAAAACTCATTAGTGACAAGCCCCTTAGGCATGGAGGTCAAGTTTCAACATGAGGTATGTAAAAATAAATAATATGTAGCAATAATGATGATAATTACAAATCACTCCTAAATAAAACATTCATAAAATGGTTCTAAATGTGCAAATATTATTATTTTTTAATTATGTGCTTTAAAGTAAGATGCAGGCCAGCACACTCTGGAATAATGAAAGCATAGGGATTAACACCTAAGATCATTAGTGGAAATTCTTAAGTTACGAAACAGTGTTAAAATGAGGGGGAAATGCCATTGTTCATTACTACCATGCAAGTGTCACAGATCTAGTCTCATATTAGTATTAGAGGCTGTCAGGAGAGATGTGAGCTCCCCTGACTCTAACCCCCACTCCATGTATACAGCAGACATGTTGAGCTTTTATGGGTTGCTAAGACCACTTATATCTTTACTAGCAGTATATAGTGGTGTCTTGGACAATTCAGTAGGAGCAAAGACTGAAGCAACAGATTAAAATGGGGTTCTGACCTTCCTCGCATATTTCTCCTTTGTATCCTGGCACACAGATGCAGATGCCCATGATACAGGTGCCATGACCAAAGCATGTTGGGTCAATGCATTGTTCTTCTGGAACATCACACTCGGGCCCCTTCCAGCCATTTCGGCAGACGCAGTGTCCTTTCTCGTATTCTCCATTCCCACCACACAGCACAGGGCACGAATCTGAAAATTGGCAAATGAACTTGGAATGTTCTCATAATGCTATTAAAATCTCCAATAAGCAATTCTCTATTGATTCTTGTATAACATTTTAGGGGAAAAACTGTACTATTTCCTTCTTAGCTTTTATGAAATAAGCCCATGTTTGTGACTACAAACAGAATTTACCTTTTATGGGAGTGGGATAAAGATAAATCATAAAACTACTCTGAGCAGAGAAAATTATTTTAAGTATTTGATTTTTATTGCAATATACTCTTAAATAATTACTATCGTCATCATTATTATAGGCTGGGGGTTCTCTTTCTTATGGCTGTTCTTTCTCAAGGAGACATATGCAGGGAAAAAATTGAAAATTTGAAAATCTTATAAATAGTAAGTTATTTAACTAAATGTTATCTTTAAAAGGTTGTACATTTAAAGAGATTTATGCTGGACAGATGTCTATTCCCATAACACATTGTGCAGACCTTTATTAGAACATTCACTCCGCTTTGTCATTGTTTGTCTCCCTATTGGAACTGGGATCCTTGAGAGCAGAACTTGTATTGTCTGCCTGATTTTTTAATACCAGCCATCACCTGCACTCTTACCTCCTACCTCCTCAAGATCTATCATGGTACTGGAAACCTAGTAAGTGTTATCCAATTTTCTGTTAAATAGAATTTAACCTAAAGAAATTAATTGGCTAAGTAACCTGAGAAGAAAATACTAACAGACTGAGAACCTTAAAAATACACAGAAAATGAGCAGAGAGCATTTCTATAGTCATAACTGTAAGCCTCTGAGAAAATACAATGTGATTTACCTAAAGCTTTTCAAGAATTAAACTGTGTGCAAGTCTAGGAAACAGTAATGTTTGCTACGTTTGACTTTTGACTCTCTAGTCTTTACTTTTCTAAGCTATTTGCTCATTTGGTGATTGTCCACTCTGTCTGGTTTACATGGGTGAGCATAAGCAGTTACTTACTTTGCCCACACTTCAAGTGCATCCATTCTGCATAAGTGTATGCAGGACACAAAAGTATCATGCAGTGGTTGGGTCAGATGATCTCGCAGCTGTTAGATAACCCTGGTTAAGTTATTGCACCTCTCTGAAGTTTTTCCTTTGCCCACAAAACAGGGACAATAGCAGGTCTACCTCACAGGACTATGGAAGGCAGTGGAATTAAAAGACATAACACAAAATATTTAGAAGAGTTTCTGGCAGAATAAGTGCTCAACTTTTGGTAGTGGTGGTGGGCAATGTTGCTGCTATTGTTGCTGTTACTATGGGCACTACTGCCAATCCTCTTTTTCCTGAGTTCTCACATGACATCCATTTCCCCAAATCAATATGAAGAACAGGGCAACATTACCTCTAGCACAGTCAGGCCCAAGGAATCCTGGAAAACAATGACAATGGCCAGAGATACACTCTCCATTTCCATTGCAATTAGTTGAACAGTCATCCATTATTTCTATTAATAGAAAGAAAAAGAAATTAACAAATCTGTAGGCTACAGAGTGCTTAATTTTTTTTAGTTGCAAAACTCTAGGCCTCTAACAGTGTTTCCCATTGCTATCTACAGAGCACTTACTATTTAAAATCAGATGCCAAAGATTTCTGTAAGATGTCACAGGCAGTTCCAAATTATTAAAAGCGTTCTTGATTTTCTGAATTGGCTATTCAGGAATAGAACTAAAAACCAACCTCATCTCTAAAGTGCATAAAGGACCTAGATGCACTGCATTCTTATGAGCCACTCATGATAAACCTTAAAATATACCAGGATTATAGGATATTTCTCAAAAGTGAAATGGACTTAAAAATGAAACCATTAGAGTAAGTTTTCTGATTATTTAAATTTAGTTTGTAATAAATAAAATTTTCTTCTCTAGCACCTAAAAATGTTCAATCTACTATCTTGACAGATAAAATATGATAATCAGTACTTTATTTTCATTAATAAGTGACCATGGGAGGCTTTTAAAGTAAGTGTTCATATTAAATTCACCACCACTAAAAGCATTGGAACGTAAGTATTTTGTTGAGAAATGCTTTCTTGACTGTAAATGAGTATCACTTCTCTGCTACTAATTTCTCTTCAATACATTCTTAGAGAAGAATAGGCTTTAGAGGAATTGAGAAGGTTTTAAAGGTGCCCATAGGTAGCTCTAGTGACAGAAAGATGTGCATGGTAGCAGAATTTGGATAAGCCTTCTGGTATTTTGACTGGAAAGGTATAAAGTTATACAAAAGCCAATCTCCAACTATGACTTTAAAAATTACAGTGTTATACATCTGAAATTTATATAATAATGTTATTAATCAATGTTCCCTCAGTAGAATGAATTAAAATGTTGAAGTGTTTCTAATTTAAAATTGTCTTAGGGTATATAATAGCATTAAATTCCAAGTTTGTGATCTATGCTGCTATGTATGCTTAACTCTTGTGGTTCTTTTTTTTTTTTTAAATTATCTTCTCATTACTCTTTTCTGTAAGTTTTCTATATTTAGCAATCTTGGATACTGAATTTTATGTTATGGTTTATTAAACTCATACTTCTTATATGTATATATTTTTCTTTCTCAATCCAAATTATCTACTTCATCTACTTTAACTTGGATAAGCTATTTCCAATTAAAAGGAAATGTTCTAGGAAGTAGTCTTGGCATCTCCCTCTAGACTATAAGATTTTATTTAATTATTTATGTATTTATTTATTTATAGAAACAAAAAGGGACAGAAAGTGTGAGAAGCATCAACTTGCAGATGCTTTCAATTTAGTTGTGCATTGAGCCTCTTGCACGTGCCTTGGCTAGGGCCATGCCAGTGACTCCTTGCTCAAGCCAGCGATCTATGGGCTCAAACTGGCAAGTTTTGGGACTGTGTGGATGAACAATACCCCTGCTAAAGCTAGTGACCCTTGCTGATGAGCTGGTGTTCAGAGCCAGTGACCTTGGGGTTTTGAACCAGTGACCTCAGCATTCCAGGTGACATTTTATCTACTGTGCCACCACTGGTGAGAATGAATTATGAGAATTTGCAATGAGGGCAGAGAAATAGTATTTCTTTAACTGAAGCCTTCTGACCACCTATATCAGTGGATCACTTGAGTCACTTACAGTGCAGATGCTTGGTCTTCACTCTAGATGTATTAAACCTGCCTCTGAGGACTGTGGCCCAGTAATCTACATATGAACAAAAACAGCAGGTAATCCTGCAGGTGCACACTGCAGTAAAGTACTGAGAATCTCAAACAAACTTTCAGAGTTAAGGAACTTCTAATCTAGACTTGGAGTTCTGCCCTGGGAAGAATAAATGTGAAAGGCAAAAAATGGTATCTAGTCTGGAGGATTCTTAGAAAGTTGAGAATGAACCCAGTGGCTGTGTGGAAAACCATCCTGGTATTAGTCAGAAGACATTATTTTTCTAAGCCTTATGTGAATGCATCAGATAGCATTTTGTATGTTTATAATGGTCTATTACAGGGGTAGTCAACCTTTTTATACCTACTGCCCACTGTTGTATCTCTGTTAGTAGTAAAATTTTCTAATCGCCCACTGGTTCCACAGTAATGGTGATTTATAAAGTAGGGAAGTTACTTTACTTTATAAAATTTATAGAGCAGAGTTATAGCAAGGTAAGGCATATAATAATAATTACTTACCAAGTACTTTATGTCAGATTTTCGCTAAGTTTGGCAGAATAATTTTTTTTTTATTATTAGGTATGGAATTTTAATTCATTCAGTTAGACTACTTAGTTTATATTATATATATGCCTACTTTTTTTTCTACAAGGTAATTACTGTTTATTATTTTTTATTAATTTTAATGGGGTGACATTGATAAATCAGGGTACATATGTTCAGAGAAAACAGCTCTAGGTTATTTTGACATTTGCTTATGCTGCATTCCCATCACCCAAAGTCCAATTGTCTCTCATCATCTTCTAATTGGTTTTCTTGGTGCGCCTCCCCTCCCTCTCCTCCCCCCCACCCCTTAACCCCCACACTCTTGTCCATGTCTCTGAGTCTCATTTTTATGTCCCACCTATGTATGGAATTATATAGTTCTTAGTTTTTTCTGATTTACTCATTTCGCTCAGTATAATGTTATCAAGTTTAATCCATGTTGTTGTAAAAGATCCAATGTCATCATTTCTTATGGCTGAGTAGTATTCCATAGTATATATGTACCAAAGCTTTTTAATCCACTCGTCCACTGACGGACACTTGGGCTGTTTCCAGATCTTCGCTATTGTGAACAATGCTGCCATAAACATGGGGGTGCATTTCTTCTTTTCATACAGTGCTATGGTGTTCTTGGGGTATATTCCTAACAGCGGGATAGCTGGGTCAAAAGGCAGTTTGATTTTTAATTTTTTGAGGAATCTCCATACTGTTTTCCACAGTGGCTGCACCAGTCTGCATTCCCACCAGCAGTGCAGGAGGGTTCCCTTTTCTCCACATCCTCGTCAGCACTTATTCTGTGTTGTTTTGTTGATGAGCACCATTCTGTGTTGTTTTGTGTGAGGTGTTGTCTCATTGTGGTTTTAATTTGCATTTCTCTAAACATTAGTGATGTTGAGCATTTTTTCATATGCCTATTGGCCATCTGTATGTCCTCTTTGGAGAAGTGTCTTTTCATTTCTTATGCCCATTTTTGGATTGGATTGTTTGTCTTCCTGGTATTAAGTTTTACAAGTTCTTTATAAATTTTGGTTATTAACCCCTTATCAGATGCATTGTCAAATATATTCTCCCATTGTGTAGTTTGTCTTTTTATTCTGTTCTTATTGTCTTTAGCTGTGCAGAAGCTTTTTAGTTTGATAAAGTCCCATTTGTTTATCCTGTCTTTTATTTCACTTGTCTGTGGAGACAAATCGGCAAATATATTGCTGCGAGAAATGTCAGAGAGCTTACTGCCTATGTTTTCTTCTAAGATGCTTATGGTTTCACGGCTTACATTTAAGTCTTTTATCCATTTTAAGTTTAATTTTGTGAATGGTATAAGTTGGTGGTCGAGTTTCATTTTTTTGCAGGTAGCTTTCCAATTTTCCCAACACCATTTGTTGAAGAGGCTGTCTTTACTCCAATGTATGCTCTTACCTCCTTTGTCAAATATCAGTTGTCCATAAAGGTGTGGGTTTATTTCTGGGTTCTCAGTTCTGTTCCATTGATCTATATGCCTGTTCTTATGCCAGTACCAGGCTGTTTTGAGTACAATGGCCTTATAGTATAACTTGATATCTGGAAGTGTGATACCTCCCACTTTATTCTTCCTTTTCAAGATTGCAGAATAAATCTTTACAAAACAACTTACTATGGTTAAATCTATCTTTTAATTTATACTTTGGTTGCTCCACTACTGCCCACCATGAAAGCTGGAACGCCCACTAGTGGGTGGTAGGGACCAGGTTGGTTACCACTGGTCTATTCTCTTATCCTTGCTTTAGAAAACAGAATTGGATAAGAAGTTGACGATTGGCATTTCTGAACTACAGCTGGGCTGGCAAGAATGTAACATTTGACAAAGAACTAAGCATTTTTAATGTGTTAAAACATTTGTTATTTTCACAAAATCATTCATTTATCAAAAAGGTCATTATGAAAAAGGACATAGTCTTTTTTTTTTTTTTTCATTATAAAACAGAACAATTATTTCTCTATTTTCTAACTGTCCAGATTTCTTGTACTAAGAGATCACGACAGTTTTTAAATCTGCATTTAGATGTCCCCTGCCTTGGATAAGTAATAGGAGGCCATGGAGGAAGCTTTCAAAGGAGAATATAGTTGAATTTAATTTTGCATCAGTTTCTATTGACAACTTTATGGAAGTAGTGTTGCAGGAATGTAGTTATTATAGAAAAAAATTAATAAAATTTATTATCAAAATAAATAAAAACCCCTTCATCTTATTGACTTATCTAAAAGGTGTTTCTGGGCCCATACTGCTACACAGAGCTCAACACCAGCAATGCAAATTAAAAGGAAAGGCAATTAATATTGGAGGTCCTGGAAGCTGCCATCTCCACAAGGTATCAAAGAGACACTGGGACGGTCTAGGGCCTCCAGGAGGAGGATGGCCTCAGTAACAAAAACTGAATGTGTTTTTCTATTTATGTTGGCCTCCAGGAAGCTTTGTCTTCTATCTTTTTTTTATCTTGCTACAGAATCACTATTTAGATACCAGTTCAGTAGAGTGGAGAATCATTTTCAAATTCTGTGCTTATAACTCTGTTCTTATATGAGAGTTTAAAGCCCCTTGATATCTGCATCTGCATTGATGATGACTTTTGCTTCTGGCAGGTTTTCTTATAAGAGAAACTAAAGGTTAGGAATAATCTATGCAATGACTATGGTGTAAAGGACAAAGGCTTTGGAATCAGACATACCAGGTACCTCACATCTCAATTTTGCCACTTGCTGGCTGTGAGGCTTTATCAAATTATTTACTCATTCTAAGCTTCTGTTCCTTATGCATAATACAAGTGTCATTATACCTCTGCTATCAGCCTTGTGATGAGAATCAAATAAGATAACTGAGTGGAACATATTCAGCACAGAGCTTGGGGCAGAGTGGCACTCCATGTGTCATGGTGTTACAGAGTGGACTGGCTGAGATGAAGGGATACTGACAATTCTGCCCACACCACTGGAACACAGTACGTATTGCTACAGACCAGGGGCTGACCTATGTTATTCTTCACAAAATGCTGGTTATTAATACTGTCTTGAGCTTTATTAGTAGCAGACCAAACAGAATTAAGATCAATCAACTAATTCTAGTATTATGATATAAAGAATAAGCAACATTTAGAAGAAAATCACACAAATTTCAGTTAATTTAATAAAAGATTTTAGCCTCCTTTTACTAAAATTAAGATAAATTATAAAAACCTTTAAATTAATGGAGATAATTTAGAGTAAATAACATATAACTTTCTTTTCTTTTTTTTGGAAATTGATTTGGATTCTCTTTGAGTAGAATTATAAGAGAAACATTTCCATTCTAATCTTAAATGACAACAGAAAAATAAACAAACTGACTTGCATAAGGAAAAAACAAGTATGTTTTTATATAGGGAAGTGGTAACTTAATATCTGGATAATAACACTTACATCTTAAAGGTTAGGTTTTTTGGGGGGAGGAAGAAAGGGACAGAAAAAAAAAACCCTCCAAGCATGTTTCTAAGACTATTGATCTTTTTTTAAAAAAGATTAATAGTTTTTTGCCTGACCAGACAGTGGCACAGTGGATAGAGTGTTCACCTGGGATGCTGAGAACCCCTGTCTGAAACCCCGAGGTCACCAGCTTGAGTGTGGGCTTATCTGGCTTGAGCACAGGCTCACCAGCTTGAGCACAGGAGTCGCTGGCTTGAGCATGGGATCATAGACAGGACTCCATAGTCGCTGCCTTGAGCTCAAAGGTCACTGGCTTAAAGCCCAAGGTCACTGGCTTGAGCCCAAGGTTGCTGGCTTGAGCAAGGGGTCACTAGCTCAGCTGGAGTGCTCTAGTTAAGGTACATACGAGAAAGCAATCAATGGACAACTAAGGTGCCACAACAAAGAATTAATATTTCTCATCTCTCCCTGTCTGTCTGTCCCTGTCTGTCTCTCCCTCTTTCTCTCTCTCTCTATCTCGCTAAAAAAAAGGTTTAATTCTTTTGCGAGTGTTTTGACTTAAGTTTAGGGGTAATGATAACCAAAAGAGAAAAAAAAATATCTTCACAAAAGTTTTAGACATTCTAGTTGCTTGATTTCTTAGGAAAAATGTATTCTCTTCTAAGTCACTGGCATTTGAAATTTTAAAATCAGGCCTTGATAGAAAACTATCATGAAAGGTATATGTCTGTTGAATGTGCCTCAATGAGTTTGTGAGTGGCAAAACAGCATTATGATTTCAAATATTTTTTTTTCCTGATTTGACAAATACTTTGTCTTTTGGAGATATAAAATCGGTGGAGTATTTCTTGAGGGACGAAATCACAAGGGCATTTTTCTGCCTTTCTGATTACTTTCAAAGAAGTTTTTGATAATCTTATTGATGGAATACTATTTTCTACCTACTCAAGGTCTTCAGCATAAGGTAAAAGTAGAACATAATTGTTATAAAGAGCAGATGGTATACCTATTAACAGTGAATACATCTTCTTAAATTTATGGCTGAACAAGTTAAATAAGGATAAAGTGGTGAGAGTTGTACAAAGTGACAGCTGCAAAACATTTTCTCTTCTTTATAAAGATGAGAGTTTTAGGAAAATACACACAATGAAATACTGTGTCAATGAGTTGTTTATCCTCAGGGATCTAAAACTGCTAAAGAGCTCAGTTGTATTCACGCGAAGGGTCAAGGGGAATGAATTCACCAAAATAAAAATAATAACAAGAGCAAGATATTTCTGATTAACTAGGGTGAACTGTGAATAATAGTTGGTGAAAATGTTGTATTAAAAAAGAAAAGATGTTTTAAAAGATCCTGAGAACACTGAAGCTGACATTGAGATGATTTGTAAACTAAAAATTCTAAAACAAAGGGCTTTGAATGACTCAAGTTATTATTCTTTAATACTCTTCTTTAAATATTCTCAGGTTGTATTTTGAAACCTTAAAGTTTGGTTTTAGAATCAGTCCCTTGTCAGGAAGAACTGGACTCAGGTTAGTTTTTCCTTTTTAAATGTGTTTGTTTTCTCCTTTTAATAGATCTTTCATTAACATAGCTTTCCCCATTTAGTCTTTTCTTTACTGAAATTGTTCTGTGTAGCCTCAGTAATGTTATCTAGGTAATTATTTCTACCAAAAACACACAAAATAGTGTATGAAAAGTACCCTAAAGTAACAGTAAATAATAGAGCTGTAAAAAAATCTTATCAGCA
The DNA here is from genome assembly GCF_036850995.1 of Saccopteryx leptura. Classification (NCBI taxonomy): domain Eukaryota; kingdom Metazoa; phylum Chordata; class Mammalia; order Chiroptera; family Emballonuridae; genus Saccopteryx; species Saccopteryx leptura. The sequence continues at coordinate 117,404,798 of NC_089516.1, forward strand.
TTTAAGCAATATTAATGACAACAACCATATAAGCCTTTTTTTATAGTCACCAATTATAAATAATGAATTTAAGGAAGAATGAGCAATAAGCTTAAATAACATCTGTATTGCTTCAATCACTGATTATGTCCTTCTAGAGTTATTCTGTCAATTCAAAATAATAGCCAAGGCAGCTTACCAATTGCTGTTGTTAACACAAATACTTGTTCCATCTTTTTTCCATCATTGTAAAATGCCAGATACCAAGGTCCTTGGTCCATGTACTCAATGAAACCTGTCTCCTGCAGCGAGGTTAAGATCAAGTTCCGAGGCGAGTGATGGTCATCATCAGAGCCCTTGGAGTCTTGCTTGACTAGTTGTTTTCCATCCATTAGTTTTACAAAATCAAACTGGAACAAAAATGAACACAATATGAACCCCTACTCTTACTTCTAGACTGATAAACACTTCTAACTTTATTTGCCCTATTTCATACCTCTTTGCTTTGAGGCAGACAAAGAGAAAAAAGTCAGTCATTTTTAAGTAAATTTAAATCTAAAAGTATATAATTAATTTTGAAAAAATCCCACTACACTTTTTGAATACCATTTTGGAGTATTTAAAATAGTCATTCAAAAATAAATAAACCAGTCCTGGCCAGATAGCTCAGTAGGTTAGAGTGTCATTATGATATGCCAATGTCATGGGTTCGATCCCCATTTAGGGCATAATGAATGCATAAATAAGTGGAGCAACAAATCAATTTTTCTTTCTAAAAATCTATCAATAAATAAAAATAAAATAAATAAACAAGAAACAGAAAAAATGTTTAGTATTATACAATATTTTTATATGTTTCTAAAGTATCTGATAGAAGATGCTTGAAACCACACATTCCCCTTGGAAAGGTTACTATGACCTTCCTACAAATTTTAGAGTTTTATATTTTTTAAATAAATGAAGAAACAGTCAAGAATTTGAGAACATTCATCATCATTTATATTTTAAGTCCCATATTTAGATATTCAAAGGACATCCTCATTTTATTCCTAATCAGTGCGCAAGGACATAGCACATGTGTCCTTCAACATGTTTTCAGTAGTCACACTTGAATGGCATTCTAATCCCCTGCCCACTCTGACCCAGAAGGTAAGTTTGGACGACAGTATATCTGCTCAAAACAAAGCAAACCCCAGATGGCTATGATTCCTTCTGCTACTTTTTAGATGGAGCAGGGCCCCAAATGGGTTCATGTAGGAAAGAGATAAGGAAAATGAAATGAGAGAAATTAGGTAGCTGAGGTTGACAGAAGGGTTTTGTAAACACACAGCTTTCATACACAGGATGGGGCAACAGTAGCTTTACAGCTGTGAGTACTTGAAACAGAGTTATTTTTGTATCATTATTTATTAATTATTGTTTTGTTTTCCATATGAACAACTGTAAAACTACATTTTTCCCACCCTGCATTTGAGTCATTATTAACAATAACAAGATAAGCTTTTACCAGTAAGACAAAACTGCCTTTTGTACTCATTTCCATTATAGATATGCATTCTTTCATTGGGACAAGGTGTCACAGATGTATAGAACCAGGAAGGGGGTGTGGGCAGCACAGATATGTAGCATGATAAGGTTGAGAAGGTTCATGACCATCTTATTCCAGGAAACAGAATTCAAGTTTCAAGAATATTTTCTTGAACTCCCTTTTCTAAATTTGCTCTGCTAAATATGATTCCTTATTTCCCAATGATATTTTATTTTTCATTTGTTTCAGTGTGATTACTTTGGATATTTTGTTCATTACAAAGATTTTTTATCTTCACCTTTGACTCCCATACATGTTGCAAGTCAGAAACCCTGAACTATTAAACCTACCACCTTTTAAAAAGGTCAGAAAATACCTGCAATATCAAATACCTGAGTGTGTGTAGGTGGAATGTTTCTTCTTCCATAAATTCCAAGCAGAGAGTCCTTGGCTAAAGAAATATTGAATTTCAGATATATTGGATGGTGGATAGTAATCTGGAAGCGCCAGAATAAGCCGGGTGGAATGGTCTGCATGACCTGTGCACCAATGTCAACTTCTCCGGTGTCTATTGTCCGTCCCTTCTGAAATACTGGTTTTAAAGGTAAAGAAAATTACACATAACATTAATCTGAATTTATAAAGCAATGGTTTTCAGATTTTCAAGAACAAATACATCAAAATGACTTACACAGCTCTTTCTTCCTGCCCACACCACCCATCTTTCAAGGCTTTACGAAAATTAAATATTTCTGAGGAGCCCTCCCTAACTGACCATTACTATATCAGTCTTTTCCACCTCTGAAACTACTATTGCATTTATTTCTGTCACTTGATTCATTTTAACCATTATTTACTGAATGCTGACTTGGAAGCTACAAGAGATACAAAGATGAGTAAGAGGCAGTTTTTGATCTCAAGAAGGTTTGAATATAAAAGATAAAATAGGACAAGTACACAAATAACCATGGTGTAAAAGAAAATAAGTACTGTAGTTATTCAAAGGAGGGAAAGGTATTTGGTTGGAGGATATTCCTCATTTCCAGCTGTCTCTATGCCCTTTATCTTCCTTTATGTTTCTCCATAGCACTTAGCCCCACCTAACATACAACCTATTTTACTTATTTACTGTTTTCTCTCAATACAATATATACTCCATGTGGCTTTGGCTGTTTTGTTCATTGCCTTATCCCCAGAAACGAAAAGAATGTAGGCAAATAGTATGTGAGAAATACTATTTATTTGTTGAATAAAAAAATGAATCAGAAAAAGGTATTTATGGGAAGTGGTATTGAATATGGTCCTTAAAAGAGGGAGAGGTTTTCACCAGAGCTGTTGGGCTGGGTGCTCCACAAGAAGGAAACAACTTGAACCAAAACAAAGAGGAGAAAAGAATTGTAAAGCTAAAGTGCATAGGTAGAAGAGCAGTGGAGATAAGGCTGGAGGGAAAGAATGGTGCTATATTCTATAGGGCCTTGAGTATTAGTCCTGAATGGTTTATTTAATAAGGAATGGAAAGCCACTGAACGTTTTTAAGAAGAATAGAGAGATTTGGGTACATTAGGAAGCCTAACCTTAAGGCAAAAGATGGGATGATTTAAGCAGGGAGACATAAGAATGATAGAGGAATTATGGGACAACAACTCAGGTGAAATGACATGAAGATAGAAATTTAGAGTGGGCCCAATAGTTCATGTGGAAAAAGTACAGTCTAGTCAATTGTAAAATGAACAAGTGGGACTATCTCAAACTAAAGAGATCATACGAAAAAGGGCGGGGGAATAAATCACTAAACTGAAAAGGCAACCTATAGACTAGGAGAAAATATTATCAAACTATATATCTGAAAAGGAGTTAATATCCAGAATATACAAAAAAACTCATCTAATTCAATTACAAAAAAAAGCAAATAATTCAAATATGAAAAACAGACAAAGGACCTGAATAAACATTTTTCCAAAACACACACACACACACACACACACACACACACACACACACACGGCCAGTAAGTATATGAAAAGGTGCTCAACATCACTAATCATTGGGAAAATACAAACTACAATGAGATATCAACTCACACATTTTAGGTTAGTTATTATCAAAAAAGACAAGAGATAACATGTTGGAGAGGATGTAGAAAAAAAAGAAGCCTTACACGCTATTGGTGGGAAGGCAAAACGATATAGTGGTTCTGGAAAAAAAAATAGTGTTTCCTCAAAAAATTAAAAATTTAACTACTGTTTGACCCCACAACCCCACTCCTGGGTATATATCCAAAGGAACTTAAATAAGGATCCCAAAGAGATATCTGCACATCCACATTAATTGTTGCATTATTCACAATAGCCAAGATATAGAAATAAGCTAAATGACTTTAATGGATGAATGAATAAAAATATGTAATACATACACACATACACAAAATAGAATGATGGAATATTATTCACCCATAAAAAGGAAGGAAATACTGCCATGACAAAATGAATTACTTTTGAGGGCGTTATGCTAAGTGAAATAAGCCATAAATAGACCAAAACTGTGTGGTATCACTTATATGTAGAATCTTTTAAAAGCCAATTTTGTAGAAACAGAATAGAATGGTGGTTGTCAGGGCTGGCAGGAGGAGCAAATGGGATGTTATAGGTGAAAGGGTGCATATTTTCATATATAAGGAGTTCTGAGGATCTAATATACATCATAGTGACTGTAGTTAAAAATAGAGTATTGTAGCCTGGTCTATGGTGGCACAGTGGATAAGGCATCAACTTGAAACACTGAGGTCGCAGGTTCAAAACTGTGGGCTTGTCTGGTCAAGGCACATATGGGAGTTGATGCTTCCTGCTCCTCCCCCTTTCTCTCTCTCTCTCTCTCTTTCTCTCTCTCTCCCTCTGTCTCTCTCTCTTCCTTCCTCTCTCTCTCTTCCCTCTCTATAAAATAAATAAATAATTTTAAAAATAAGATATTGTATACTTGAAAGTAAATCTTAAGCATTCTTTCCACACACAAAAAGAGAGTTGATTATGTTAATTATGTGAGGTTATGGTTGTGTTAATTATCTTGATCTTGGTAATTATTCTACAATGAATATTATCATGTTGTACCTTAAATATAATACAATTACACTTGACAATTTTTCCTCAATAAAATAAAAAAACCCACATATTATCTAAGAAGTATAAACTTGGATTATCCTGAAGAAGGGTACAAATATCAGTTAATTTCAAATTAGTATATATTTAAAACTCTTACTGTAATCTTACTGTAAGTATAAGTATTAAAAGGCAAAAAAAAAATTTTTTTCTGACCTAGCATAGAGAAAATAATACAGAGATAAAAAGACTTTAAACAAAAGCAAGTTAGGGAAGACATAGATTGAAATGGTTAATTAAAAAACACAAAAGAGGGAAGAAAAAATTTCATATATCCCAATCTACAATTACAATGAAGGGCAATGAACTATATGTTTGTATTAAAAGGTAATAACAATCATTCTGAATCAAAAAGTCAAATCATATTCCATGCTTTTAAAAAATAATCTAAAATATAGAGCTATAACAATAAAAAGTTATTTCCCCAGGAATAAAAGGAAAAAGAAAAGGAAAGAAGAAAGATAATGTAAAGGAAAATTTACATTAGGAAAGGAAAGCAAAGCTTCTGAAAATCAAATGGGCATAAGAAGGGGGTCTTGTTAAAATGCAATTTATGATTCTGTCACTATGAGATTTGATATTTCTAACAAGCTCTCATTAATGCCCATGTTGAGTGGTCCATAGCTTACATGCTGAGAAGTAAAGTTCTTAGGACACAGGGACACTAGATGTGGGGGCTAATGAAAGGTCAAAATTGACCTCATGATTGAGTTTGGTTGACTTAGTGCTGGTAGCAAAAACAAGAATCCTAGCAGGAGATTGTTTGTGTGAGAAGATGCTGAGTTTTGACAATCAGATCCTTACTATTTATTGCCATATTTTCTAGTGATTTCTGATGTTTCACTATATGTTTCTGTGGCAATCTTTGTTATGCGGTGGCAGGGAGAAAAGGCAGACAAGAGGATTGCCTTGATCTTAAGCAAGGAGTATTCACCTCAGGAGGGAAAGTTCAATTCGGCCTCATTTCTCACAACCTTTACATCTTTCAGCCATTAACTCCTTCTCCACACCAAGCACAACACACATGCTCTCTGTCCTTTGTGTTCGCCCGCTATTAAATTAACAGCCCATTAAGAAACACACCTGCAGTGGCTTTATCCAGAGGCCAATGCCTTACAGCTTTTAACTCCCTAAAATACCTCCATTATTGCTTTTTGTGTTAAGGCCAAGAGTAATAACTATTTTAAGAATTTTCACTGTTAACTGTTAATAATAGATTTCAAATGCAATTTTGAACATAATTATGTATTACAGGACACATAATTTTGTAGAATTGACATTTCTAATAAAATATGCCCTTTGAAATGATGAATGACCAACTGAGGACCTTATATTTTACTGAAAGTTACTTTTCTCCATGTGAGACAGAACAGTTTGGTCCCCAAGGGTTTGGTTATACATTTAACTCTTAATGTCCTGGAGCTGACAGATGTCTTCAATGAGCAGGCACTTAAGAGCTTGTGTTTGTGTGGATATTTACTTCAGTTCTCAACTTAATGTTCAGTTTGTTTAACTGTTAACTTCACTCTAGGCTCTCACTACTTAACACGAATCATTAGGTCATGCAAACAATATTATAAATATAAAACAATTAAAAATGTTTTAGGTTTAGCAAACATTATTTTAAAGGTGCTACTCCAAAAGCCTTTAATGAATACAGACACTGTCACTTCTAAAAATCCAAGGCAAAGCTGGCTGATGGGCATTAACCTTTATATATGAGTCTTACTTACCAAATGCTACACTATCTCTTTTGTCTGCATTTTATAGTGTCATATATTACATAATGAGGCTACTTAAACGTCAGTCACTAAATCAAAAAAAACACAAAAAAACAAACAAACAAACAACTCATGAAGTTACATTGTTGGTTTCCTGGTTATAAGCTTTACTAAATATCTGAAGCATGTAACTGTAAGAGATTTATAAGTTTAACGGAAGATGGTCTTACCCTTTGAGAGCTTGCATCATAGTTAAGGCAAGATAGGCAAAGAGAAATGACAATGTGAATGGACATGTGGAGCTTAATTTAAATAAAAATAACAAGTTATGCTAGTTGCAGTGATTTGGTATTTTAGAAGATAAATTCTCACAGCTTGCAGATAAAAAATTTCTCAGCCTCTAAATATTTATTTATTTATTTATTTATTTATTTATTTATTTATTTATTTTTAGCAAGGGTGGGGACAGACAAGGACAGATAGATGGGAAGGGAGAGAGATGAGAAGCATCAATTCTTCATTGTGGCACTTTAGTTGTCCTTTGACTGCTCTCTCATATTAACCTTGACTAAGAGACTCCAGCTGAGCCAGTGACCCTTTTCCCAAACCAGTGACCTTGGGCTCAAGACAATGACCTTGGACTCAAGCCAGTGACCTTGGACTTCAAGCCAACAACCTTTGGGCTCAAACCAGCAACGATGGCACAATATCTATGATCCCATACTCAAGCCTGTGACCTCGTCCTCAAGCTGGTGAGCCTGAGCTCAAGCCTGTGACCTCGGGGCCTCCAATCTGGATCCTCTGCATCCCAGGCTGATGTTCTATCTACTGAGCCACCACCTGGTCATGCTCAGCCTCTAACCTTTAAAAGCTTAGTGCATCTGAAGGGAAGATAGCAGTTTATTTCACTAAATAGCCTGCTCTATTTTATCTTCTCTTAAATTTAGTTATGGATTATGATGTAGTGATCGCTAGTTCCTTTATTATTTCATTATTTTCATTAATGTAGCTCAAAGTGGGAAACAAAAGAGGAAAACGTTTCATGCAGAAAAACAGCATGCAATGTGATTTTATGAAGAAATTCTGCATTATTGCAGGTAAGTAAAATTTTGCCCAACCTTAACATTAATTAACTTTGATCCTTCATTTGCAAATTGGCAGTAGCAATGTTAAAATACATATAGCACTAAGGTACAGTTCTTGTAATATTCATGTTTTGATGGTCATTTAATTGCTTATTTTATGAAGCATATCAGAAGGCCCAAGACTACTGTATTCTCCCATAACTTCCTTGAATAAATCTAAAATGAAGGGCAGAGAGCCATGGATTATATCAAGTTTTGTTGTACTGTAGGTATTGACCACAAATTTAGTTGAGCTAAACACTTGTTTTTTTGGTTACAAGACAAGCATCAATTGCTGAGTGGGAAAAAACAATGGCAGACATGCTGTGTTGAAAAATGGCAAAGTAACTGATAGTAGTTACGTTCAAAAAGAGAAGGTCAAGCTGCTCAGAAGGTTAATACAGAGGCCTGAAATTAGTGACAGATACTGCATGCAGAAGCTGTATTGACTGAACCAAGGCTTCATTATATCTAGACTCAGACACATACCTGAATACTAATCACATGATTATTGATAACATAGTCTTTATCAGACAGTGGGTAAATAACTATATTCTGGACAAATACATTTTTTTCTACTTAATATAGCTAGACATGCTACATTCAGTGCTTCTATGCAAAGTTCAGTGAAACATTAGTAGAAGAAACTGACACATAGTCATTAAAAAAAAAACAAAAAACTTCAGTATCAGGTCCTTGTACAAAAATGACTAGTGTTAAAGGCTGTGGAACTGCCCATGACAGCAATCTCAGTAGTCTTCTAAAGACATTTTCCATTTTAATGAAAAGTATCTAAGCTAAGAAGATATTACTTTAACTAAAGGAAATGTTGTCCAAAGAGATGGAAAAGAAAACCCACCTTAAGATTGTATTTGCTCTTCACTTTTACCCTACGACACATTCAAAATCTTTACACGTATTTAAGTCATTTTAAAAAGGGGAGAGACAGAGAGAGAAAAAAAGGGTGTAGGACCAGGAAGCATGAACCCCATATGTGCTTTGACTAGGCAAGTCTGGGGTTTCAAACCAGCGACCACAGCATTCGAGGTCTATGCTTTATCCACTGTGCCACCGCAAGTCAAACTCAAAATCTTTAAGAGACATAATCAGGTGGCTTCGGTATGCTCTTTCACCTGAATTAGTCCTAGTGTATGTTGTGTGATTTAAGTACCATTTTCTTTTTGTTTCTTCAATATAATACTTATTTCACAGCAACAAGTGTTTGTGAAATATAGAATAACAGTGCTTGAAGCAAAACGCAAAAGTGAAATCAATCTCAACTCCCTGTGATTAGAGCAGTAAAAAGATGACAAAAGGACAGTGGAAACTTATTTCCACTATCTCTGTAGCCTTGTGGAATTTTCCTGTATGAACTGTTGAAGGGAAACATGTAATCGACTCTAATTTTTCAGGGGCAGATTTTCCTGACAGTGTATTACACATGGCTTATTATACACATTATATAACCCAGGAGGAGGCAGGAGAACGAAAAGGGAGAATGAACCTTGTACATAGTAGGCATCTGATAAATACTGTTTATATGAATTAATAAAATAGTAATGTTGATAATTATTTTGACATTTCAGTATAAGGTATGGTGGGAGTAAGAATTGAGACCATCTGCACACATAGCTCTTTGGGAGTTAATTGAATAAAATATGTTTAGGAATAAAATCTTTTTGTCTTACTGACACTGATAACAGATACTTAATTGTGTGACAAAGTCTGTTAACTAATCTTACACTTGAGAAAAACATTATTGTATAACTAAAAAGAGTTAGGTAGAGACCCTGAAAGTCTTCAAATTCGAGGACAATAGCTTACTTAGTGTTGCATACATCTACTCAGTTAGCTGTGAAATGGAATTGTTAAAATCTTACCCTTGGCCCTGGCTGGATACTCAGTGGATAAAGTGTTGAACCAGTGCACTAGAGGTCATGGGTTCAATTCTTAGTCAGGGAAGTTATGAGAAGCAATCAGTGAGTACAAAACTAAATGGAACAACTAAGTGAAACATCAGGTTGATGCTTCTTTCTCTCTCTTTCCCTTTCCACCCTCCTCTCTGTCTCTCTCAAAATAAGTGGAAAAATTTTAAAAAATCTTACTCATAATTATAAGACTAATTTTGAACTACATTTTGACTCTATATCTGTTTGTTGAAAAAATAAACATATAATTTTTTGTGTTTATAGTTTTCCAAAGTTAGAAGCTGGGAGGCAGTCAGACAGACTCCCCCATGCATAGACCAGGATCCACGTGGCATGCCCACTAGGGGGTGATGCTCTGCCCATCTGGGACATTGCTTTGTTGTGGCCAGAGCCATTCTAGCACCTCAGGCGGAGGCCATGGAGCCGTCCTCAGTGCCCGGGCCAACTTTGCTCCAATGGAGCCTTGGCTGTGCGAGGGGAAGTAGAGATAGGAAGGAGAGGGGGAAGGGTGGAGAAGCAGATGAGTGCTTCTCCTGTGGTCCCTGGCCAGGAATCAAACCTAGAACTTCCACATGCCAGGCTGATGCTGTACTGCTGAGCCAACCTGCCAGGACCTGAACATATAATTTCAAAGACATAATTCCTTTTTGATAAGGATTTAAATTTTGTTGCAAGAGCTTCCACTCTCCTAAAATCTTTAAAGTTACCCAGGTCTTCTGGGGTGGTCTATTGACCATTAAATAGTATAGTATTCACAAAAATTTGTTTTCCAAATTTTAGACTCTCCTGAATTGACATACAGTCTCATACAATGAAACATAAATTATGTTTATAGAATCTCAATATGCTGATTACCGTATAGGAAGTAACCAGTCTCTATGAATATCTTTAGTGAAAACGAGAATTGATACAAAACTCAAATATATCATCACATTGTTACATGTTTAAATACATACTCAGAGTGATGGGTCAACATGGAGTAAAATACCTTCTTAAAAATCATATTATCATTTGCTTAAATAATATTCAAAGGTTAATGAATATGTATCCATGCAATGAAAAAAAATAAGTGAAATTAAAGAAAAAGTTCCATTTATATTATCATCAAAATGAATGAAAAACTTAGGAATTCATTTAACAAAAGAAATTGCAAGACATATACACTGAGAAATGTAAAACAACATTGAGCCTCATAAGGCAGTGGCACAGTGGATAGAGCATTGGCCTGGGATGCTGAGGACCCAGGTTTGAAACCCCGAGGTCACCAGCTTGTGCATGGGCTCACCAGCTTGAGTGCTGAATTGCCGGCTTGAGTGGGGAATCATAGATATTGAAAAAATTTAGCTATTTTAGACATAGTTGCTAGCTTGAGCAAGGGGTCATGGGCTCAAGTGGAGCATACCCTTTCTCTCCCTGTCAAGGCACATATGAGAAAGCAATCAATGAACAACCTAGGTGCCACAACTATGAGTTGATGTTTTTCATCTCTCTCCCTACCTGTTTGTCTGTCCCTGTCTGTTGCTCTTCTCACTAAAAAGTAAAATAAAAATAAAATAACATTGAAAGAAATTAAAGAAGACTTAAATTAATGAAAAGACATCCATGTTCATGGATCAAAGGATTTACTATTGCTAAGATGGCAATAATTCCCACACTGATCTAAAGATTGAATGCAATCCCCTTTAAAATTCTAACTCCCATTTTTTTTGCAGAAATACACAAGCTGAGATAAAATTTTTATGGAAATGTAAGACACCCAGAAAAACTAAAAGAATAGTAAAAAACAGGTTGAAGGTCTCCCACTTCCTGATTTCAAAATTTATGACAAAGCTACGGTAATTGAGACCCGTAGAACTGATATTAAGATAGATAGTTAGATCAGTGGAATAGAACTGAGAGTAAAGGGATAAAACATCACATTTATGGTCAATTGGTTTTCCTAACAAGGGCACTAAGACAAGTTCAATGTAGGAAAGAGTAGTCTTGTCAACAAGTGGTACTGGACAATTGGGTATCCACAAGCAAAAGAATGAAGTTGAACTTCTCCCTCACACTATAAACAAAAATTAATTCAAAGTAGTCCAAGTATCTAAATTTAAGGACTAAATCTATAAAATTCTCCTTGTCTCAGGCCTTGGGAAAGAGAGGTAGCTAGTTCTCATGGGTTGTCATATTGCTACAGTCTTTCCAAGTGAGTGGAGAGGAGATAGATAGATTTCTGCATGCTCCCCAACCAGAATCCACCCCAGCAACCTCCGTCTGGGGCCAATTCTCTGCCTATCTGGGGCCATGCTCACAACCGAGCTATTTTTAGCACCTGAGGTAGAGGCTCCATGGAGCCATCCTCAATGCTCAGGGCCAATTTGCTAGAACCAATTGAGCTGTGTCTGCTGGAGGAGGAGAGATAGAGAGAAACACAGAGACTAGTGGGAGGGGGAAGGATGGAGAAGCTGATGGTAGATTCTCCTGTGTGCCCTGACCAAGAGTAGAACCTGAGACATTCACATGCTGGGCCGATGCTCTACCACTGAGCCAACTGGTCAGGGTAAGTATAAATCTTTATGACCTTGGATTTGGCAATAGTTTCTTAAATATGACAGCAAGAGCACATATATATCAAAAGGAAAAATTTAATAAATATGACTTCATCAAAATTAAAAACTTTTGTGCTTGAAAGGACACCATCAAGAAAATGGGAAACAGCCTTTTCTTCCCACAAAGTGGGAGGAAATATTTGTAAATCATAGATCAGACAAGGGACTTGTACTTAAAATACATTAAGAAGGCTTAAAATAAAGACAAACCTATTGAATAATAGGCAAAGGATCTGAATAGACATTTCTTCAGGGAAGACATACAAATGTTCAATAAGCACAGGAAAAGAAGCTTAACATCATTACTTCTCAAGGACATGCAAATTAAATCCACAATATGATACCACTTCACACTCAGTAGGTTAAAATAAACACCAAAGACAATAAGAAGTGTTAACAAAGATGTGGAGAAATGCGCACCCTCATTCACTGCACAAACAAAAAATGTTGCAACTCCTTGGAAAACAATTTGGATATTCTTTAAAAACTTAAACATAGAATTACCATATGACCTAGACATTTCACACCTTAGTATATACTGAAAATAATTGAAAATAGATGTTCTAACAAAAACTTTTACATAAATATTCAGAGCAGCATGATTTATAATAGCTCAAAAGAATGAAAACCACAAAAGATCTATCAACTGATGAATGGGTAAACAAAAGGTAGATTTCCCACACAAAGGAATGGTATTCAGTCATAAAAAAGAATGAAGTAGGCCTTGGCTAGTTGGCTCAGTGGATGGAGTGTTGGCCTGGCATGTGGACATCCTAGCTTTGATTCCTGGTCAGGGCACACAGGAGAAGTGGCCATTTGCTTCTCTTCCTCTCCCTTTCTCCCTTCTCTCTCTCTTCCCTTCTCATAGCCAGTGACTCAAGTTGTCCTAGTGTTGGCCTCAGGTGCTGAGGATAGCTCACTTGATTGAAGAATCAGCCCCAGGCAGGGGTTGCTGGGTGGATTCCAGTCAGGGCGCATTTGGTAGTCTGTCTCTGATCTCCCCTCCTCTTATGTAAAAAAAAAAAAAAAAAAAAAAAAGGAATAAGGTACTGATACATGCTACAGCATCCATAAACCTGGAATACATTATGCAAAGTGAAAAAAGACAGACAGAAATGGCTATACATTATATGAAATGTACAAATAAACAAATATCTAAAAACATAAGGGAGAATGGTGATTGTCAGGGGCTGGGGAGTAGAGGGGATATGGAATGACTGCCAAAGACTATGAGGTTTCTTTTTAGTATTATGAAAATGTTCTAAATTAAATAGTGGTGATAGCTACACAACTGTGAATTTTCTAAAAATCAATGAATCTTACACTTTAAATTGTGAGTTATATAGTATGTAAAATGTATCTCAATGAAAATATTTCAAAAAATATAGTTAGAAATTATAAATTGGTGTGTGTAGCCCACACACATATATACATGCTTTCATACACTGTCACAGTGTTGATGTGTTTCCAAGTGTTTTCAAAAGGTCACCTGTTACCTAAAAGCTGAACTGTCTCCTGGCCAGTCCTTTTAGAACATGTAATTGGTAGTACACAGTAGTGATGGCTATTTTCTATATTTCATACAATGTTTGATATTTGTTCTATGTAGGTTATTATAATCAAATCATTTCAGACTTTGGGATAGTGGCAGGAGGGCTGGTCAGATCAGTTTTTCCAGCTCCTCCTTTGCCAGCTCCTCCAGATCTTCTTAGAATGTCTCCAGAGGACGGGCAGTCACAGTTGTCTAAGCACTTGACATTGACTTACTGAACATTTAATAAAGACAATAAGCTATGACTCCTTTGTCCAAGAGTTGAGAGTAATCAGAGGGTTGTATATCTTCTTGTCTCACGCCTCGGGAAATAGAGGTAGCCAGTTCTCATAGGTTGTCATATTGCTACAGTCATTGATTTTTTTGGAACCCAGAAAATCTTTAATAATATCAAATTAAAACTTCTCACAAACAATATTCATTATGGATAGTAATAATAATAATAATAATAATAATAATAATAATAATGAGTAACAATAATCCTAGTAGATGTAGCATTTATTGTACACTTATTGTGCCCTCTCTTTGAACCTGTACCTCAGATTGCAGCAATATCAAAACACCACTTTCATACACAGTATTCTTATGATCTGGTGTCCTAGTTTATTTCTGACGCTCCTCCCTCCTTTTCTCTCTTGTCCAGGGACTTTTGTTCCTTCATGATTTTTTTTCCTACTAGCATCTCAATGTCTCCTTTTCTGTTATTTTCTTATTCATTGTCTTTAAACAAGAACAAACCTCTCTTCTTTTTTGGAGGGAGGAGAAAACAAAATGACCCAACTTCCCCTTCATCTAGTTATCATACATTTGTCTTCTTTTCCTTGCCAAATTGTCTACATCTGTGCCTCTATAGTTTCATTATCTATTTACCACTTAGGCTATTACCATCTGCATTTTGCCCATTGTTCCATTCTCCTAAATATGTACTTTAAAAGCTCAACTAGGATTGATTTTTCTTGTTTCTCAAGGCCTAGCTCTAACTTCTGTAATAACAATCATCTTTCTTTTAAGCCTTTTAATCACCTAGATAACTTTTTTCTGTTTCTGTCTAATAGTTGCATGGTATTTTGCATTGTGTGTATACACCGGCCGGTTTCTTCTGGCTCTCCTATTTAATAGGAACTTTCTCAAGGGCAAAAGCTATATCTCCTGATTCATTTGTTAACCTTCCAAAGTTCTCAGTACAGATAAAATAGCTCCTTGACTAATATAGCATTAAAAAGGATGAGCTTCTATGTTTCTGAATATTAATATTTCTGTTTTTTTTCCCTTGGTATTATTTTAATGCAGAGTCTAAAGTGAGGTTGGTCAAAAGTCATTTCTCTTATGATCCAAATTTTTACTTGTCTTCTTTTCTCTTTCTAAACCACTGGTAATGGGATGATGATGTCTGCATTGTTCTGGTCAGGCTGCTCTCAGTAAGATATATAATGGAAACAGGAAAAGACAGCTACAATGAGAAAAGGAAAATAAGAGCTATAAGAACAGTACAGAAAGAAAGCCAAAGTTTCTTAATATCAGAATGGTGAAGGCAAAGGAAGGGTATGTGATTATTATCTATGGGATTACCAAAGTTATACAAAGGGGAAATGCAGATGTGGGCATTATATCCAGAAACTCTAAGACTTTATTCTCAAAAGCAAAATTTACATACTAGAATTAACATTGACTTCATGAGAAAGCTAGTAAAGGATTGAAATTCCTCCAAAAATAATAAATTCTGAAGACATAAATGGGTACTCAATGGAATTAGACATACTCAGGGCTGCTAAATTTGTACAATGGACTGGTGCTTCCAAAATGCTAAGGTGTTATAAGGATGTTATGGTAAGGCCACCCAGATTTTGAAGGGTTAGTCCAGGAAGATAAATATGCTCTCCTATAATATATATCACACTTCTACAGTGCCCTTATTGGATGTAGACTATTGGGTTAGAGGGACTACAAGGCAGACACATTTCTTATGGCATCACAGAAAAGATGTGCACTAGTTAAAAAAAAAAAGTAAAATGAGGATTAAAATGAAACCAGAATGAAACATTAAACCTATATGAACAGGAACATTTAACATGAAATTTTTATACTGTAAATTAGTTTGCCTTTTAGCATATTGAACCCTTTCCATAAATCTTTTTTAGAAGTAAGGTCTCCAGCATGCTTTAGAAAAGCTTTTGTTAAAACTGAAGTATATTGATAAAGTGATTTAATATAGTTGAAAACAAGCTGTAGTACTCTAGCTGGGCCCTCTGCAACCTTGTGTTAGAAAATCATCTATATAGCATGATAGGCAACATTTACTGTAATTTGCCATCAATTTTTAAAAACAATAATGTTACGCTCCCAACATTGTTGTCTTAGCTACTGCATTACTACTATTCTATTCATATGGTTTTTTGTGCTTATATAAATTATTCCCAATTCCACCACAATGCCCTGGCTCTAATTTCCTTTAAGTAAAAGACATTGAAACTATGGGTTAACTCAAAGGGTAGCTGAGTGCATTTTAATATCCATGTCTTACCAGCCAATATTGGAGATGCACAGAATTACACAGCAGGATGCTGTTCCATCTGAGCGTATAAATATCACCTGGGTGGGGTTGGTGCAGTTCTTGACTTGTGGCACAGAATCACAAAATAAATGAATCTACCTACTGACTGGGTCTGTGAATAAATATTGGTAAAACTATAAGTAAATTTAGAATTAAACTTCTTATTCAAGGTCCACAACTATCATTGCATAGCCTCCAATGTCAGTAGGCTGTAGATAAAAAAAAAGAAAAAAAAAGGCAATACATGTACTGCACCCTTCCAGCTAAGTCTACGAAGAAAGGAAGTAATAAAAGGTACATTTTGTACTATTGTTTAACTTTCAGTTCCCAAAGGTACTTGTGTGCATTTGTGTGTGTGTGTATCTGTGTGAGTGTTCTGTGTTAAGGGGGATGGGGAGTGCTTGCTGAACCTAAGTATTTGCTGTGAAATCTAAGATTTGCAAAGTACTCTTAGGGAAGGGCTACGCATTTGACTATATGCATTGATACCTTCAATAGAGACAGCTGTTACTAAAACAATTGGCCTTGAGAAAAGAACTATTTTTTCATTTAAAGAAAAGCTAACAGTTAAGAGAGATTGGATTCTAATCTCAGCTCTGTCTGCAGTTAAGTCTATTATGCAAGGCACTTAACCTTTTTGTGTTTTCCTTTTCAACTGTAAAACAAGGGTAACAATTAGCTGCTACAGCATAAAATTGTTATGTGGATAAAAGACATTAAAGAATTTTGAAATTGTAAATGCTTTTTAAGTGCAGACTATTATTGCTACATAGATGTCAAAATCCGAATTTATAAGGCAGAAAACTGGGAATTAATTATTTGAATTACAACAGAATTCTCTGCAGGAACTTTTAAGTGTGGTTTACAAATTTTACAGACATACAGTTCAATCACTCCCCAGGAGTATACCCCTTTTGCAAAAACATGTCTGCCTTTATTTGAAATAGCTAATTTTCCTCCTTAAGGGGAGAATTCGAATTCACTGACTGTAGAGGTCCTAAATAAGTACATAGAACAGAGACAGAGTTCAGTGCCTTGAGGCAAAAGCCACAGTAGCATCACTGACTGGGAAAGTACTGAACGCAGTACCAGAGTACCATGCTGTACAGAGCACAATAGGGAGAGAATTAGCAATTCTGGTTAATCAATGGGCAGGGTAGATATCTCAAAAGTGAGCTACTTCCCTTACCCTTTTGTCTGCTCTAAAGAAGTTCCCCTTTCTGACTTCTTCATTCTCACCTCTGCTTCTATTTGTGTGTATCAATAAATACCTGTAAGAAATGGGGGCCAGGGCCAATCTCATGAAACCTGTGTAGGGAATTGTGAAGCAGTGTCCCCTAGGTCTCTTGGTGCACTCCACTTTGTCTTTGAGTAGTCATTGTCTCCACGACAACTGACTCACAAGGTACACAGCTGGAAGGGACCTTAGCAATAAGCTAGTCCTACTGAGTTTCACCCAGCTTTTGTCAAAGCCTTAGCAGCCAGGAAGAGAATGGAGAACAAAGGGGAAGGGAAGGACAGGTGTGGCAGGAATCTGCCTCCTTTCCTACCCCCTTATTTTATCAGGAGAAATGTGACTCCTATCTGTTTTATATTTGTAATTTCCTGGTAAGATATAATTTGTAAAAAGTGTTTCACTGTCCCTCTCCTACACCCAAATGGTTTGCAAGATGAAGGGGAGCAGAATTTGCCACCCCAAAATTTGCCTCTGTGATATAAGGACTATCTTGAGCTGAAAGGAGACAGGACAAGCTTAGAAAACTCATTGGAAGTTCCCTTTCTGTAGGAGACATTTACATTAATAAGTGAAATCATTTGTAAGTTGTGTTTCTCTCTCTGTACCAGAAAGTGTAGGATGACTCTAAATCTCTAGACACTCTTCTAGATGGAAAAGACAATGACTTAAATCCACAAGACAACCTTCCCCCTTTACAGTGCTTTAATTCATAACTTTCCATTACTAACTTCCTCCCTCAACATCTTCCTTTGTCTTTAGTTGGAGATAGTATTTAAGGTGGTGGACAGTTGCTCAGGTAGGCTGGGTATTTTCTATGTATACAGGAGATATACATGCTATTAAACTTCTGTTTTTGTTTTGTTTCCTCTTAGTGCTTTTATTATAGAGATGGGGGGGTCTCTCAGCCAGGAATCTAGATGGGTAAAGGTAAAATTATTTTTTCCTCTCCTACAAAGCCAACTCCCTTATTTTACAGATTAGAAACTGGAGCCCAGAGAGGTGAAGCTATAGTCACTATTTGGTCTTAGCTAAAGCATGTTCAAGACAGGCTATAAAAATATGCTGTTTACATGGTCATATATTCAGCAGACACTGACTAGAATATGTCATTTTGTTTTCAACTTCATGGAGATAGATCTTGTACGATGAATTTAAAAGAAATACCAGTGTCCCCCATGGCCAGCCTTTTCCAAAAATTGTAAAGCATGTAAAGACTATTTTTCATATCCTTTAGTTCTTTCTCTCCACCTTCCCTTCATGTTCCTGATATTCTATAACCTGCAGGAATGCAATACCCTCAATTACTTAATAAATGTCCTACTCATTCACATGCAGTGTTATACTTTACTTAAGCCTTATGCTACTGGAAGAGTATTGATTAAGAAACTCTTGGCCTGGGATGTGGTGGCACAGTGGATAGAGCAGTGACCCAGGATACTGAACTCACCATTTTGAAACCCTGGGTTTGTCTAGTCAAGGCACATTTGACAAGCAAGCAATGAATAACTAAAGTGAAGCAATTATGAGTCAATACTTCTTGCTCCCCCACCCCCTCTTTCTGTAAAATCAATAAATAAAATAAAAAAAAAGAAAAAGAAAAAGAAATCCCCTAACCTACCCCCACTCCTGAAATCCTGCTAACCTTTCCTGTTTTAAAAATGTCCATGTAAAGCAAAGAAAACAAAAATAACCAAATTTAAAGAGTCTTTACCATATGAGTTATTAGATAAACTGTTTATTCTCTCAGGCCTCCTGTAAGAAGCTCATATAACTCCCTTGTTTACCCAGGGCAAAGACCAAACACAGACCTGTCCTCTTTGCTGGAACTTGCTGAAATAGCAGACATAGATAGAGAGGGAGGAATCTGGAAGGTCCATTTAATCAAAGTCTTCTCTGTGCCATATTGTTTCAAGCCTGCGCACTAAACATTTGTTTACTAAACATTAACTCTTTTTATCTCCTTGTGAATTGCCTCACATCCCCCTCCTTAGTTTTGAATGACATATATACTTTCATTCAGAAATTATTTTGAATTTCCATGCTTATATGAATTCCCCATGCCTGTGTATTATTAACACTTGATCTTCTGTTAGTCAGCTATATGTCATTTCAATTATTTCAACAGACAGAAGAACTAAGAAGGATGTTTCCTGGTCCATAACACATTTTATGTTTAGTTTGTGTTATATTATTACATGAACTGGTGAAAAAAACAGAAGAGGTGAAATTATGAGTCCTGTATACCAGTGGTCCCCATCCCCTGGGCTGTGGACCGGTACTGGTCCGTGGGCCATTTGGTACTGGTACGCAGAGCAAAAATAAATAACTTACATTATTTCTGTTTTATTTATATTTAAGTCTGAACAATGCTTTATTTTTAAAAAATGAGCAGATTCTCTCTGTTACATCTGTCTAAGACTCACTCTTCACGCTTGTCTTGGTCACGTGATACATTTATCCATCCCACCCTAAAGGCCGGTCCGTGAAAATATTTTCTGACATTAAACCAGTCTGTGGCCCAAAAAAGGTTGGGGACCACTGCTGTATACTACTCTTAGATCTCTCTGTGTTCTTGATGCTTTTAGACCACAGTTTCTTCATCTTTAAATAATTATGCTGGATTCACTAATCTTTAAGATTTTAACATTCTATATTTGTTGAAAGATTACACTGCAATTACTTTTACTTCAATTTATGGACATTATATGACTCAAGTCTAGGACTTTTATTCATATCTGTTGCTTTTTTAATATTGTTACATAATGTTTACTAGTTAAAGTAAGTAATGAAAAGTTTCTAGGTAGTATAGGCTTTTTTAGTACAATGTTTACAATTCTATAAATGTTTATCAAACAACTAATTTTTCCTGTAGATTACAACATGTGGTTGTGATTTATATTTTCTTATGGAAATTAAATTTAAATTATTCAAATAAAATTCAAAAAAATTTTTAGCATCCTAAATGTCTATGAATCAAACATTTCTTTTTCTTATTTGGAAGACTAAGCGGTGAGAAAATTCTTTAATTTCCTAATGAGAAGCATACACTTGTAACTATTGTTAACAGGGAACTAATTCTAGTAGAATTTGATTATTTTTAAAGTACCATTATACTTATCCATCACTCTGATTATTACAATTTGAAAATAATAGATGTTAAATTGGTAAGTAAAATCACACTTTAAAGAAACATCTAAAAAAGAACTAAAAACAAAAAAAAGAAACATCTAAATCCCAGAAAGGCCATCATCATTCATGGAAAGGTTGATAAGAGTCTGAAAATAGGATCTATAGTACCTAAGAAGACGTCAATAAATTCTAAGTAATTTCCTAATCATTTGGCCTAATAATAATTACTGCTAAGTTAATGTGTCTGGCACTGTATTATATGCTTTGCTTCCATTGTCTTACTTATCTCTCACAACCCCTACATAAAACCAGTACTATTATCATCCTTATGTTACAGACAAGAACACTGGTTCAGGCAGTTTGTATGAATTAAATGCCTGACTTGGAGAGGTAGTAAGTGACAGCGTAAGAATTCAAAGCCAGATAGATCTGTGTGACTCCAGAGTCCAAGCTCTTAACTACAATGCTATAATGCCTACTTCTCTAGCAAAGTAAAGAAACCAATGTAAAAAGAATAATATTGTTTTCAGTTTTATATTTTAATGCATACAGCATCACGAAGACAAGCTTCTGGGACTGTACTTATGGGGTGTGTGATGCTAGAAAATCATAAAAGGAGACATCTGACCATTTGAAATAGCCTCTGTTACAACTTATACAAGGTTTAGTCTAGTACATACATGACTAACAGAAGAGGAGCTCTGTTTCTACTTGGTAAGCAATATGCAGTACAGACCTAATATAGCAGAAGTATAGTGTCTAGTTATAGTTAAGATTTTATTTAGACTTCCATAAAATGGCAGTTTATCATAACAACTTGGTATATATGACATCAACTCTTAAGTAATTTTTCTTAATGAAGTCTTTAATTGAAATTGGTTTGGCTCATTTGTTGTTAAAGTTGAGCAGAAACTTAAAAATATTTTTCATTTATGAAACTTGTCACAACACATCAAAACACAAGGTTATAGAATTTCTCACAAATATATCATGAATAGACTCAAGGACTTCATTTTCACTGTATTAAGTGTCTCTTGTACTTTTTATATATATTTTGTATGCAGATTTCAGTGTAGTGTGGAAGTTAAGAGGCAAAGCTCTGGAAGCACACCAGCAGTTTCTAGCTGTGTGACCATGGCAGTTTACTAAGCTCTCATTACCTCAATTTCTCATTTGGAATATGGGAACCATAAAGTTACCAGACACATGTTCAGTGCCTGGAGCAATTTTTGCCACATGGCAATTATTTAATAAACTTAAGCCATCATCATCATACTGTATGGTGGATAAGAATTACAAAGATCTGAATTAAAATGGATAAATGAATATTCTCTGAAGACAACTGTTAGGGGAGAAAGAAATTTTACTTTCCCCTTATAGGTTCTTTTGGCTGGTCTAACAATCAAGTCTACATGAGAGAGAGTAACAAGAGAAAATAAGAAAAATTAATTAATTCTGTGTACAAAACTGCAGTTACTTGAGTAGTCAGAGACAGAAAGAGAAAACAAGGTATGTGACATTTTTTTTTACAGAGACAGAGTGAGAGTCAGAGAGAGAGAGAGATAGATAGATAGGGACAGACAGACAGGAACAGAGAGAGATGAGAAACATCAATCATCAGTTTTTCATTGCGACACCTTAGTTGTTCATTGATTGCTTTCTCATATGTGCCTTGACCATGGGCTACAGCAGACCGAGTAACCCCTTGCTCAAGCTAGCGACCTTGGGCCCAAGATAGTGAGCTTTTCTCAAAGCAGATGAGCCCGTGCTCAAGCTGGCGACCTTGGGGTCTCAAACCGGGGTCCTCCACATCCTAGTCCGAAGCTCTATCCACTGCACCACCGCCTGGTCAGGTGGTATGTGACATTTTGACCTAAGGAAAATGTAAGATGTTCTGAAGCTTCAGAGGGGAGGAGGGTAATTTGTAGGATGATAAGAAAGCAGATGTTCAGTAATTAGAAGTTTGCTCTGCCCTATATATAGGTCATAAAATGTCATTTCTGGTAATAACTCTTATCATGAGCAAGGCCCCAAATTTAAATTCTTTAGGGGAGAGGTAAAAGTTTCTCTTGAGGTTTCGGGGTCTTGATTGTCTTCTACTCAAAATGATCCACATGCCAAAGTGCCACATCTTGCTTGGGGAGACATGTTCTGAACCCCCTCACAACTATGTGATGACCTTCTGCTGTCTAGCATGTTTAGTTTTCCTCAAACAGATAATTCACGATTTTGAGTGTGAATGGCAGGAAACCCCTAGGCCTATGATAGCAAGAGGTGGCTCTTGTACCTGCAGATAGATATAAAGGGATATAATAGCAGGAGAAAAGGGAGAAAGTCCAAGTCCAGATGTATTCAGATCCCTTCCTCTGCCATCTCCGACCTTTGTACTACCATCAGCCTCTCTCAGCAGCAACAGTAAAATTGCTAGAAGGGGGAAGCCCAGGCTAGAAACAACATTTCTAAATAAAGCAAACTGTATCCTGAATGAACCATAATGTTTTCCTGACCCTAGCATTAATTTTAACTGAGGCATAGACCAATGAAAAGTTACTTTTTAAAAGTTAACAAAGACAAAACAGAACAAAACCCACGAATGACTCCACCCCACCACCAAAGAAACTAAAAACACAAGTAATGAGTAGTAACCCAAACAACTACAAAACAAACTATCTTACTTGCAACTAATGAACCAAAATAAAACATTTTTACCACCCCTGTAAAATTGTAAGCTTTTTGATGGCAGGGTTTGGATCATTCATTTGCTCATGTGTTTATATATGATCTCTCAAAAATATTTAGGCTAGGATTGGCTATATATTTTGTTTTCTGAGATCGGATGACATCAGGTGCATTCAGAATTATATGGCTATAGACACTACATTTTGTTTTCAATTTCTACTTTTTGAATTGGACATAGCTCAAGTCCTTCTACATTGAATCCTATTTTACAAATTTCCAGCTATTTACAATGCTTAAATATTAAGACTAAGATCATTCAATGTGAATAAGATGTTGGGAGTGTGGGTACTGTGACATTTATTGTAAATAAGTCAGGCAGTTCAAGCTTATGTTGTTTAAATTTAACAATTCAGTACTCAAAGTGCTATTTTTCTTTTCTCCAACTGGGAAGAATTCATGTGCCCTAACTAGAAAAAATTCCCCACATTTTGAAATAAACATTCACTCTTATATTAAGCATAAAATACTTTTTCTTATTATAAACAGAAGAAAATTCCATACACCCTTTGTAAAATGTTATGTATAAATGCTAGGCCTGGACACAGAGAACTTAATCAAAATTCCATGTTGCTTCAGGGTAGTTATATGTGAAATGCAATTTCTATTGTATTAAAATCTCCATCCTGTAAATATTTATTTATTTTCAAAATTGCCAACACATTTGAGAAGTTTAATTGGTTTATACTCAAGGCACTAGAGAAAGAACAATTTGCTTTCAGAAGACATTTACATGTATTTATTCTGTCCACGTAGAGTAGTTCTTTCAAGTGATGAAAAATTTAATGTGGCATTAACCCATCTCAGATTTGGTTCTAATGACCAAATTAGAAGAAAAGTAATCAATAATCAATCCATCACTTTGATCACTGTACCTTTTTGCTCTGATTTATCGGAAACTTTTCCTCCAATTGGAGAGTAAGTAGTATCCATGGATTCGGTCCCTCTGTTCCCTTTGCTAACTCCATTTTCATACAGCTGTCCTTCAACTGGTTGCAACTGCCAAGTCAGGCCGAACAAATGCACTGCTGCAAGAAAACAAGCCATACATGAACTTATTCCAGACTTGCTGAGAAGGTCTGTAAACCAGCTGACCCTTTGTACCTAAATTGTCATGATGAGTTTTCGTATAGTAAGGCCAAACAACTGGATGATATACCTACATCATGCCTATAGCCACTTTTGTAAGTAACCATGGCTAAACTTTTGAAGAATACAAGTTAGAGAGTATGAGTTAAACAACTACAGTGGGGTTAGACTCTGCTCCTCAGTGCTGTGACCCCTTTCTGTGCATTTCCCTTAGTGGTGTAGCTCTATTTACATATGCAAACTGCACAGTGATGGTGGACAGGTTATTGAAAGAGTGTGAGATATCTCCACTATGCCTCTAATTCAATTCAATTGAGCAAATATTTCCTGCATGCTTAGAATGCATAAGGTCCTTAAATGCTGCTGCAGATGTTAAAATCTAGATGCCTATTAGGTAGGAGTTGGAAGTAATACAAGTATAAAAGAGCTATAATATAATGCAAAACAATTGACACTATACAGGTTCAAATTGCTATTAAAGGTTAAAAAACATTCAGTGCTGATTGGCGTGCAGGAAAATGGGTACTCTCATACATTCTTGATGGAAGTATTTTTAAAAATCACCTTTTGGGAGGGCAATATAGCACCATTTAAAAAAAAATCTTAAAAACTTGGCTTACTCTTCTAGCCAACAATTCAATTTCTATAAATTAGTGATGAATGTGTACTAAGCTACAAAGCTATTCATTATAATATTTAAAAACTAGTATCAAGTTATGACCAATCTAAATAGTCATCAAAAAGATATTAATTAAATAACTGGTGATATCATAAATAATACAGGGTTACATGGCTAGTAAATCATGATGTAGAAGATTATATAAGCATGGGAAATATTTATAATGCATCAAATTAAAACCATAAGGCCATTAAACAGTATAAATAATATGATCTATAGTGTGTGTGTGTAACTGTCGATATCTGGATAAAAGTGCTGGGAGGGTTTTACATCAATATGATAACAGCATGGAGGGCAGTTGATGAGTTTTTATTTTCTCCTTCATGACTTCTGTAATATCTGTTATTTTTAGAATGAATATGTGTGATGTTTACCATATGAGGGGTAATTTTTTGTTTTTAAAAGAAATGAATTTGGCCCTGGCCGGTTGGCTCAGTGGTAGAGCGTTGGTCTGGCATGCAGAAGTCCCGGGTTCGATTCCCGGCCAGGGCACACAGGAGAAGCACCCATCGGCTTCTCCACCCCCCTTCCTCTGTCTCTCTCTTCCCCTCCCGCAGCCGAGGCTCCATTGGAGCAAAGATGGCCCGGGCGCTGGGGATGGCTCCTTGGCCACTGCCCCAGGCGCTAGAGTGGCTCTGGTTGCAACAGAGCGACGCCCCGGAGGGGCAGAGCATCGCCCCCTGGTGGGCAGAGCGTCGCTCCTGGTGGGCGTGCCGGGTGGATCCTGGTCAGGCGCATGCGGGAGTCTGTCTGTCTCTCCCCGTTTCCAGCCTCAAAAAAATACAAAAAAAAAAAAAAATGAAATGAATTTAAGGGATGATATAATGATGGACCTTGAAGGATGTGTGGGGTTTTGACAGGTGATAGCAATGAATGGGGCAAGGGAGCAGGTTGTACAAAAAATGACTTTGTAAAGCATCAGGTCTGTTTGAGGCAAAGAAAGTTGTTGGGGTTTGGTCCAGCTATGTGTAGATGGTAGTGGAAGTTGAGCCTGGAAGGGTAGATTCGGGCTGTACAGTTGTCCCTCTCCGTATCGCAGTTCACTTTTCGGGGTTTCACTGTATCTCAGATTTTTAAATTGTATGTATCTAATTTTGTATCATGGATTTTTTTGCTATATCACGTGATTTTGCAGTATATAGGTATTTTTTATATATTTATTGTTTTAATTATTTTTGCAGTAAAATAAGCATAGGAAGTGTTTGTAAGAATGTGGGAAAGGTTAATAACAGTCTGGAAAAGGTTTATAAAAGTGTGGGGAAGGTTTAAAAAGCTTTCAAATATATATAAATAATAAAATAAATATAAGTTCGCTACTTTGCACATTTTTGCCTGTCACGGGAGGTTCTGGAACCTAGCCTCCACGATAGATGAGGGAGCACTCTTTTGTGAAGGACACTAAATGCCACACTTAGATATTTGAATTCTATTCACTAGGACATATGCAGCCATTGCTATTTTTTGGACAGATGAGTGATACAATCAAGTTTACTTTAGGAAGATTAATTTGATAGTAATGGGGAACATTGATGGTATCTCGGTAAATAAATGATACCATCAGAACACCATGTGTAAGAAAGATACATCCAGTAATAGTGCGAAGAAGGATGAATGCAACGCCTAAAGATTTGACAACACCACAAACTGAGAAGGCATTACAATGATCTAGGTGAGAAACATGTGTCTCAAGTAGAGCAGTGGCAGTGTTAATGCAAAGAAGACTATTCTATAAGGTGAAATTGTGTGAATGTCATATCAGCATTTGGCTAGCTCTGTGTCTGCATGTGTGAGTAAATGTATATATGTGTATTGCTGTATGTTCATGTTTATGTGTACCTGTGTGTGGGTGGGCACAAGAAAAAGTGCAGGAAGGATGAAATCCAGAATGGTTAAGGTTTTGAACCTGAGCAACTGAAAGCATGGTGGAACCATTAATAGAGCCAGAGAATTCCACACATAGTCCAGGAGCAGCTACAAGTAGTTTGTGCTGGACATGTGTTTATTAAATGATAATTTGTTGGTTGGGGACAGGGTAAGATGATGGGAAAAAAGCAATGAATTATTCTTTTGAGATGCTGGGTTCCAGGGTTCAATGGGCTATCCAGATAGTCATGGTCAACACAAGTTTAGAGGTCTGACGTTCTGAAGAAGTACTGAATTGAGAACAAGACTGCAGAATCACATGTGCACAGAGGCAATGATTGAAGTTGTGAGAGTGAATGAAGAATCTGAAGGAAAAGAATGTTAGGAGAAACAGTGCCTAGGACAGAAGCTGGGGAAATCCTTTTATTTGTTTTCTACTTGCAATTTTCAACATCAACTAAATCTTACCAAAGCAATGATAAAAAAAGAACCTTTTCATAAGCCATCTCATATTTTTCTTTATGCTCCTAGGCAGATAGAAAGGGGCTAATTTGTATATCTAACATTCATATACAGTATATGAATTAGTGACCAAAAACAGGAAAGCCAGACAGATAGCCTATTTAGAAATCATTCATCCTTGTTTAGTTGGAGCTAAAGCTATTTCTAATACCTACCTTCTAATTTATCCTTAAAATTTTTAAGCATTTAATTGCTTTCTACTCTTTTCTTTGGATTAAGGCCAGTGTTACCTGATGAATTTCTGTTGCAATTATTGGAAACAACTGAAACTCAAATCATAGTGGTTCTAAGTGAGATACAGTCCAGCATGCTAATAAAGCTATGTTAGTGATATCTCTGAGATTATCTTGCCAAAAGATTCAAAGTATGGTTGGGTTAACATACTTGCTCCATTTAAAGCTGTTTATAAGTTTTATAGAAAATCTGCTTCATTCTGTGCCACAACTACTTTGAATATGATGAATATTAAATACTATATTGAAAATGTGTTTGATTCCTTTGGTTCAGTTACTTTTGTGAGTTAGATGAGCCACAGGAACAAAAGACACAGTAGCTTTCTTTTTGAAGACTAAGAGGGCTATTTTATCTACTTTATTTAAGTTACGCCAGTTTCCTGAGGGCATTGAAAAATGAGAGAGAAAATACATGGCTGAGAATCACTTCAAAATAATAAGGGAGAGACAAGATGGTGCTGGAGTAGGCGGACGTACCAGCATCTACCTCCCAGAACCAAAGTGGATTACAAACTAATTTTATGAACTATCATATGGAAAAACCAACTTTGGACTAAACTAAGAGGACTCTTCAACCAAGGAACACTGAAGAAGCCACACGGAGACTGGTAGGAAAAGCAGAAACGCGGAAACGCGGAGAGGGCTGCCCAGCTCGTCGGAGCGAACGGCAGCAGGGAGAGACTCGCATGGCGGGAAGTGAGTTTAGCAGAGGGGAAAGGGTCCTGAGCCCCAGGAACAAAGCCCGAGCCTGCAGCCCCAGAGCCTAGAAGAGGCGTAAGGACAGTATTTAGCTGGAAACAAGTCAGGCTACTGTTTGTGAGAGAGTCTGATTTCTCAGACCCAGGATCCTTCTTAAAGGGACCACGCAGAACATCTCTCTCAAAAACAATCACCTGGGGCTCCTGGGGTTGGGGGGAGAGAGGAGAGGACCAGAGTAACAGGAAGAGAATGTAATCTAGGAGGCACAGGGAGAAATATTTTGGGAGATAGCCACCCTAACCCCTGGGATGAGTCACTCCCCAAAGCTGAAGTGAATATTTCCCCTGGAAAGAGCAATACCAGCAAAGGGAAGCAGGAGAGCAGCCAAACAAGCTCCCCCACGGCATTCAGAGCAGAGTCGCATAGAAGGAGGGAGCTTTTGGGTCTACAGTAGTGAGTCTTAGGGTCCGAGCTGCAACGGCCCCACCCACACAGCTGAGGGCGCACTGGAGAGTGGGCAGCAGCGGGAGACAAAAGCGTGGTTCTGCTGGCAGGGGCGGAGGCCGGCTGGCCACCACTGGGCTCAGGTGTGAGCTCAATCTCGCCTGGCTGGGGAGAAGGGGGCGTGCAAAAGCGGTCAAGCTCAGCTGCCAGCAGCCTGTAATCTAGCCTCTGGGAGAAGGGTGGGAACCCCGGAAAGGGTGGAGACCAGCCCCGGAGCAAGGGCAGAGGAGCACAGCCCTGCCCCACCCATGCAACCCAGGCTTGCGGTCTGACTAGGTAGCCACTCCTCCCGCGGGGGTGGATCCAAAAGCCCAGAAGAGGTGGGGTTCCGCTATGGGGCTGAGCTTGGGCATGCAGCCCTGCCCGGGGGTAGAGCCAAGGCTAGCAGCCATTCCTTGAGCACGATCCTCCTGCAAGGGCAGGGCGAAAGCTTGGAAACAGGCAGAGACCCGCAGCTGAGCAAAGATGCTCGCCAGTGCCCTCAGGACCAAGCATAACGTCACACATGGGGGCGGGGCAAAGGCCAAAGCCACCAACCCTTGTGCACCCGAGCACGTGATCACAGCCACTCCCGTGAAGAGAAAATGCGGAGGCAGAGAAATACAACACAAATAAACCAAGAGAAATCCCCAGAAAAGGACCTAAGTGAATCAGATATAACCAAATTATCAGATGCAGAGTTTAAAATAACAATTGTTAGGATGCTCAAAGATATTAGAACAACCATAGATGGCCATTACGAAAACCTAAATAAAGAGATAACAAATATAAAAAAGGACATTGAAATAATAAAAAAGAATCAGTCAGAAATGACAAATGCAATATCTGAAATAAAGAATACAATGGAAGGAATTAAAAGCAGGATGAATGAAGCAGAGAATCGAATCAGTGAGTTAGAGGACACAATAAATAAAGGCACGGAAGCAGAGCAGAAAAAAGAAAAGAGACTCAAAAAGTCTGAGGAAACTCTAAGAGAGCTCTGTGACAACATGAAGAGAAATAACATCCGCATCATAGGGGTTCCTGAAGAAGAAGAAAAAGAACAAGGGATAGAGACTTTGTTCAAACATATTATAGCGGAAAACTTCCCCCAATTAAGGCAGGAAAACATTTCACATGTTCAGGAAGCACAGAGAACTCCATTAAGGAGAAACCCAAAGAAACCAACACCAAGACACATCATAATTAAAATGCCAAAGCTAAATGATAAAGAGAAAATATTAAAAGCTTCTAGAGAAAAAAAGACTATCACTTACAAAGGAGCCCCCATAAGGATGACTTCTGACTTCTCAACAGAAACACTTGAGGCCAGAAGGGAATGGCAAGAAATATTCAAAGTAAGGCAGAACAAGAACCTACAACCAAGACTACTTTATCCAGCAAGGCTATCATTTAAAATTGAAGGAGAAATAAAAAGCTTTACAGACAAAAAAAAAAAACTCAAGAATTTCACTGCAACCAAACCAAGGCTGCAAGAAATGCTAAGGGACCCGTTGTAAACAGATCAAAGGAAAAAAAGAATATAGCAAAAGAGAAATACAGTTTTAAAGAAAAAAAATGGCAATAAACAATTACATATCAGTAATAACCTTAAATGTTAATGGATTAAATGATCTGATCAAGAGACATAGGATAGCTGCGTGGATAAGAAAACAGGACCCATACATATGCTGTCTACAAGAGACACACCTTAAATCAAAAGATGCACACAGACTGAAGATAAAAGGATGGAAAAAAATATTTCATGCAAATGGAAATGAAAAAAAAGGTGGGGTAGCAATACTTATATCAGACAAAATGGACTTTAAAACAAAGACTATACTTAGAGATAAAGAAGGTCATTACATAATGATAAAGGGAGCAATACAAAAGGAAGATATAACCATTATAAATATCTACGCACCTAATATAGGAGCACCTAAATATATAAAGCAGACTTTGATGGACTTAAAGGGCGAGATCAATAGCAATACTAAAATAGTAGGGGATTTCAATACCCCATTAACATCATTAGATAGATCCTCAAGAAAGAAAATTAACAAAGAAACAGCAGACTTAAAGGACATATTAGATCAACTCGATTTAATAGATATCTTTAGAACCTTTCACCCTAAAACAGCAGAATATACATTCTTTTCAAGCGCTCATGGTACATTCTCTAGAATAGACCACATGTTAGGGCACAAAAGCGGACTCAACAAATTTAAGAAGATTGAAATCATATCAAGCACTTTCTCTGATCACAATGGCATTAAACTAGAAATCAACCACAATAGAAAAATTGAAAAACATTCAAACACTTGGAAACTAAATAGCATGTTATTAAACAATGAATGGGTTAACATTGAGATCAAAGAAGAAATTAAAAAATTCCTAGAAACAAATGATAATGAGCATACATCAACTCAAAATTTATGGGACACAGCAAAATAGTCCTGAGAGGGAAGTTTATAGCATTACAGGCATACCTCAAGAAGCTAGAAAAAGCTCAAATAAACAACTTAACCCTGCATCTAAAAGAACTAGAAAAAGAACAGCAAGTAAAGCCCAGAACTAGTAGAAGGAAGGAAATAATAAAGATCAGAGCAGAAATAAATGACATAGAGGCTAAAGAAACAATACAGAGGATCAATGAAACCAGGAGCTGGTTCTTTGAAAAGGTAAACAAGATCGATGAACCTTTAACGAGACTCACCAAGAAAAAAAGAGAGAGGACTCAAAAAAATAAAATTAGAAACGAGAGTGGAGAAATAACAACTGACTGGCACAACAGAAATACAAAATATTGTAAGAAAATACTATGAAGAACTGTATGCCAAAAAACTAGACAACCTAGATGAAATGGACAAATTCCTTGAATCATATAATCTTCCAAAAATCAATCTGGAAGAATCAGAAAACCTAAACAGACCGATTACAACAAATGAGATTGAAACAGCTACCAAAAAACTCCCAAAAAAGAAAAGTCCTGGGCCTGATGGCTTCACAAGTGAATTCTACCAAATATTCAAAGAAGAATTAACTCCTATCCTTCTCAAGCTATTTCAAAAAATTCAAGAGGAAGGAAGACTTCCAAACTCCTTTTATGAGGCAAGCATAATTCTGATTCCAAAACCAGGCAAAGACAATACAAAAAAAAAAAAATTATAGGCCAATATCCCTGATGAACTTAGATGCAAAAATCCTCAACAAAATATTAGCAAACCAGATCCAGCAATATATGGAAAAAATCATACACCATGATCAAGTAGGATTTATTCTTGGGAGGCAAGGATGGTACAATATTCGCAAATCAATCAATGTGATTCATCACATAAACAAAAGAAAGGAGAAAAACCACATGATAATTTCCATAGATGCAGAAAAAGTATTTGATAAAGTCCAGCACCCATTCATGATCAAAACTCTCAGCAAAGTGGGAATACAGGGAACATACCTCAACATGATAAAGGCCATCTATGACAAACCCACAACCAACATCATACTCAATGGGCAAAAATTAAAAGCAATCCCCTTAAGATCAGGAACAAGGCAGGGGTGCCCCCTTTCACCACTCTTATTCAACATAGTTCTGGAAGTCCTAGCCATAGCAATCAGACAAGGAAAAGAAATAAAAGGCATCCAGATTGGAAAAGAAGAAGTAAAACTATCATTATTTGCAGATGACATGATACTGTATATAGAAAACCCTAAAGTATCAGTCAAAAAACTACTAGACCTGATAAATGAATTTGGCAAGGTGGCAAGATATAAAATCAATACTCAGAAATCAGAGGCATTTTTATACACTAATAATGAACTGTCAGAAAGAGAAATCAAGGAATCAATCCCCTTTACCATTGCAACCAAAAAAATAAAGTACCTAGGAATAAATCTAATCAAGGAGACTAAAGACTTGTACTCGGAAAATTATAAAACATTGATAAAAGAAATCAAGGAAGATACAAATAAGTGGAGGCATATACCGTGCTCATGGTTAGGAAGATAAACATCATTAAAATGTCTATATTACCCAAAGCAATTTATAAATTCAATGCAATAATGATTAAAATACCAATGACTTACTTCAAAGACATAGAACACATATTCCAAAAATTGATATGGAACCAAAAAAGAACACGAATAGCCTCAGCAATCTTGAAAAGGAAGAAAAAAGCGGGAGGTATCACACTTCCAGATATCAAGTTATATTATAAGGCCATTGTACTCAAAACAGCATTGTACTTGCATAAGAACAGACACATAGATCAATGGAACAGAACAGAGAACCCAGAAATAAACCCACAGCTCTATGGACAACTGATATTTGACAAAGGAGGTAAGACAATACAATGGAGTAAAGACAGTCTCTTCAACAAATGGTGTTGGGAAAACTGGACACCTACCTGCAAAAAAATGAAACTAGACCACCAACTTACACCACTCACAAAAATAAACTCAAAATGGATAAAGGACTTGAATGTAAGCCGTGAAACCATAAGCATCTTAGAAGAAAACATAGGCAGTAAGCTCTCTGACATCTCTCGCAGCAATATATTTGCTGATTTGTCTCCACAGGCAAGTGAAATAAAAGACAGGATAAACAAATGGGACTTTATCAAACTAAAAAGGTTCTGCACAGCTAAAGACAATAAGAACAGAATAAAAAGACAAACTACACAATGGGAGAATATAGTTGTCATAGCGTCTGATAAGTGGTTAATAACCAAAATTTATAAAGAACTTGTAAAACTTAATACCAGGAAGACAAACAATCCAATCCAAAAATGGGCAAAAGAAATGAATAGACACTTCTCCAAAGAGGACACACAGATGGCCAATGGCATATGAAAAAGTGTTCAACATCACTAATGATTAGAGAAATGCAAATTAAAACCACAATGAGATATCACCTCACACCTGTCAGAATGGCGCTCATCAACAAAACAACACAGAGTAAGTGCTGGCAAGGATGTGGAGAAAAGGGAACCCTCCTGCACTGCTGGTGGGAATGCAGACTGGTGCAGCCAATGTGGAAAACAGTATGGAGATTCCTCAAGAAAATAAAAATCGAACTGCCTTTTGACCCAGCTCTACCACTGTTAGGAATATACCCCAAGAACACCATAGCACTGTTTGAAAAGAAGAAATGCACCCCCATGTTTATGGCAGCATTGTTCACAATAGCAAAGATTTGGAAACAGCCCAAGTGTCCATCAGAGGACGAGTAGATTAAAAATCATTGGTATATATATACTATGGAATACTACTCAGCCATAAGAAATGATGACATAGGATCTTTTACAACAACATGGATGGGCCTTGATAACATTATACTAAGCGAAAGAAGTAAATCAGAAAAAACTAAGAACTATAGTATTCCATACATAGGTGGGACATAAAGATGAGACTCAGAGACATGGACAACAGTGTTGAGGTTACAGGGTGGGGGGAGGAGAGGAAGGGGGTTGGGGGAGGGGAGGGGCACAAAGATCATGGCTTTTCAGCATTTGCCATATTCCCCCCTTAATCTATAGCCAGACAGCAAATATTTACGTATGGTGTTTCCACTATACAGACTGCTGTCTTAGGGACAAATGCTGATAAACTATTTCAGCAGTTCCTCCTTCTTCAAAGACTTATATGTCAACATAGAGCTCCATGTTTCATAGGGCATACTCAAGCTCACTCCATGCTCCCTGGAGCTTTAGCACAATGGAATGCCCCCCCTTTTTTGTAGTATTTTTTCTTTTATTTATTTATTTTTTGTATTTTTCTGAGGATGGAGATGGGGAGGCAGTCAGACAGACTCCTTGCATGCGCCTGACTGTGATCCACCTGGCATGCCTACCAGGGGGGAATGCTCTGCCCATCTGGGGTGTTGCTCTGTTACAACTGGAGCCATTCTAGTGACTGGGGTGGAGGCCATGGGGCCATCCTTAGTGCCTGGGGTGGCTTTGCTCCACTGGAGCCTTGGCTGCGGGCAGCAGGAGAGAGATGAAGAGGAAGGAGAGGGCGAGGGGTGGAGAGGTAGATGGGCACTTCTCCTGTATGCTCTGGCCAGGAATCGAACCCAGGAATCCTGCACACCAGGCCAATGACATCGACGGGTCTACCATATCATGCTTTTTACTTAAAAAAAAATTTACTTTTCCTTTGAATGTTGATGACCAGGAGACACCAAATCTTTTTCGCCTGCAAACTACTACCTTCTTTATTAGATCTAGCTAATAACACTGTTTGTCTTTTTCCAAATAGCTCCAGATATATGGAAAAGATTTATATAGGTGGATGGGGATCCTCAAACCCCTCAGCGAGATCTTCTGAGAATGGCTTTTAAGATACCTAGAGGCAGAAAAAGCCCAATAGAGATCAGGGGAACTACCAGCTTTTAGGATACACCCTTAAAGGCTCCAACGCCCCAAAGGGGTCTCATAGGATGCCATCTGGGTCCTGCTTCAATAGTGGAAAGGAAGGTCATTGAGCTAAAGCCTGCCAGACTTACACGCCTCTGCTGTGAGGAAACAGGGACACTGGAAGGTGGGCTTCCTCCTCGCTCCTCTAAGGGAGGGTTCAGTCTCTTCCAGCCCTGCTCCAACCACCTATGACCTAACCTTGCCCAGAAAGCTGAGGTTTGCCACTGAAGGCTGAAGGTGCCCAGGGCCGTCGGCCCCATCTACGACACTGTGGACGAGCCTAGGGTATTTCTTCCAAGAAGCAGGTAAACTGATCTCATTTGCACAAGGGCCACTTAACTATGTTTTGCCTGAATAGTCAGGTTTTTTATTCTTCCCTCAAAGATCTCTGTTGTGGGTGTTGATAGTCCTATTTTCTACTGCTTTGCTTAATATATAGTGTTTCCTTTATCCCTTCTACCTCAATGCCCCACTCATATTTCAGGCTGGGACCTACTCCTAATTTAGAGCTCTCTTTCCTCCTTTTGCCAACTTGTATTATGAATTTACCTTTGCCACCCAGCTTAGTGTATACCAAGGTTCTCTTTACCATGCCACAGTCACAGAGCTCCAGGGAAAAGCAACCTGGTCTCAACTCTCCAGGCAGAGGAGAACAGAAGCTCCATATCCACACATGCTGCAAATGGCTTTTTCCAGTCTACCTGAATCATTACCAGCTAGAAGCAGTGGTCATTGGGACTTGGACATGAGCTGCAAAGTATAGAATGGTGACAACAATTCCAGTGCCATGCGGACTTTTCCTGTGGGGAACTTTTCTGGACTCCTGCTCCCTGTGACAGCCCCTAACAGACTGAACTGTGGTTGGGTTGCATTTTTCAGGGATTTGGCATGGTGATGGGGCCAACTTGGACTTGGTGAACATGTTAAGGACACTACTCTTTTATGGATTCTTGCCGTATTGGCCAAGAGTTTGCTTAAAGGCTTTTAATCACTGTAAAAAAAAAAATAGAGTACTGGAGGAAGAAGATGGGGCACATATACACCATAGTATACTATTCAGCTAGGAGAAATGATGATATCGGATCACTTACAGCGGAATGGTGGAGTCTTGGTAGCATTGTGCGGGGTGAAATAAGCGAAGCAGAAAAAAACAGGAACCGCAGGATTTTATACATTGGTGGGACATAAAAGCGAGACGAAGAGGCATGGACAGGAGTGTGGTAGTTACGGGGGGTGGGGGAGGGAAGGAGGGAGAGGCGAAGGGGGAGGGGTACAGAGAGAACTGGATGGAGGGTGGCGGAGGACGATCTCTCTTCGGGTGATGGGTATGCAACAGAACTAAATGACAAGATAACCTGGAAATGTTTTCTTTGAATGTATGTACCCTGATTTATTGATGTCACCCCATTAAAATAAAAATTTATTTATAAAGAAAATAAATAAATAAATAAAATAATAATAATAAGGGAAAGATTAATTTTTCACCATCAAGTGAAATGGACTTCTTCTAGCCAGTCAAGACATATTAAGAGGTACGGGTAATTTTTGTGGAGTATAATTTGAGGGTGGTGAAGCTTTATAATTTTTTGAGTTTACTATGTTTTCTCCAGGAAACGAGCTGTTTGCAATATCTATTTGTGTAAATATATAATGAAAGTTAACTTACTAGGTACAGTCTATAGATAGTACGGCAAGGTTACTGGTCTTTTCTCTCCTTCAAACTGAACTTCAAAACATTGAATTGTGATAGGAAGTCAAAAAATTCACTTACATGCAGGTAAAACTGAATTATTAAATAAGTAGCATTTCAGTTCTGTTAGCAATAAACAATATTTTGTTATACTCAGACTAATAATTTGGCTAGAATTAAGGGTATACCAGCCTGACCTGTGGTGGCGCAGTGGATAAAGCGTCAACCTGGAAATGCTGAGGTTGCCGGTTCGAAACCCTGGGCTTGCCTGGTCAAGGCACATATGGGAGTTGATGCTTTCAGCTCCTCCCCCCTTCTCTCTCTCTGTCTCTCCTCTCTCTCTCTCTCTCTCTCTCTCTCTCTCTGTCTCTCCCTCTCCTCTCTAAAATGAACAAATAAAAAAAAATTTAAAAAAAAATAATAAGGGTATACCAATAATGAACAGATAAGGCAGTCTTAAATTATATTCATATACTGATTCAACAAAAATTTTTGAATGCCTACTTTGTGCCAGATGCTATTTTTTCAGTAGTAAATAAAATATAAAAAAATCTCCAGCCTTTCAGAACTCATATGAGAGAGTGATAGGTTAGGCAGACAGACAATGAATATGATGTAATTAATATAATATACCTGTATGGAAACAAATACATAAAATGATGTCAGATGCTATGAATAAAAAATATAAGAATAGATATGGAAGTCCTCTTGGAGGAGGTAATACTTGAATGAAGATTTGAATGGTGTGAACCCATATGATTATCTAGTTGAAGAACCTTCCTGCAGAAAGAAACAGTAATTACGGAAAACACCAAGTCTTGCATGAACATGTGAGGACAATAAAGAAATCCAGCATGACTGCAGCTCAGTCAAGAAGGAGAGTGTTAGGAAAACTCACACTCAGAAGAATTGGACCCATAATCTTGTTATTTCTGTCTTCACCAACTTCACAAACTAGTTGCCAATAAACTACAAGTGAATAGAAAGTAAGTAATAAAACTAAGATCACAAATACTGAAACAATAAGGGTTGCTAGTA
The DNA here is from genome assembly GCF_036850995.1 of Saccopteryx leptura. Classification (NCBI taxonomy): domain Eukaryota; kingdom Metazoa; phylum Chordata; class Mammalia; order Chiroptera; family Emballonuridae; genus Saccopteryx; species Saccopteryx leptura. The sequence goes on from NC_089516.1 coordinate 117,442,741, forward strand.
ATAACAGATCTAATCTAAGTGCTCTTGACCCCAAACAAAGTCAAATAAAGTTCTTTTTTTTTTAAAGACATACATAAAAATATACATTCTTGATGAGTAGAGAGGGACACTGCCAAGACCTCTCAGGAACTATTTTAATGAAATTCAATGGCAGCACAGAATGTTATGCCTATGTAGGTATTCCAGGAGTCAGGTCTTTTCAGCTCATTAAGGATGGCAGTCCCTAATGCTCTCCTAACAGAGGTACTCAATTGCTGAGCCTTGTATATTTTATAATTATTACCCTTTCTGTTTAGCCAAGTGCAAGAAGTTATGCTCTGAAATTAAAAATTTATTACAAAGTTAGGTAACAAATGGATTATCTTGCTCTCCCCAATTGCAAAACTGAATCAAACACCTTGAATCTCACAATAGCCTGACACCAGGAGCAGAGCTACTTAGCTTGCACATTTCCATAGGCAGCACCTCCAAGTCTCTCGGCAGTAGTTTCTCTGCACTCATTGGTAGGATTTTGGACTTCTTTCTTTTGAGTAGACTTATAGTCTCTAGTAATATTCATAATTGATAATGTTTGCCTTTTCCATTCCCCTTCAAAAGGCAAATATTCACTTTTAAGGGAGAGATCACAGGAATGTTTCAGAAGTAAATATAGAAAATGTGTGCTAAATGATTTAAGTTTATACTGCCCAATACAGTAGCCACCTGTCATGTGTCTATCAAGATTTGAAATAGGGATAGTCAGAGTCAAAGACTTAGTATAAAAGAATGTAAAATATCCTATTAATTAATGTTTTATTGATTACATGTTGAAATGATAATATTTTGGATATATATTAATTTTACCTGTTTCTTTTTACTTTGTTAATGTGGCTACTATAAAGTTTTAAATTATGTATGTGACTTACACTATATTTCTATTGTGCAGTGCTGAATTTGACTATCCAGAACATTTCAAAAAGAGATGCCATGTTTCTCTTTTAGCATGCTATTATAGAACCTATCATGTTATATTGAAGATAGCTATTTGTATGGCACACTCATCATTATTAAGCACCCAAAGGGCAGAGATCACCCAGCACCTGGTATTCAGGAGCTACTCTGCTTATATACCACTGATAAGGATGTAAAATGATAAAGTGACTTTGGAAAACAATTTTGTGATATCTAAAAATTTATATTGGGAATATTCTTTGACAAAGGGATTCTGCTTTTAGTAATCTGTACTAAAGAGATCACTAGGGCCCTGGCCAGTTAGTTCAGTTAGTTAGAGCTTTGTTTTGAAACACCAAGGTTGTGGGTTCAATCCCTGATCAGGGGAAATGATCAATGAATACACAAGTAAGTGAAACAACAAATGAATGCTTCCTCCTTTCTCCTCTCTTTGTCTCTCTAAAATTTATCAATTTTAAAAAAGAATTACATTATGTGTATAAGGAGACATATACAAGCAATTTCATTATAGCATTGTTAATATAATGACTCCTAATATAGTCAAAAAATAAAAAATGAGCCACCAATATATCCATTTATGGCAGCAATTTTAAACTTTCTCATCTCATGGCACATATAAACTAATTAATAAAATTCTATGGCACACTAAAAATATATTTTTTGTTGATCTGATAAGAAACTGGTATAATTTTCATTCATTCACACTGGATGACTATTCTTGTGTTGGTTGTTATTTTTTTACTTGACAAATCTAAAAGAAAGTGGTTGGTGCCCCTGACTAAATAGTAAAGTATTGCATGTTTTAAAAATTCTTGCAGTACACTGGCTGAAAATTGCTGATCTATGGGATACTATAAAATCTTATGTAAGAATACAAAGGACCAATAATGACAATTAAATGCAATGCAGGATCCCACATAGGATCCTGAAATAGAAAAAAAGGCAATGGAAAAATCAGAAACTCTCAGTTGACTTATTAGCATCAGACCATTCTTTCCTTTATTTTTTGTTTTTTATGTATCGATTTTAGAGGGAGAGGAAGGGAGAGAGAGGCAGAAACATCAATCTGTTCCTGTATGTGCCCTGACCGAGGACTGAATTAGCAACCTCTGCATATCTGGACAAAGCTCTAACAAACTGAGCTATCTGACCAAACCACTCTTCATTTCTTACTTTTAGTAATTGTACTATGGTTATACAAGATATTAGCACTGGCAGTAGCTGAGTGAAAGATATACAGGAATCTGGTGCAACTTTTCTGTAAATTATATTTATTTCAAAATAAAAAGCCAGAAAGAGAGAAAAAGGCCTGATCCCACGTTGTGCTGGTGTCGACTGTACACATCTCTTACCAATTACACATTCTCTGATTTTTCATTGGTAGCTGAAATCGCCCATGGTGTGTGTATTAATACTCCAAAAATGAGCAAAGCTGAAAATGAAGGCTTTTTTCCTCCAGAGAGCTGGCTATTAAACATTTAACAGTACACCACTGGATGACCCATATGCATCGACATGGAAAGAGGTCTAAGATTTGTATGAAAAACATTGTAGAACAACACACATCTGATTATCCTAGTTAAGTAAACAAAATGCCTATCTCATACATATATAAATTCTTAGAAGTACAACTGGAAGGATTAATACTAAACTATTGGTATTTAGAGTGGGAATCTGGGGGAATTTCAACATTTTAAAGTATTGTTAGAATATTTTACAATAATAATGTATTTATGCATTGTTATATAATAAAAATACTAGGTGCTCAAAAATCCTTTTTTTAAGCTGAATGAATAGATGTATTGTTTTATTCCATCTCTTTTATTATCATTTTCTGTCTAAAATTGAGCTGCCTCACATTGAAATCAGCAGAACAATTCAGAAATTAAATATGAATAACCTTAAACACATAAAACAGATAAAACAGAATTCCTTTCATTGAAAGGAATTGGAGGGGGTCCAAAAGCCTTACCTAAAGATATATTTTTAAATCTATTGGCCCAAAAAATTATCCTCAAAATATCTGAATAAAGAAAATGTGGGTATTTGGAAAAATTCTTTTCAGGCAGTTAAACTTATTGGAATATCTTTATGATGCTAGTATCAGGAGATTTGAAACCTTCCATGTTATTCTGTATCATTTGGTGTTGTGTGCCCACTCTCTTATAGTTAATGTTTGCATCTACTTCATGATAAGTAAATAGGGCTTTGATAATAAGCATACAAAAAAGCTTGAAATTGTAGTATTTCTAAGGCAAATATAGCTTTGCTTTCAAGGAATTCATCTTGCATCTCAAAATGCACACATATTCAGCTAGGGATGCTCTATTTATTTGCTGCAAGAGTTTTTTGGTGCTATTACCTGATTTTAATAAATAAATCAATTCATAAAATTTGAAATCTGTCTCACAAATAAAGTTCTACCCATTTATAGATAATGTCATATGTTTCAAATCAAGCCAAGACAAAAGCAGGTAATTTTTTTTTGTTTGTCTTTTGTATTTTTCTGAAATGAGAAATGGGGAGGCAGAGAGACAGATTCCTGCATGTGCCCAATTGGGATTCACCCTGCATGCCCACTACCAGAGGAAAATGCTCTGCCCATCTGGGCCATTGCTCTGTTGCAACCGGAGCCATTCTAGCACCTGAGGTGGAGGTCATGATACCATCCTCAGTGCACGGGCCAACTTTGTTCTAGTGGAACCTTGGCTGTGGGAGGGGAAGAGAGAGATAGAGAGGAAGGAGAGGGGGAAGGGTGGAGAAACAGATTGGTGCTTCTCCTGTGTGCCCTGTCTGGGAATTGAACCCAGGACTTCCACATGCTGGGCCGACACTCTACCACTGAGCCAACCAGCCAGGAAAATGTAATATTTTTTCAAGACAAGTTTTTTCTTTTTTTTTAGCAATCCCTCCCACCACCAGTTCCCTTACATATCTTGCCTCATGTTCCTTCAGGCTAAGAAATGCTACCGCTTTTGTATTTTACTTCCATAACTTGACAAAGCTACAGATTTACTTATAGGTTAGACAGTTCCCTTCCTGAAAATATACCAAGTCCATTACTCAGATGGTGACCCCTGATGACCTCAGGCTTTCAAGTTCACTCCTATGTGAAGCAATCTCACCAGACCAACACTTCAGTGAACATTTTGTGAAGCTAGATGCCTCCGCAATAAGAAATATCAATGCTGGCCTGACCTGTGGTGGCGCAGTGGATAAAGCGTCGACCTGGAAATGCTGAGGTCACCGGTTCAAAACCCTGGGTTTGCCTGGTCAAGGCACATATGGGAGTTGATGCTTCCAGCTCCTCCCCCCCTTCTTTCTCTCTGTCTCTCTCTCTCTGTCTCTCCTCTCTAAAAATGAATAAATAAAAATAAATAAAGAAAGAAAGAAATATCAATGCAAAAATAAATGCTGCTTGACTTAAATGCAATGACTGCTAATGTGATAGAAACTAGGTTATCTTTCCATCTTAAAATAAATCCCATTCTCGTTACATTAAACATCAAATTTGTATATGAGTGAACTATATAGCCTTTTGATAAATTACCTGCAGATCTTGGTTTTATCCTGGTAATAAGCAGATTACATGCCGGATTGAAAACCATTAGTTTTCAAAGAAGCATTTTCCAAGAACCAAATAAAATAATGCATGTTTATTTATGGTACCTTATTTTTGCCTCAGCAGTTTCATTCAAGTTTTCTCTTTTTTTCTTAGGGTTATATACATGTACATTTTCTACTAAAATATTATCTCTGCTTGCACTACACCATGAGCATAAATTAAACATATTTAAACGGTCCTTTCAAAGCAATTTGATTGGATTCAATATGGTGTTGAGATCCCTTTCAAATATTTTAAAAAGACTGAAAAGCTGTTGTGTCGGGTGTGGGTAGAATTTCCTTTGAAAGAAAGAACTTCACTAATTTAAAAAAAAAAGTATAAAAAAGACATTTTAACTCGAACAGTTTTAGAGAACACATTTTTTAAGTCTGCCATGGTGAAACAGTAAAATTAAATGCCCATTAAAGAAAAGATTGAGATAGTACACCAGAGGCAGCAAGGACATCATCTTTGTCATATCACATATTTGAGATTCTACATTTCCTCTTCTAAATGAAGTGAATTCTTCTCTATTGCAATGTTCTTTCTTTCTTTCTTTCTTTCTTTCTTTCTTTCTTTCTTTCTTTCTTTCTTTCTTTCTTTCTTTCTTTCTTTCTTTCTTTCTTTCTTTCTTTTTCTTTTTTTCCCTTGGCTGGAAAAGATTCTACCAAGGTAATAAATCATTTTAATATTCTTTAAAGTTTCCTTTACTATGTATTTTAGATTTTTTCATTCCAAGGTTGCAGCAATATTTATAAATAACATGTCTATTTGGGTACCTTAACTCAGGTTTAATATATGATTTTCATTTGCAGTTGCATAATAGGCCCACTTGTGTATTCCTTATCAGACAGACACAATTATTTAGTGTTTTCATCTCAAATCACAGTACCAATAGGTGCTCTCTATAACTCAAATCTTATTTATTTTTGTATTATTATTTGCTTTGTGGAGTCAGGAGGAATAAGCAGTATAATAATGAGATTTTTTTTTCCAAAAAAAGCCAAATTAATGAATAATACAGCAGAAATATCAACTTAGTCAGGAATCAGCACTTTTGATTCTTCTTTAAATTTTCTTCTTCTTTCTCTTTTTATTTTGTGTTCTGCTCAACAAATTCTCCCTTTTGTTATGGTCCAAATCATGAACTATCACTTCATCATTATTGATCATGGAAGTCTCTTAGATTGCCAAACAGTTTCTCATTCTCTTTCCTGGTTGAAATGCTTATAATATCCAGATACTTTTTAAAAAGTCCAGATAAAACTAGTGATTATGGAGAGTGAGAAACAGATCCACACAGAAGTTTTTTCCTTCTCTTACCTGTTTTCCCTGTATGTATTTACAATTTTTAAATGGGGATGCCTTCAGTGATTTATGTCTTCAACCCCTGGTAGTTGATACTTTGAAACTTACTTTTTTGATTTAGCATCATGTCATCTCAGCCATAGATACATATGTATTCTTCTGAACAATTTTAGATTTTGAGATTTTAAGATCCCTTTCCATTACCTGATTATTCATGGTTGGCATAAAAGGGTGGTGCTTATATGAGTTGGGGAGTCAAGAGGTATATTAGAGAAGGCAGAAAACGAATGAGTGGTAGAAAACTATGGCTGGGTATAGACTGAATCTTTTTGGCTGACTCATAAAATTTGATCAGATGGGGAGATACAGAGAATGAAGCAGAGTAGATTATATGACCCAGTTTGTTCTGGGTTCTCTGAGATGGCATCATGACAGTGTTCTTTTGGAAGAGTCACCAGTGTTTGGGTTTCACCCATGATCAGCATCATCAAGCTTTCTCCTGTATTCATGCAATAATTATTAGTTAGCTGATTACTATGTATTAGATGTTATCCTAGGTGCTGAGGATACAACTTGATTACAAAAACCCTTACCCTCCTGGAACTTATATTCCATATAAAGAGAGGCAATTGTCTTGTGATAGTTAAGAGCAGGAACCCTGGAATCAAAATGTCTTGCTTTCAATCACCTTGGGTAATTAATCTCTGAGAATCAGTATTCTCACCATAAAATGTGCATAACGTAACATTATCCTCGTAGGTTTCTTGTGAGGACCTTGCAAGTCAGTGCATGTAAGGTACTTAGAAAAATGTCTGGCATGTAATATATGATTAATAAATGTTAGCCATTATTATTAAGCTTGGTTATATCTCCCCTTAAGCTAGCCTTTGCAAAACCATGTTGGAAGTAGAGAAAGGCACAAAGTCGTTTGCCCAAGCATCCTGTGTTTTCTTGCCCTAGAAGATGTTTGTGTAGCTATATTTTTCTGGAGAGAACAATGTGGAAAAAATCAAGTCTCTAAGATAAGTGCAGCTGCCATCTTCACACAGCTGTACAGAAGAATCAAACAGAAAACAACAACAAAATCTCACCTAATTTCTAAATTCCAAATCCTTGACTTAATTTACATCAGATATTCATTTTTTATCCTCGCTCCCACCAACATCTTCTAAAGCCGCTCATTTTCATTTTTTTATTAAAATTCTTTTCAACATATTACTTTGTATTAGTTTTCAGTGTATAGCAGAGTAGTTAGACATTTATGTAATTTATGAAGTAATACCCCGTAAGTCAAGTACCCACTGGGTACCATACATACATAATTGTTACAATACTATTGACTGTATTCCCTATGCTGTATTTTTCACCCCCAGGTCTGTCCTGTAAACACTAATCTGTACTTTTGAATCCCTTAACCTTTTTAGCCATCCCCTCTCAAAGCTATTTATTTCCTTTTCTCCACCATTACGACCACTGGGATTTGGAAGTTCTAGATTTTTGGTTCTCTTAGTAAAATTTTCCAGAGGTTAGATCAGTGGTAGTCAACCTGGTCCCTACCACCAACTAGTGGGCATTTCAGCTTTCATGGTGGGCAGTAGTAGAGCAACCAAAGTATAAATAAAAAGATAAATTTAACTATAGTAAATTGTTTTATAAAGATTTTTCTGCCAAACTTAGCGAAAATCCGACATAAAGTACTTGGTAAGTAATTATTATTATATGCTTTAACTTGCTATAACTCTGCTTTATAAATTTTATAAAGTAAAGTTGCTTCCTACTTTATAAATCACCATTACTGTGGAACTGGTGGGTGGTTAGAAAAGTTTACTACTAACACAGATACAAAAGTGGGCGGTAGATATAAAAAGGCTACCCCTAGGTTAGATCATACCTAATATCTGTGAAGTTATCCTTATTTCTTAGCAGATTGCACTTTCTAGAAAGCATTGCAGAAAGTGGTTAGAACCTCATTTTATGAAACACAACTGAATTCTCACATAGTATGAAATGGGTCCCCATAAATTTTTCTGCTGAGTTATATACCCTAAGTATGCATTATTGAGTTATGGATTCAATGCAAGCAAACTGATCTGTGCAGGTAAGGAAATCTGTCTGTAACATAATACAATCATGATATGTCAGAGCTCAAAAAGACTACAGACTAGTAGAATATATTTTGCAAAAGAGGGAGGGAGTAACTTTACAGGGGAGAAACTTGTCAAATACTATGCCAGCCAAGTGATTAAGGTCAACATCATCAGTGATAGCACGAGCATGACAGCACGTATCTTTCATTTGATGTGATAATAATAGCACTCTGTGGCCTTCCTCTTCTAAACCCATTACCCCAGTTTAAACATGAGAAAAATATTGGCAAAGCTCAAGTTGAAGGATATCCTGCAAAAAGAAACTGACCAGGGCTATTCAAAACTGTCAAGGTCATCTAGGAAACTATCACAGCTAGAGGAGGCTAGGGAAACATGACAGTTAATGAAATATCATATCCTGAATGGGATATTGAAACAGAAAAAAGACATTGGGAAAAAACTGGTGAAATCCAAATCAAGTGTTACATTCAGTTAATAGTAATTATCAACATTGGTTTCTTAGTTGTGACAAATGTACCAAGGTGATACAAACTTTTAATAATAGGATAAACCAAATGAGGAGTATATGGGAATTCTCTGTACTATCTTTGCAAATTTTATGAAATCTGAAAATATTCTAAAATTAAGAGCTTATATTAGAAAATGAAAAGACCACCGTGCAAGCATTAGGCTCCATCCCTTCATTTTACAGAAGATGAAACTAAAAGTTAGAGAGAGGAAGAGCTTTGCCTTGGGAAACATGAGACTAGCTCCTTTATTATTCAGGACCAAAAGAGGATATGGTATATTTCTTCTATTCATTGACATTTAGTACTGAGGTAATCTGACTGGAATATTGGGCTAATGAGGCCAATGTTATAAGTTAAATTTGCTTTCACACAGAGGAAAACTCTTCTTTTTGCCCACAGACTGATTGTTCAAAATAATTTGTCCATCCATCTTAGAAAAGTATATAGGAGAAGACTGAAAGCTCTATTAAGATCCTTCCATCAATTCAAAATATAGTACAATAACCTTTTTGTATGGATACTTTGATTATTTTATTGGATTACTCTGTTACATGTAACTAAAGTCACATATATACTATTTATTTTCTACTGGTTTTATAATCTCTATACTTTTTAATCTCAATCTTCTTGGCATTTATGTTCAAGTTGATCACTTTGTTGTTCAAAGCCTTGTTTTCTATTTTTAAAATAGATTCAGGTTTTGCTTTGGAGAAAAGGTAGGATGTGGGAAGTTTACTGAACTTCATATAATTACTGAAAATGGGCCTAAAATTTTCTTAATATTTCTTAATATGTCTTGCCAGGAAATCAGAAGACATGGGAAAAGAATATGGCAGCTTCTCAGTTTCTATTTTTTCCCTGTAATTTTGATTCTTTTTGTTCAGTGTTAAATATGGAATTTATGTTAAAATCTTTATTTAAAAATCGGTATATAAATGTTCTTATAAATCAATAAATATCAGCTTAACATTCTAATAGAAACATGGGGAAAATATATCAATAGACAATTCATAGAAGAAGAAATGAAAATTATTAGTGACATTTTAAAATGTTCAACCATAGCAGTAATTAAAAAATGCAAGCTAAAACCCTGAAATATCATTTTCTGATCAAAATGGATAGCTCGGTTGGTTAGAGCATTGTCCCAACATGCAGAGGTTGCTGGTTCACTCCCTGGTCAGGGTACATACAGGAAAAGATTGATGTTCCTGTTTTTCTCTCTTTCTCTCTCTCTCAAATCAATAAAATAAACATATAGATGTGTATGTGTATATATAATATATACATATACATATATAAAATATTGTAAAGGACTTCAATATCTAGCAACTAGGCATCAAGTCACTGCCTGTATCTGCATGATAGAGGATAATATTGCCACTAAAAATACTGTAGAAAAAATATTAAATAATAATATGTTTGCAAAGCAAGTTATAAAACTGTATTTATTACATAAGCTCATTTATAGAAGCTAGAGTAATAGGATGCCTCTTCCACTAACTAACTCTGCAATTTGGGGCAACCGACTTAACTTCTCTTGAGTGTCAGTCCTCTCATAAATAGATTATAAATAGTAATAGCTAATTTGAAAGATACTATGACTATTCATAGGGGACCTAAATGAGTTAAAATACAATTCATGTCTATTTCTAGAAATTAGTGCCCATCATTTTTTTTAGTACTACAACAGACTCACAGAATCTTTTTTTGTTGTTGTTCAATGTATAATCCACTACCTTTTTTTTTTTTAATGCTCAAATTGGGCCAGTGCAAGCCCTTTTAAATTCGTTGCTGTGTCGTTTTGACATGTGTGAACACTTCCTTGTTTGTAGTAAAAGATAGTCCACGCTTACCATTTACTTACTTTCTTTGCCACAGACCTAGGAAAAGCCATTTCTCCAAGGAGCTTTCAGTAAAAAATGTATTTAGGAATCAAACTTTGGGTATTAAATATGCTCATTACTATTTAGGTGTCATTGTTTTTAAGTGCTCTCAGGGTACAGAGCAAGGATATGAACACGTAGAACAAAACTCTAAAATTTTATTATGTGTTTTGTTAATGTATGTGTATACTTTCCTTTAGTTTACTATTTTAAGCTTTATTTTTATTTTTTAGTGTATGACTTTCCTGTTATAAATGGTTTATTTCTATTCCATAACTTTTGACATGTGGTATGTTCATTATCATTAAATCTTAGAAATTTTGTTATTTTAAGTTTTATTTCCCCTTTCACACAAGACTTACTAAGATATTTTAAATTTTCAGGTGCAAGGGGATTTTCTGTTTTTAATTTTTTTTTTTTTACAATTTCTAGATTCATGTCACTCTGATCAGAGAATGATGTTTGTATTATTCTTACTTTATGAAACTAACTGAGGTTCCTGTTGTGACCTAATATATGATCAGATTTTGGAAATGTTCTCTGAGCAATTAAGAAGAAGATGTATTCTCTATTATCAGGGTGTTAAATTCAATACATAGCCATAACATCTTGGCATACCTCGAAGATATTGCAAGTTTTGGTCCCAGATCACCATAATAAAATCAATATCTCAATAAAGCAATGCACATATACATTTTTTAAAATTCTATTGCTTTGAGAGAGAGGGAGAGAAAGAAAAGCATGAATTCATTATTCCACTTAGTTGTCCACTCTTTGATTGCTTTTCATATGTGCTCTGATTGGGGCTCAAATTGATGACTTAGAGCAGGGGTCCCCAAACTTTTTACACAGGGGGCCAGTTCACTGTCCCTCAGACCGTTGGAGGGCAGACTATAAAAAAAACTATGAACAAATCCCTATGCACACTGCACATATCTTATTTTAAAGTAAAAAAACAAAACGGGAACAAATACAATATTTAAAATAAAGAACAAATAAATTTAAATCAACAAATTGACCAGTATTTCAATGGGAACTATGCTCCTCTCACTGACCACCAATGAAAGAGGTGCCCCTTCCGGAAGTGCAGCGGGGCCAGATAAATGGCCTCAGGGGGCTGCATGTGGCCCGTGGGCCGTAGTTTGGGGACCCCTAACTTAGAGGTTGTCCCAGTGAACTTGGGATCCAGCAGGGGTCCCAGGACTGAACTAGCAACCTTGGCACTCCAGAATGATGTTTTATGCACTGCACGACCTGAAGGGGAAAATTTACATATTTTCTTTGGGTTTCCTAGTGTACATAAAAGTTATGTTTACACTATACTGTAGTGTTTAAATGTGCAATAGCATTATGTCTAAAAAACAATGTATGTGTACATACTATAATTTTAAAAAAACTTTATTCCTAAAAAGTGTTAACTGTCCTTTGAGCCTTCAGCAAGCTGTGATCTCTTTGCTTGTGGAGAATCTCACCTTCAATTTGTAAAACACACAATATCTGAGAAGCATAATAAAGTGAAGCACAACAAAATGAGGTGTGCCTGTATCTTACTAATCATGTTTCTTAGGTCTTCTATATACTTACTAAGTTTATGTCTCTGTGACCTGCCTTGAACTGAGTGTGGTGGGATAAAATTTTCTGCTATTAGTTGTTTTTATTTCTCCTTGCATCCCTTGTAGTTTCTGATATAAAGAAAGATATTTGTTAGGACTTCTGTGCACAGATAGTCATTGCTTTGTTGTGTTTAATGGTTTTTTGGCCTGAATTCTACTTTACCTGATATAAAGATGACAGTCTTTCTTTTGTACTGCTTTCATTTACATGGTGAATAAACCTTTTTTGTATCCTTTAATTTTTACCCATTTCTGACTCTTTTTATTAAAAAAATTTTTTTAAATGATTTCTAGCTAGAGAAAGCAGAAGGGAGAATGAGAGAGAGAAACATCAATCTTTTCCTATATATACCCCAAAGAGAGAACAAATCTGCAACCTTTGAGTATAGGAAGGATGCTAACCAACTGAACTATTTGGCCAGGACTCCGACTCCTTTAATTTCAAGTGTGTCTCTTGTAGCAGCATAGAATTAGCTTTTGCTTTGTGCTCTATTTTGAGAAGCTTTTCTTTTTCATAAGTGAGTTTAACTCATTTACATTTATTGACATGATGGGATACGCATGGTCTCAACTCTATCATATTATTCAATGTTATATTTATAGCATTATGTTAATTTTATTATGTAGTTGGTTTTTTTAAACTTTCTTTTGTATCTAAAAAGGTTCGTATTTTTGTTCTCTTCATTGCCCTTATGATACTACCTTGTCTAATCCCTCAGTCCCCTTCTCCTTGCTTGACCTTCCACTATTTGATTTGTCAGCTTGAGATTATATTCTTTGACTCTATATGTGACAATCAGTGAGTTTATTTTACTTTTCCCTTTTCTGCTCTCCTCAGGTTTATCTTCATTATTACTACTTCATCAAAATAGAATCAATTGATATATTTTCCATCTTGATACCCACCTCTTTTTTAATATCAAATCTATTATTAAGTAGATCTCATGCTCACCAGTAGTCCTTTTGCCAAGATTCTCTTATTTGGATGAAGCTTGTCCTCTAAATCATAAATCAACAAACCACAAGCCCTGACCAATCCTGGTCCACTGCCTGTTTTTATTATGCCTGCAAGCTAAGAATAGCATATATATATATATATATATATATATATATATATATATATATATATATATATATATATATATATACACACACACATATATAGCTTTTACATTTTTTAATGTTTGAAAAAAATTTAAAAGAATAATAGCATTTTAGGAAACGTAAAAATTTTATGAAACTCAAATTTCAGTATTCATTAATAAAAATGTAGTGGAATATAGTAACACTCATTCATTTACATACTTTCTTGGACTGCTCCTGGTTATAAGTTGAATAGTAAAAGAAACTGTATGGCCTGCAAACGTAGAAAACTTTTGCTGACTCCAAGTCTAGTAGAGCTTGTGAGTACAGTATTCCTTGAGTTATTGCATGTTTAAAACTGTTACTTTAGACCAGGGGTAGTCAACCTTTTTATACCTACCGCCCACTTTTGTATCTCTGTTAGTAGTAAAATTTTCTAACCACCTACTTGTTCCATAGTAATGGTGATTTATAAAGTAGGGAAGTAACTTTACTTTATAAAATTTATAAAGCAGAGTTACAGCAAGTTAAAGCATATAATAATAATTACTTACCAAGTACTTTATGTCGGATTTTAGCTAAGTTTGGCAGAATAAATCTTTATAAAACAACTTACTATAGTTAGATCTATCTTTTTATTTATACTTTAGTTGCTTCGCTACCACCCACCATGAAAGCTGGGATGCCTACTAGTGGGCGGTAGGAACCAGGTTGACTACCACTGGTCTAGACCCTTCATAATTGTAAGACTACTTGTTTAAATAAATTCTTTGGCTCACCCTTCTTTTCTTGAATTATTTGAAAATGTAGCTTTACATTTAGCTTGCTTTGTCTGTTGTCATGTCTGATGCCAGCCAACCCAATCTGATCTTCTTTCCTTTGGAAATGACTTCTCCCACTCTAAGTCCCAGGACATTCCTCTTTTTGCTTTATTATTAAAGTCTAATATTTTTCTTTGGATATAACTTAAAGTTGACTGTTTCGAATCAGTTTTCTAAGGTACTTCTGAATTTTCCCTTCAATACTTGCAGTCAGGTCTTTTGTTTCTGAAGTTTTCTTTGATTAGCTTTAAATATAAGTACTAATTTTATTGTTTATTTTCTTTATTAGAAATTGCAATTATATACAGTCTGGATTTCTTTGCTTGTCTTCTATACTGATCGCTTTCTCAGATCTCTTTTAACTGTTTTTTTTATTTCAACTTCGATTGCTGTTGCTGTTTTAGTGCCTTTCATCCCTGCACCTCATTATATTTTCAACCATTTCTTTCTTGGTTTCCTTTCAGTACAGTCCTCATTTTCAAGATGGTTTTGTCTTTTTTTTTATTTTAATGATCTGACTTTAGATGATGGGTACACAACATAATCAACAGTTCAAATGCTATAGAAATGTTCACCTGAAACCTGTGTACTCTTATTGATCTATGTCATCCTGTTAAATTTAATTTTTTAAATAAAAAAATTATTTCCTGAGTTCAGTTAACTCTTATTTTGCATCTTCCTTTTGCACATTTCTATTGAGTTTTAAACTTCATCATCTGAATTTCTTTTTCCTATCTTCAAATATTTGTTCAAGGATATTTAATTAAGACTGAGAGTTTCATTGCAGTTTTCTTCTGCTTTGAGGGAGGATATTTGGAAAGGTGTTGCATCAGTTGAAATGATTGATTCTTATTTTCTGTTTTCTTCTTACAGAAATTTGTGTTAACAAGTTTTATGTTTATTCAGAGATATTTTATTTTCCTGGGTCAGCAGGAAAAATTATATGTATATGGGAGTCAGAAGTTTGGGTGGCTTATCATGTTGCTAGGTTTTAGTTCTTAATAAACTATAATTTTAAAAATCAATGATGCCTTTTGGATAAGGTTTCTGGGATAGCCCTTAATTTTGTGATTCACATTTATTTCTGGAGGATCTTGAAATACTACCTCTTGCTTCCTTCTTTCCCTTTCCCATCAAGCTTCTGAAGGATACTTCTTCCAAGTCAATGTGCCTACACTTTCAGAAGTTGGGTCTTCCCAAGACTACCAAATCTAGTTTCAAAAACTCTAGCATTCTTTACAATTTCCAGTACCAGCGTTCTCAAGTCCCAGGTCTGAGATCTGTTCTCAGTAGCTGTCTGTCAATGGTGGAACTTTTTTCAATGGGAGTTTTATTTTATCAGACTCCAGCTCTCATATGTTTTTATCCATTTAGTCTTTTTCTGACTGCTGGCTCTGCCATGGGCTACAGACCTAGTTCTGTGTTTGGGGGTGTTCATTTTCCTACCTATGTATAATTCACAGTGTGTAGAATTCAGTCTCCTAGTTATGCTGTTGAAGTGGGTTATGTGTAGTTTCACTTGCTCTCTTTGTTGATTTAAATTTCTTTTGGGAGGGTAATATGGAGAGATTGGATTGAAGTGGCCAAAGTTATTCTATGGAACTCAGAATATCTACTTTTACATTTATATAATATATATGTAGGTACATACACCTGGACTTTATGTACTTGGTACGTATAGGCATTCATTTAAAATTAGTCTCCTGCCCAGTGTTTTTAATGTTAAATTCCATGCATCTATGAGATAGTTGGCCATGGTTAGGGTTACCATTTGCAGCTGAGAACAGAGCCAGATTTACTGAAAAGGTGATTATGTTGTGTTTTCAGGTGTGTTTTCCTTCCCTTTACATAATCCTTCCTCTTAAACTTCTAATGATAAGAATTCATAATGAAATCCTCATTTCTTTGGCTTAGAGTAGTGAAGTAGTGATGGTCAATATATTCCAACTTCTGAGTAGATTCCACACTGAACAAGAAAGAATGTCTTGTGGCATTTGATTACTTATATCTTTTATGGGTCTGGGATAGGAGAGTGATGACAGTAGTGTTCCAAATTTGCTATTCTTGACTTAGAACTCTATCTGTAGTTAAAATGCAAATAATCTTAGGGAGATATATGACATTTTATTTGTTACAGCCATTTTACTTTGGTGTGAATTATCTTATTACATGGGTTGCAAATTTTGATGCTTACCCAGAAAGAAGGCAAGTATTATAAAAAAAATCAAGAAGATACAACTGTGTATATTCATGTATTTGATCTTGATTTCCAATTGAATCTTTATTTTTAAAATTTAGTTTCCCTCTCCCTTTGTTGATGGGTTCTTGTCTCTACATTTTATTTATTTTTTAAAATTTTTTAATTTTATTAAGTGAAAGGAGGGGAGGCAGAGAGACAGACTCCTGCATGAGTACCCACCAGGCGAGACATCTACCCAGCAATGATCTGCCCACCTGGGTCTTGTTCTGTTGCTCAGCAATCAAGCTATTTTTAGTGCCTAAGGTAGAGTCCTCAGTGCCTGGGGCCAACTTATTGGAACCAATTGAGCCATGGCTGTGGGAGGGGAAGAGAGAGAGAAAGAGAGAGAGAGAGAGAGAGAAAAGGGTGAAGGTGAGGGGTGGAGAAGCAGATAATTGCTTCTCCAGTGTGCTCTGACTGAGAATTAAACCAGGATATCCACACACTGCCCAACACTCTATTCCACTGAGCCAACCAGCCAGGGCCTGTCTCTCCATTTCATATATCACCAATTCAAATTATTAGATTGGTGTTTACCAGTAAGGAGACTTATGCTGGCTAATCCATGGGAAGGGTTTGATAAGGGAAACTAAATTAAAAACAAAATGAAACAACATATATATATATATATAGCAGACAGAAATAGAAACCAAAGATACTAATGGTTTGTTTGGATTTTGTTTTATCTTAGAATAGACTGTGTTTTAGGCATGACAAAGAAATGATCTATTTGGACCATCTGGCTTTCAAATATTTCCACAGTCTTCTATGTTGGTAAATCTTAACTAGTGCCAACTCTGCAAGATTTTATATGATAATTCTTGAGCACTTGCTATGATATTCAGGTGTAGGATTGAGCATGTGCAGAGTTTTTTCACATTTTCCCACTGGTATAAAATTTTTCAAATTTATACCACCCCCAAAGCCTAATAGTTTAACTGGATTCAAAAATGATCTGACTCTGCAATTACTTATGGACTAGTGAAGCTACCTTTACCACCAAGGTCAAAAGTATTACACTTCTTGGCTCTCTGCTGGGTGGTAGGAAAACTACCAAAGTATTTTATAGCTTCAGCAGTTTTGGATTCATCAAGATTCTATGTGAAGGTAGCACACATCTTTAACAAAAGTAGTCCATTTAAAAAATATTTACTTTTATAACACAATATAATTGTTCTTAACTTCTTGAAATCTCTCTCTCTCTCTCTCTCTCTCTCATGCATTGTGCAACTATTATTAGCTTGGCTGCTTGCTATGAGTAAAGTCCAAAATCTTATATCTACTATATGCAATTTTATTTTCATTTAACTGCACAATTTTATTACTTTATTCTCCAAAATAGTTGGAGATATCGCATACTCAAAATACACTGTGTAGAGTTTTCCATATTTAATATTTATACGTAATCAAAAATAAAGTTTAAGATCAAAGAGAACTTAGGTTCTTCCTTCAGTGAACAAAAGTCAAAGTTGGATTAAGAACCTTGTCTATAACATAAGCAACTGGGCTAGATGATTTGGTGAAACTGTGAATATAAGAATGCAAAACTTGCCTCTTTTGTACCAGGTGGTAGAATAGCACAGATTGTCTGCAGTCAAAATCACATTTGTATTCATCCTTTGGCCACAGTCATGACTAGTTTACCTGAGAGTTCCACAGCCTCCTCTGATGTTTTATATACATGTGCTAGCCTTCAGTTTGCTGATCATGACACAAAGATCATTTAATATAAAAGAAATAAAATGGAATCAAGAGTTCTTTGTCAAGCATCACATATCTTTTCTGCTTGTTAAAGATTTCCTGTTGTACATTCAACCTGACAGTCAGAAATTTGGGACTCTCATGGTTAGCAATTATTCTATAAGTTAACTCTACAATGTTTTTTAAAGTCAACATTAAGTAGATTGGCAATACTCTAATAAAGTTTTGATCCACAGAAAATTTCAGTGGGTCATTTTGCATCCTCTTAATTGGTCATTATTACTCCATAGAGATCAATCGGAGCACCAAGGAAGGAGCCTTTGAAAAACCATACTTTGAACTGAAATTTCACATGGGTCTTTCACATATTGGAGGATCTAATGTAACGTAGTGCTTTCATTGAAACACTACTCATGAAAATGTATTTTGGTGGGCTTGTGAATTGAGGCAGGGATGAGCACCTTGGGGGATTATACCTGGCCAAGAATCTAGCCTTTCCTGAATAAATGATTTATCTGTAAATAACTCCTCTTCTATGTTCTGTAACTAGGTCTAAAATATGTAGGGGAATCACATTTTTGTGTTCTAAATTAAATCTAAAATTCTGATATATTCTGACCATCTCATCCTAGCCATTCAGTTCACTTACAGACATAAATACCATACAATATCACCCAGATGTCTGGACACTTGGACCCATCTCTTGCATCCCTTGCCTTTAGCTTGCTTCCTCCTCCTGTTTTCTTTCCCTACTAAGTTCAATTCTATGGCTTATCACTTCAGAAATTTTATCATCAGAAACTATAATTTCCTTATGCTTTCTGTATTCATGCTGTACTTGTCTCACGAGCCCCCCCCCTTGGTGCAAACAAAAAATAGTCCTTATTTCACTTAATTCCTCTTCATGAAATACTCTATGTGTTTGGTCTCCTCAACTGAGCCCTTTGCAAATATTTTAGTCTCAGGGCCTCTTTATGCTCTAAAAAATTACTGAGGATGAAAAAAAAATACTGAGAATGGCAAAGACTTTTTGTTGATGTTAGTTATATCTATCCATATTTACTGTATTAGAAATTAATATAACTTTTACAATTATTTATTTATTAACTTATTGACTAAGAAGTATAAACCATTACATTTTAACACAAATAACATATTTTATGATAATAACTCTAGTTTACAGAGCCAAAAAAATTAGAAAAAAAGAGCTGTATTTTTGTATGTCTTCAAACATCTTTTTAAATGTTTGTTTGGATTAATAAAAGGCAGCTGGATGTCATATCTGCTTTTGCATGCAATCTTTTGTAATATTACATATCATATAAGCTCTGAAAAACACCATGGTACACTAATGAAAGAATTACAGTGAAAAAGATAAATGATGTCTTTGTGGTATTATGAAAATAGTTTTACTTTGTGGACCCTGCAACAGGTCTTGGGGTCCCTAGTGGGAACCCCGCTGTTCTATTACTACCATCTAATGTTTTTTTTCCAGCCTCTTTAGTTTCTTCTTAGTCTTATCAGATTTTCAGTCCTCAATATCCTTAAATGTTAGTATTCCCAGAGTTCCAGCCTTCACACTCTTTTCTTTGTTCTACTCAGATTGTGGTGTTCTCAAAAGTAGATGCCTCTAAAGTTTCAGTACCAGACATTTAATGAGGAACTAAATATCCTGACCTATGTGTATATCTTCACTTGTAAACCTCTTCCTTCCATGTTTTATCTTGTCTAACAACATCACCATATACTCAGTTCCTGAACCAGACAACTGTTCTCTCGCTTGCCATGTCTAATTAATGACTAAGTCAAGTGTGTTTTCTCTTCTAAATCCTTCTTTGCTTCCCCAATAATATACTACTTAATTAATGTATTTTAAAAATTTAAATTATAGGCCCTGGCCGGTTGGCTCAGCAGTAGAGCGTCGGCCTGGTGTGTGGGGGACCCAGGTTCGATTCCCGACCAGGGCACATAGGAGAAGCGCCCATTTGCTTCTCCACCCCCCACCCCCTCCTTCCTCTCTGTCTCTCTCTTCCCCTCCCGCAGCTGAGGCTCCACTGGAGCAAAGATGGCCTGGGCGCTGGGGATGGCTCCTCGGCCTCTGCCCCAGGCGCTAGAGTGGCTCTGGTCGCGGCAGAGCGATGCCCCGGAGGGGCAGAGCATCGCCCCCTGGTGGGCAGAGCTTCGCCCCTGGTGGGCATGCCGGGTGGATCCCGGTCGGGCGCATGTGGGAGTCTGTCTGACTGTCTCTCCCCGTTTCCAGCTTCAGAAAAATACAAAAAAAAAATTAAATTATAGTTTGCATTCAATATTATTTTATATTAGTTTCAGGTGTACAGCAGAATGGTAAGGCAACTATATAATTTACAAAATGATTTCCTCTGATAATACAAGTTCCCACCTGGCACCATACATAGCTATTATAATATTATTGTTTATATTCCCTATGCTTATTTTACATCCCATTACGATTTTTGTAACTTATTACTCCTTTTACCCTTTTCACTCAGTCCCCCAATCCCCCTCCATTCCATTTTCTCTTCCAATCCCAGAAGTTTAGGCTCTCTTTATCACCCATCTGGATTACTAGGATAGTCCCTTAATTTGGCTTTATGACTTCGATTTTCCACCACCATCACCCTGCCTGCCAATTTCAACTTCCATACAGCCATTAAGGTGATTCTTCTAAATATAAATCTGAGGAAATAATTTTCTTGCCCTAATGAAAAACCATAAAAAACTCACCATTTGCTCTTGGAATGAATTATAAGGTCCTTACCATAGCTGAAATGCCTTTCATGACCTGCTCCTGCTTACTGTCTTCATTTCCTGCCATCCTCTCATATACTCCATTTTTGCTTTCTGATGTTTTCCAATATATTTATTTTAAACAAAACATATGCCATTTCACCCCTCTGTAACAGGTATATTGCTAAGCCCCAAATGAATGTGTCTCCACTTTGTAAAATGTCACCTTTAGTTTGATCATGATGAATCAGATCGTCTGTTGGTGATATTGGCACTTCCCACTCTGGCTGTTCTATATGAAATTCAGTTACATTTCTGTAGTTCAGAATGGGTTACTTGGCATCTGTTTCATAGCATTGCTCTAATTTAGTTTATTCATGTTCACTTCAGAGAAAGTATAATTTAAAGGCTTATGTAATGTGGATCTAAAATATTTATATAACATACATATACAACACACACTGTACACATAAAATTCTAATTTGGAGAAACTAAGTTAAGGGCAGTTCCATTTCTAATATTTTGAGGAATCTCCATACTGTTTTCCACAGTGGCTGCACCAGTCTGCATTCCCACCAGCAGTGTAGGAGGGTTCCCCTTTCTCCACATCCTCGCCAGCACCTATCATGTGTTGTTTTGTCAATGAGCGCCATTCTGACTGGTGTGAAGTGGTATCTCATTGTGGTTTTAATTTGCATTTCTCTAATGATTAGTGATGTTGAACATTTTTTCATTTGTCTATTGGCCATCTGTATGTCCTCTTTGCAGAAGTGTCTTTGACCCAGCCATCCCACTTATAGGAATATATCCCAAGGACACCATATTACTGACTGAAATAAAGAAATGCACCCTCATGTTTATGGCAGCATTGTTCACAATAGCAAAGATCTGGAAACAGCCCAAGTGTCTGTCAGTGGTTGAGTGGATTAAAAAGCTGTGGTACAGTGGCCAGGACATGGAAACAACCAAAAAGCCCATCAATAGATGACTGGATAAAGAAGATGTGGCACATATACACTATGGAATACTACTCAGCCATAAGAAATGATGACATCGGAACATTTACAGCAAAATGGTGGGATCTAGATAACATGATACGAAGCGAAATAAGTAAATCAGAAAAAAACAGGAACTGTATTATTCCATACGTAGGTGGGACATAATAGTGAAACTAAGAGACATTGATAAGAGTGTGGTGGTTACGGGGGGGGGAGGGGGAATGGGAGAGGGAAAGGGGGTGGGGAGGGACACAAAGAAAACAAGATAGAAGGTAACAGAGGACAATCTGACTTTGGGTGATGGGTATGCAACATAATTGAACGACAAGATAACCTGGACTTGTTATTTTTGAATATATGTATCCTGATTTATTGATGTCACCCCATTAAAAAAATAAAATTATTATAAAAAAAAAAAAGCTGTGGTACATATATACAATGGAATACTATGGGGCTATGAAAAATAAGGAAATATTACCTTTTGCAACAATATGGAGGGACCTGGAAACTATTATGTTGAGTAAAATAAGCCAGGCAGAGAAAGAAAAATATATGACCCCACTCATTTGAGGAATCCAAGGAATAATGAGAACTGAGGAATGGAATTGAGACAGAGGAGAGATCAAAGGGACCAGAGGAAAAGAAGACAGAGGGAAAAGGGGATGATAGGATGGGATAAACCTGAAGGGAAGGGGGGAGGGCACTATAGGAAGGGGGGCAAGGGAGAGGTTGAGGGAATAGGGGGAGGGGGGCGGCATTTGGCGTGGCCCTAGAATCCCTAGAATCTATGTAAACACAATTAATTAAATTTAAAAAATGTTTAAAAAAAAGAAAGTAAGTTAAACAGGAGCAAAATTTCCTTTATGCACTAGAATTCAAATTACTTAGTAAATTCGAAAGCAGAGATTTCTCAAGAAGAGTTTTTTTTTTCCCCCTAAATTTGCAACATTGATTCTTGTTGTTCTAAATTTCTTCAGTATGTAAACTTCTCAAATTGCTCACATGCTGTCCAGTCCCTTTACTGTGCCTTGCAGCTGACCTTTATTTCACAAAAGCCTCATTTCATCTTCCCTGCTAATAAAAGTGTTAAATGGGATGTACTTAGTAGGGTAACTGCCTCTTCTTGAGAAAACAAACTAATTTCTTGGTGCTTAGTATCCATTACTCATTCACAGAAGAAATTCTCTCTCTTATTCTATGTCTTAAATTCACATAAATGCTAGCATTCCAGGGAAAAATAAGTACAGTATTTGCCTTTCATTAAAATGAGTTCACTTTTACCAATAAGTGCTAATTATGGTTCTGGAAATTAGTTGCATGTGACACAGGTTCTTTCAGTGATTTTAGTATGCTTAATTTGGATTGAATTTATGCTTTTATTTATGATAGGTAAAAGTGTCACTTAACATAGTGGGGATAAAACTTATGGAACACATTACACCAAAAGGTAATGTCAGATGAAAATATAAATCTTTTTTAAAGAAGAGTTCTGATAAAGTCGTGGATGGCAGATTTATCATTAGACTGAAATTATACCACCATTTTCAAGATCTCTGCTTAGACAGATAGCTAGAAAGTTGGTAGATTCATGGGTAGGAGGCAAAGTCAATGCTAATGCAGAAACTACCATCATTATCATGAATGGGTCCATAAGAGCAAACTGGAAGTAGTAATAAGTATTAAACATGACACCAAAAGGATTTATAATGGTCTACAGGATAAAGTAAAATGCTTTTTAGCATTTTATGCTGAGTCATTTCTTGAATGTTATAAGCTATAATGCATTTTAATGAAAATGTATTTCAACCTTGATAAAGCCTCCAGATTGAAATACAAAACCACATGCAGGGTCAAAACACCAAGGAAAAAGAAAATTAGTCAAAGACAAAGTTACAGGTATTTTAGACTAGCAGAAGGAAACAACAGACCCATTAGAGGATTCTTGTGAAACAGACATTCCAGCTCTGGAAAAACTGTCTTAGATGACTTTGAAAAAAAGGGAAACAAAAATAGTGCATGTTATGATTTACTATATGCTCATTATACTTGTCTCAAACTAATAATCCTAATAAAAATCCTGTTTCACTAACAATAATCATTAATTTTTATTTACATTGTTAAGCAATGTCCTGGATGTTTTATCTGCTTCATTTCACTTAATTAAAAAGAAAAGCCACGAAAAAGGAATCATTTGTATTCCTGTTTCACAGATGAGGAAACTGAGGCACAGAGGCATTAATTAAGTTGCTAGTAAGTGAATGAAAATTTTGGTATTATTTATCTACATTTAGTCAACTTTTTTTTGACAGGGAGTTGTTTTATATTTGATTGGGAAAGCTCTATTTCCATTCTGTCCTTTTAAAAAAATCTAAATTCTTGGATTTTTTAAATCAAAATTTGACACATTCTATTTTATTTCTTCCTTGCATTGAGAGGTATTTGCACTCTATTTGTGAGGTAGGCAATATGGACACACTCTACTCCTCTCTTTCTATTCCTATAATTTTCAGTACTTTCTTACTCCACCATAATAACAGCCACAGAAAGTAGGACAATTTGGACTAGCAGAAAGGAGGCAGAAGAAAGCACTAAAATCAAATTTGGTATAGAGAGCAAGGTGAACTAGTCCCTTCGTCCACTTAATCAATTTCATCCCTAAACTTTTGATCAGAGAATTGGGCTCAATATTCTCTTTCTTTCCAAATTCTGTATTAATATCCATTCTGGTCAACTTTCTACATGTGGGATATTTAGTATGTTATGGCAAAAACATTTATGGACTTAAATTATTTTAGTAGTAGAATTTGGACACTTCTTTTATCCACTGAAGGTAGTATAAATTGATACTAATTTCATGGCAAAAGAAAAGGAACAGTGATGTGATTAACTGATGATACTGAGTGTTGAGAGCCAGAACTCTCTACTCCTCAACTCATTCAATGTAACAGGGCACTTGACCCCATGCACAGTGTATTCCTGTGAGTTTCTCTTGCCTTTTAAACAAACTGCTGACTGTAGAGACTCTTGATCAAAACATCAAAGATTACCAGAGGAGCCGTGTCTGTGCTCTTCACAACCATTGATGAAGTACCTTAACCTCGCCTTCTCTTGACACCTGGCATATGGTCATCTGTCTTCCTGACTACTACCTCATATGGCTTATTTGTAAATTAAAGCAAATGTGCTTCCAACTGGCACTGATACATCACTGATGCCAAAATCAGAGAGGATGAAGCATAAGGACATATTTTTTTATTCAGATGGAAAACATTACAGATTTATGGCAATAGCCATTCTGTGATATCTTCATATAATCAGTATCCTTCCATGCCTCCCTTCACCAACTTTTATGACCTCAAAACTTATTCAAAAGAATTATTCTCTTGCTGACCCAAATGGTATAGAGGGGTATATGTGGGCATGGTGTTGGTTGCCTGAACAACTCAGCTCTAACTTTGCACATGCTGGATTTCTACTGTTTTCCAATGAACACTTACAGAGCCATAATGCATAGTGTAACTATTGATGCCCCATTGATATCGATGTGATTTTCCCTAGTGGATTGAGGGCAGCACAGCATACAGCCATTAGTATCTAAAGGTTATGTATAATGGATAATAGAGAAAAATGAAATAGCAAAAAGGAATCTGCAGAGGAAACAGAAGCAGTAAAAAGTTTCAGGGAAAGGTTTTACTTGGGTTATACAGCAACTGTGAAGGAGGACTGAAAAAATGACTCTTAAAGATTCAGCAAGAGTTGAGAATTAAATGGCTTCATATTTTGAAATGTAGTACTTTTCAAAATTTCAAACACAGAGAGCCATTTAAAAATTATCTTGTATGTCGCAATTCTTATGTGACATCTTTCACCCAAATGACTATTTATAAATTTTTACTTTACTCATTTGAGGTGGTCAGCAATATGGCACAGATGGGGTAAATTAAGGAAGAGATTTGAACTGATTTATCCAAAGTCACAGATTGTCCAGTTCATGACAGAATTCACAACAAAGTTACACTGTTTGCCATTCACATCTCCTCAGGCTGAGCCCATTTGATCTACTGTGCTGGCCATTAGCCTGATCCTTCTGTGTCTAAAATATTTCACAGTAAATGATTTTAACAGCTCTCTCTTACCAATCAACAAATCTTAGTTGCATTCACTATTGCAATGGACAGCCTGGGAAATCTTACATCATTTGTAATTTAATAAGAAAAAAAAATTGTCTGGTGAATTTATTTAGTAGACTGAGAGTAGAATGAGCTGCAGAGTCTGCTGCAGTGCTAGAGGGTCCACAAGGCTTAGCGCTCAAGAGCATGTGACTACAGTTAGTTGGCTCTGGCTTAAAGCTTGGGATCCTCACTTCTTAGTGATGTGATGTCTGAATGTCAATGTGACATCTACATGATCTCTTACCTTGACTGTGTCTCAGTTTCCTCACTTATAAAATATATTTAATACTAATACCTACCTTTAAGGATTGTTGTGAGAATTAAATGAGCTAATGAAAGTAAAGTGCTTAGTAAAATTCAATTTCCTCAACAAATACTTATTAACAGGGCTGTTATGTACCAGACACTGTTCTTAGTGCTGGGAGAGAAACATGACCAAAAGTGTTAATTCTGAGAATCAGTGACTTTTAGTAGTGAATACTGATTATAAGGATGATAACAGTAAAAATAATAATGATATTTAACATTAATAATATAAATATTAAGTTTTGGGCACTATGACAAGGGCTTTAATTTTAGCAATTTGTTCATTCCTATAAAAACCCTATATTATGGGCATTGTTGTAAGTTCATTTTACAGTTATGGAAATTGAGGTCTTAAAATTTTAAATAACTTGCTCAAGGTAAACATGCCTAATAAGTGGCAGAGGTCTGAAAAATTGACATCATAACTATTACACTATATTGCTTTACTGTCATGATAAATTTATATGCCATTGTTTACTTTATAAAAAAGGCAAGGTAATAAAATGAATAAATATATAATCTACTTAATCAAGTTTCACAGTATATAATATAATTTTTGTGTGTGTGTGACAGAGACAGAGAGAGAGACAGAGAGAGGGACAGATAGGGACAAACAGGAAGGGAGAGAGATGAGAAACATCAGTTTTTCATTGTGGCATCTTAGTTGTTCATTGACTGCTTTCTCATATGTGCCTTGACCCAGGGGCTCCAGCAGAGTGAGTGGTGACACCTTGCTCAAGCCAGCCAGTGACCGTGGGGTTCAAGTCAGCGACCTTTGGGCTCAAGCCAGCAACCCTGCACTAAGGCTGGGGACCTCAGGGTTGGAATGTGGGTCCTCTGCGTCCCAGTCTGATGTTTTATCCACTGCGCCACTGCCTGGTCAGGCTGTAATATAATTTTTGATCCAAGAGTGGCCATTATAATAAATGATGTAGAAACATAAGTTTGAATTCAGTATAAAGCTATTAATAAAGAGCTTAATATTTGTTTATACTTGGGGTTAAGTCTTAGGTCTCAAACATTATCTCTCTATATACAGTAAAAGTTAATAAAAGATAACCCATAAGATAAGATTTTGTCTCATAATTAAATGAGAACATTTAAAAAGGCTTCTAATGTATTTGAACTTTTCAAATTACTCCTTGTATTGAATAATTCCATATTAAAATCATGTTGGTATTACAGCATTTTCTCATTCCCCACCTCCATTCTCTTAGCATTATTTTTCATTACAGGTTATTACAAACTAAATAAAAACACATGTTGAGTTATTCTAAAATGTTTGAGATAAGAGACACATTTTTATATGATAGGGTAATATTATCCACATTTAATTGAAGCATTGTTCAAATTAATTCAGATGGCATGATAAAAACATAAAAGACCTACTTGTGAACATCAATATAAGCTATGATCCTCTATTGTTTACATTATCAGTGCCTTCCCAACAAAATATATGTTTGTTTACTTATCATTCCCTGTTCTATGACTCTTTTAAAAAGTGATTATGAACTATTTTGTTGTCCACATTTTGAATAAATCAGAATAAGTAAAACTTAGTTTAATATTTATAATTATAAGAACATCTAAATCCCTTTTATTATACCTCTCAGAATGATATTCATTGTATCTTTGAGGGTAATTCTGCTTTAATTAGAAAATTTGGTTAAACCTGAAAATAATTTATTAGTGACATATCTGGATAGAATTTTTTTTCTAACCATAATATGCTATCTGTTCTAGCAATAGTTCTTCCACAAAATATATGTTTCTTAAGTTAATTTACATTTTTAGACTGCATAACTACTGGAGCAAATAAATAAATGTTCAGTCAAAATAAAATGCCATCCAGAAAAATCAATACTATTTGCTATCAAGTGAGGGTGATTTTAATCAGGGTGACTGAAGAACAACAATATTTTTCTTAAAAGTAAAAAGAGTACATCACGACTGTTTTCTTCTTTAGTTTCTGTAATACAATAACCGCAGTTTTGCAGCCATTTACCTTGTAGAAATAAGAATACATTTTTAAAGTCTCAGTGTAAAACTCTGAATTCTTGGAAAGAAATTATGTACTGGATTTTCTGATAGCTTCAAAATAACTACTACTTTAATGAAATTGCTAACTAAAAATTCATCAGCACTATTATTATTTAATTATAATTTAAGAAGCTATTGTAGATTGTTACTTATGAATTCTAATGAGAAAACCATAACAACCTTTTATTTGAAGGGAAAATGGTTAACTACAGTAATTACAATCAATAAGATTGTGTTAGTAGTATAAATATTTCTTATAGAGCATTCCACATTCTCCTTAGCAGTATTTAAGGTCTGAAAGTTCAAGAAAAAATAATAATTAGAAATCTATTTATTATTTATAATACTAAACTTTGGTTCAATTTGTAGGAATCAGAGTTGAGAGGAAACCCCATCCCTTACCACCAAGCAAAACAAGACTTTAAGAAGAAAAGTGAGGCATGAAAAAAAGGGCTTACCAATCACATAGGCTAGCAACAAGGCCAAAGTCACAGTGATTGCAGTGGCACTCAAGGCCGTGCATTTCCAATTGCAGCACCTGTAAGGTTTGTTAAAGGTAAAGGCAGGTCTGGAGAAGGTGCTTCGAGGAAGCGGCCTGGGAGGAGGCGAGTACACGGTATTGGACGTCAGAGGGTAGTTCTGACTGGCTGCACTGAAGATAGCGGAGGAACCAGATCCATGCTTGAACAGAAAATGTCTGCGAAAAGAAAACAGACATTTGGGTTTTTACCAATGTAGTTGTTACACAAAAACATCTCCACCAATTTCAAACAATCAGGTTTTGACAAAGTTGAGGGGAACTGGGAAGGGCTCAACAAAATTTTCATATAACGAAGATTTAACTCCAAATTGCCCTTGGTTTCTCTCTCTAGTTTTATCATTTAGACTTTTAAGAGGAAGAAACAGGTTCTCTGTTTCCTGCCTTTCTGGATAGTGAATTTCTCATACTGAGTGTTAACTGAAGATGCTCTTCTCCTTTTTCTACTTATTTTTTTAATTTATTGATTTTAAAGGGAGAGAGGAAGAAAGAGAGGGGGAAAACTCATCAACTTGTTTCACTTATTATGCACTTATTGGTTGATTCTTGCATGTGCCTTAGCCAGGAATCGAATCTGCAACTTTGGCTTATCAGATGATGCTCTAACCAACTGAGCAACCCAGCCAGGGTGATGTTATTTTCTATACTGCTCCCTTTCATTAACTATGGTACTTGAAAATTGGTCCAAAAACAGAAGAAACATTATTAGGCATTTGGTAATTTGAACGGCCTGGAAATCAATATTTTATTTAGAGACTAGCTTTCACAGATCTATTTTCATCCAATATTTTATTATAAAAATTGTCAAGCATACAGACAAATAGAAAATATTTTATAATAAACAAACATGCACTCACCAACTAGATTCTAAAGTTAACATTTGACTATACTCATTTTATCACATATATATTCATGTCTCTATTCTTGTCTTCATTCATCAGTCCATCTTGGGTTCTAAGCGTTTCAAAGTAAGTTGCATACATCAGTACACTTCCTTTCACATAGTGGAACTTGCATATTATTATCTAGAGTTTAATATTTTTAATGTATAATTTATAGATATAAGTTTGGCTTTTTTAGATTCCACATATAAGTGATGTATAATCAGTATTTGTCTTTCTAACTTATATCACATAGCATAATATCCTTAAGGTCCAACCACGAACTTGTAAAAACAGGCCCAACTATGAACTTGTAAAAACTTGGTTACTGGAGCTGAAGGGTCAGTGAATAAGAGAGACATTTAAGGATACAAACTTGCAGCCAGTAGATGAGTAAGTCCTGGAGATCTAATGTACATTTTAGTGATTATAGACAATGGCACTATGTAATAAACATCAAAATTGTTAAGAGACTAGATCTTACCTATTCTCATAACAAAAAATAAATGATAATTATGTGAAATAACAGAGGTACTGCTTATCACTACAATGGCAATCACATTGCAATATATAAATGTATCAAATCAGTGTGTTGCACATCTTAAACTCACACAATGTTATATGTAATTATATTTCAATTAAAATTATAAACAATAAAATGCATACATTTTCAATGTATATTTGCTGAGATTTGACAAATACAATAACCTGTGCAACCCAAACCCATATCAATTTAGAGAACAAATATCCTCATTAACCAGGACATTTCCCCCTGCCTTTCTAAGTAAGTCCCTAGTCTCACTCCCAGAGGTAACCGCTATTTTGCTCTTTTTTCTACCATGCACTAGTTTTGCCTCTGCTATAAATTCATGGCACTGTAATGTCTGAGTTACTACATGATAAAATATTGACTGCTCATGCCTATTTTAACATGGATTTTTCATAAATAGTGGTGATTTATTTACATGGAAATATTTGTCAAAAACAAATAAGAGAAAGCATGTTTTGGGGGGACATATACTTTACACTTTTTAAGTGCTAAGTGTCATAAACTGTGCTAAAGACTCATTAGCTCAGTCTTCATCCATTTGAAACAGGCTGCATTATCCTAATTGTACATTTAAGGAAATGAAGGACAAAGAGATTAAATAACTCCCCTAAACAAGTGAATGGCATAGTCAGAATACGAACCTAGCTCATTCTGATTTCAAAGTCCTTAATCTTTTTCTGTATTTTTTATTTATTGATTTGAGAGAGAGACATCAACTTACTGTTTCACCTATCCATACATTTATTGGTCAATTCTTGCATGTACTCTGACCAGGATCAAACCAGCAACATTGGCGCATCGAGATGATGCTCTAACCAACTGAGCTACCTGGCCAGGACCAAAGTCCTTAATCTTAATCACTCTACTGTATGGCTTGGGGCAGTAAAATGCACTGCTAAACAAAGCCCACTCCAGTGCTGCATTTTGAAGCACTACAACATAAAATTCCCCCACCAAACAAAGGGCCAACGTCACCTTGTACATATGATACATGCCCCAAAGCAAAACTCATCAAGACTGTTTAAAGACACTTCTTATTTAAAGAGTAAAAGCATATGTATTTAAAGGAAAAAGGAACTCTCTACATACCAGTTAATGAAAAAATATCCACATTAGAGAATTTTGCTTTAGTATCATGAGGGTAAATGTTATTTAAAAAGTTGGGTTGCCAAGGGAAGTGAAGAGTCACAAGCCTTTCTGAGAGTAATTTAGCATTATGTATCAAAAGACTCTAAGTACTCATGTTCTTTGGCCCAATAATTATGTCTATATGAATTTACACTTAGGAAATGATGTGTATGACAAGGTCCATAAGAAGTCATTCATTGGAATGATATTTATAATAGAAAAAATAAATATCCAAATGCTTAATAATAGTTATGCAGTTAGGTAAATTATTTTATAAATACATAGTAGAATGCTATATAACCATTACAAATTGTGTTGTAAAAGAATATCTATTCTCAAGAAAAAAATCTTAATAATAAATAATAGTTTGTGTTACCTTTGGTAATAAGAGGTGGGATATGTGAAAAAATTGCACTAGCTAACACCAACCACACACAGACTTGGTTCTATTTATGTGAACATGATTTATCGAGCATCTACAAAGTGCAGGCACCAAAGTAAGTACTTCATATGCATTACTTTGATCCTCATGTATCTGTGAGGTTGATACTATTATTCTCATCTTAGAGATGATGAAACAGAGACCAAAAGAGGTTTAGTAGTAGAGTTGATTATAATTATCATAATAATAATAATAAGAGGTAACATTTATTAAATGCTTATTTGTGCCAGGCATTGTTTTAATTACTTCACAAGGTATTATGTCATGTAATCTTCACAACAATCTTAGTAGAGTAAATCCCCAAGTTACAAATATCTGACTTATGTTCAACTCATACTTATGAAGGGAGCACCATAAAGGCTATTATTGGTAATCAACTGCAGATGGATTATCAGTGAAAATAATATTATACAGTTACTTAACTCCCATGGCAAAGACTTAACCAATGAAGACCTTATGGAACTAGAGCAGCAGACAATAGCATTTAGGAGAGAAAAAGGGACCTAGAAACTCAAGAACCAAAAACATTTTCTACAAAAGAGTTAGTGGATGCTTTTTATCTCATTAAAGAAGGAATGGCAAAGTTGGAGAAAACAAGATCTTGATATAGAGAGTTTCACCAAAGTTTCCTGTACAGTTATTGAAGGCCTGAGATGCTACCAGACCATTTACAATAGTAAAAGGAGAGCTCTACAAACCTCCCTTGATGCCTACTTCAAGAAACTGACTCTAGCAGCAGAATCAAACTCTTATTCTCTATCACCAGTCCCAGCCTCTCCAGAAAGTCCATCATCTTCTGCATCATCCAAGATGGTATTAGGGTATATTTGAAAATGTTTAAGTATTCATATGCAGGAAAGGTGAAAATAAATACTAAGTTAAGACAAATATCTACATTGCATTTAATAGGTAAATGAACCTGTTCCAACTTACCTACAAATTCAACTTAAGAACAAACCTACAGAACTTATCTCACTTGTGACCCGTGGACTGCCTATACCTAAATACTGTCAGACAGATGAGAAAACTGATGCACTAAGATGTTAATTAACTTGTTAGTAAATGGTTAAGTAAATGGTTAAGCTGAGTTTCAAACCCAGTTTGCCTACAGAGCCATGTTCTTACCCACTGCACTACAGTAGCTTATATTAGGGTTATGTAATTAGTGAACACTAAGATATGAATCCAAGCTTGTTAAGGCACAGAAGAAGCATGTTTAGTACTGATTTTGGTATGTGGGTGATACTAGATTGAGTCATGTTTTTACCCTGTCCTTTGGGATCAATGATGAAATTGTGAGAATTATGGCTATAAAATTAGAATTGGAAAAGATCTCAGAAATCACCTAGTAGCCAAACACATCATTTTTCAGTTAAGGAAACTGAGGACCAGAGAATAAAAGTAGATTACCTATAAGTGACATAGGTAGTTTAAAGAATTGAATAAATTTAAGATTGAGAGCTTCCAAATTAGTGCTTCCATTGTCCGCTGCTACTTGCCAATCACAGTCTTCACTTCATTAACACTGGTCTCTAATCTCCTGGGTTAATTGAACCAGGCTAAATAGATACAATTGATTCCAGCAGTATTACAAGATACACATCTGTTCTTTTCCATTACATGTTCTTATAGTAACTTTTAGAGACCATCTTTACTATGTTGGATGCATGGGGAAGCATTACAAAGACACCACCTCTTAATTATTAAGAACCTAAAAGGTCATTGTTGCTTCTAAAGGCACCCAGATTTGTCCCCAGAATGGACAAACATAATATAGTAGATATAAGAATACATATATTTTATTGAAAAAGGGCATAGCATTATGCTCCTCCCATTTCAATGCACTTCCTTTATAAGCTATGAAATGCCATAATCTCCTCCATATCATAAGGAAGTGGATTTCTTCTTTAATGTCTGCTTAGCTCTCCCAGTCTATGTTTTCTCCTTTGGCCATCTAATTGACTAGTGTGCAAAAAGTGTAGCACTTTATAGCAGCATAGTGGAGTAGCTTCCCTATCTCCCCACCCCTGCCTTGTAGTTACGATGGAGGTGACAAATGTCACGTATAAAAGATCTTATACAGCAACACTCTGATATGTTCCTACAGGACAAAAGAGAAACTCAGCAGTATGGAGCTCTTTTATTCAATGTTTGAAGATAAAATCTTCGATCCTTTGCATATTTATGAAGAAAAAAAATTGGATTTTGAGACATTGTAAGTGGCCCAATATGTTGGATATTGATTTGGTTTGGCGTAGCATTAAGAGGATAGAAGAAAGACAAAGAAAGACCGCATCGTCGGCTATTATGATGGCAATTACAAGCAATAATCAATATCCCCGAGCACTGTAATTTCATCCTGTTATACACCAAAGGATTTCCAAATGCAGTTTCATAAGTAAAATTTTACAGTATAATAAATAAATTCAACAGTTGCAGCAGAGCAACATTTAAACTAATTCCTATTGGAATGGAATCCAGATCACACTCCTTAGTGAGGGGAGATAATGAAATGAGTTCATATACTAAGATTCCTGTTTTCTTATGCACAAGCTTACATTAAGATTCTACTCTGAAAGAGATCTCTGCTTTAATATGCATCATGTAAAACAGCAATGTAAATGCTCTGTATTGTCATAGGCTCTGTGGTCCATTGTTGGAAAGTAAAGTTACTGCTTAAATGTGTTTTCACAGTCCCTGCAAAAAGTAGCCGCATAAAGACAAATGTACAGTGTTAGACTTCAGCTATGTGCTCATAAACTCAGATCATCTGTCTAAGCACATTGCTTTTCCCTGGGGACCTGAGGATACACTAAAATGTTGCTATCAATTTCATATGATTGGGTTTTTTCTAGCCAAGCAAATGATAAAAATGCAGTTCAAGAGTTTATGTGTAAGTAGTACTCTCCTTTGCATCTGTTTTAATATTCAAGTTCAAATTTAAAAAAGAAAAGCAAGATATGCCAAAGGAAATGGGCATATAAAAATTAAAAAAAAAAATCTTCAAGACTGATGAGACCCAGTGGTGGTAAATGGGCATATAACAAATGTTCCTGTAAGGATTTTAAAATCATCTATAAAAAAGGGAAAATGTACTCACTCTTTTTAAACCCCTCACGCTACATAATTCTGAGGTATTTGTTAGCACTAAATAATGTGATATAATGTGGCACTTAAAATTCTATAAGAAACAGAAATCTACAACTTTGGAATAACAGATGCATAAATAACCAATGATTTTTTTCTTTTACATTTTATAAACATACTTATGAGATGAATAGCTAAACCTGTATTCCCTTAGCCATAAGCATCTGATTCATTTTTTTTTACCTAGAAGGAATTTAGCTTACTTCCAGTTAAAAGCTGAGGTTGGTTTTAAAAAAATAAAAAAGAAAATTGTATCAAAAAGGTCTTGAGTCAATTATTAGGCCCAAATCACATTCAGACAGGATAGTGAAACCTAGCTATTTAAGTATTCTTTTAAAAAATACATTAAATATATTTTATTGTGATTAAAAACCCCCACACAAAACATACAATTTACCATTCCAAACATTTTGAAATATACAGTTCAGTAGTGTTAAGTATATTTACACTGTTGTGAAACAGATTTCCAGGAAATTTTCATCTTGCAAATATGAAACTCTACACTCATTAAACAACAGTTTCTCTGTTCCCCTTCCCCACAGTTCCTGTTAACCACCAATCTCTGTTTCTACAAATTCGACAACTTTAGTTAGATACCTCATGTAAGTGAAATCATATAATATTTTTCTGTCTTTTTGTGACTAGTTTTTTTTTTCACTTAACACAATGCCCTAAAGGTTACTCCACATGTAGCATGTGACAGGATTTTATTTCTCTCAGGCTGAATAATATTCCATTTTCTTTCTTTTTTTTTTTTTTTTTTTTTTTTTTTGTATTTTTCTGAAGCTGGAAACTGGGAGAGACAGTCAGACAGACTCCCGTATGCGCCCGACCAGGATCCACCCGGCACGCCCACCAGGGGCGATGCTCTGCCCACCGGGGGGCGATGCTCTGCCCCTCCGGGGCGACGCTCTGCCGCGACCAGAGCCATTCTAGCGCCTGGGGCAGAGGCCAAGGAGCCATCCCCAGCGCCCGGCCATCTTTGCTCCAATGGAGCCTTGGATGCAGGAGGGGAAGAGAGAGACAGAGAGGAAGGAGGGGGTGGGGATGGAGAAGCAAATGGGCGCTTCTCCTATGTGCCCCGGCCGGAATTGAACTTGGGTCCCCCGCACTCCAGGCCGACGCTCCTCTGCTGAGCCAACCGGCCAGGGCTAATATTCCATTTTCTATAGATCACAATTTTGTTTATCCATTCATTTGTAGGGCACTGAGATTGATTCAACTTCTTGGCTATGGTAAATAATGCTGCTGTGAACATGGGTGTGCAAACACCTCTTTGAGATCCTGCTTTAAATTTATATACGTGTGTGTGTGTGTGTGTGTGTGTGTGTGTGTGTGTATCCAGAAGTGGGATTGCTGGATCATACGAAGCTCTGTTCTTAATTTTTAATTTTTTGAGAAAGTTCCCTCCTGTATTCCATATGGTTGTACCATGTTACTATTCCATCAATGGTGCTCAAGGGTTCCAATTTTTCTATATTCTTATTCTTATTTCCTATTTGTGCGATAGCAGCCATCCTAGTGGGTGTGAGGGGGCATTTCATTGTGGATTGACTTGCATTTCTCTGGATTGATCATCATTTATTTGAGGGCTGTTTTTCTATCTTCTTTGAAGAAATGTCTATTCAGAGGTATATATTCTTCTGCCTCTAAAAACACAAGAAAATAACAGAAAATGCCAAGCTGGGTCAGTGTCATTTTCTTCTATGACAAGAATACCTAGTGTTGGTTTGTGGAAAAGCATGGTGTCTGACAACAATACTAATCTCAACATTTCTCGTCTTCCCTTAATAGCCCATTCTTGATACTCTCGTCTTCAATTTAAATGTTATTATCAGCTTAGACAGCCTTCTGGAGTAACAAATTGTATTTCTCTACTAAAAGCTGTACAGTAAAAAAACTGATTTTATTTGTCCCAGAGTTATTTCTTCCAAATTTTAAGCCACCCTAGTCAAACATCTTCTCCAAACCTCACATACTAACTGTTAATGAAGAGTTTATATTTGCTCTACATCATTCATAAATTTTAAGAGTTTTTTTGGGGGGGCAGGTTTATAACTTTTTTATTTAGAAATTAAATTAAGTAGGGTGACATAGATCAGTAAGAATACATAAGTTTCAGGTAAACATTTCTATAGCACTTGAAATGTTAATTGTGTCGTGTGCCCATCACCCAAAGTCAAATCATTTTCAATCACCATATATTTGTCTCCCTTTCCTCTCCTCCTCCCATCCCCTTCTCCTGGGAACCACTTCATTTTTATCCATGTCCATGAGTTTTGTTTTTATATTCTACCTGTGTGTGAAATTGTATAGTTTTTATCTTTTTCTGATTTACTTATTTCACTCAGTATAATGTTCTCAAGGTCCATCCATGTTGTTGTAAATGACAATATGCCATTATTTCTTAAGGCTGACTAGTATTCCATTGTATATATGTACCACATCTTTTTTATCCAATTACCTATAGAGGGACACTGAGTTGTTCCCTTGTCTTAGCTACCATGAATAATGCTGCAATGAACATAGGGGTGTATACATTGGTAGATCCACTATGGATACCAGTATGGAAGTTCCTCAGAAAATTAAAAATAAAGTTATCACATAACCCAGAAACCCCTCTTCTGGGTATCTACCAAAAAAAGAAAACAGCAAAAACTTGAGAACACTTATTTGCAAAGATGTACATACACACCATAGTGTTTTAAATAAAGAAGCTTTATAATGTGTTTTAATACATGGAAGGACAGTTTTCCATTCATTGCTGTTTTCCTTCCTGATATTCATATGTAGTCTAGTCAGTTTTTTGCAATAAAACCTTTATAGTAAATTTGTTTAAGGAATAAAATCATGCTATTTGTTTTAGGATTGTGCCAAATTTCTGAGTTAACTTAAGGAGAATTGACACCTATAAATGAAAGTTATCATTCCATTTCTTCATGACTATGTCTAGGTGTGTGCAAAAAGTTTGCCTCATATAGTTTTTGTCACATATCTTGTAATATTTAATCATAGGAATTGTATCTTATTTGTTGCTATTGTAAATAGGATTTTCTTTTTCATTATCTTCTAACTGGCTATTATTTGCATAAACATTGATTTTATATATTAATATTTTACTGTCTTTCAAAACTTACTTTATTGTTTAAATTTCCTGGGAATCATCTAATATATCTATTAGGTATATGATTATATCACCTGTCAATAGAAATAGTTTTATACCTTCTTTTCTAATTGTTATGCTACTAATGACTTTTTAAAAAATTGAATTGGCCCATACTTTCAATATACCATATTTCCTCATGTATAAGAGCTATTTTTTTTGAAAAATTTGGGGTCTAAAAACTGGCCCTGGCCGGTTGGCTCAGCGATAGAGCGTCGGCCTGGCGTGAGGGGGACCTAGGTTCGATTCCCGGTCAGGGTACATAGGAGAAGCGCCCATTTGCTTCTCCACTCCCACCCCCTCCTTCCTCTCTGTCTCTCTCTTCCCCTCCCGCAGCCAAGGTTCCATTGGAGCAAAGATGGCCTGGGCGCTGGGGATGGCTCTTTGGCCTCTGCCCCAGGCGCTAGAGTGGCTCTGGTCGCGGCAGAGCGATGCCCCGGAGGGGCAGAGCATCGCCCCCTGGTGGGCAGAGCATCGCCCCTGGTGGGCGTGCTGGGTGGATTCCGGTCGGGCGCATGCAGGAGTCTGTCTGACTGTCTCTCCCCGTTTCCAGTTTAGAAAAAAAAAATAAATAAAAAAAAAAATAAAAACTGCATATGTATTATACAGTGGTTGTCAAGTCATTTAAGAAGTGTGGCATTTCAAATGCCATAGATGGAACTGAGGATGAGGCAATAGATGAAGACAGTGATTCCTCATCACACACAGATGAGGACTAGCTAATGGATGGGAGTTTTGACAAGGATGAGGAGTTGTATGAATTTTATGATGAATAAAACCTGAGTTCAATAACTTTATGTAATTTTTTTTTCACAATTTGAGCCCCCAAATTAACAAGATGCTCTTATACACAGGAGCATCTTGTACATGGGGAAATATGGTACTACTAAATAGTAATGAAAGTAGTAAGCATTCTTGCCTTATTCTTTTTTTTTTCTTTTATTTAATTTTTTTTTACTAAATTTAATTTACTACGTTAACATAGATTCAATTTTCCGACTCAAAACCCTCATCCCCTACCCCATGTTCCCCATTATTTCCTCTTAGCTCCCTAACTTCCTCCCCCCTTCCCTCTGGGATTTTGTGTCCTGTTATCTGTATCTCTGTGTTATGTATATATAATTTCACGAATCCCTTCACCTTTTCTGATCCCATCCCCTCATCCTCCTTCCCTCTGACAGCTGCCCCTTTGCTCCCTGTGACCCTGCCTCTGTCTCTGTTCTGTTCCTCAGTTCACTTTGTTCATTATATTTCACATATAAGTGAGATCATACAATATTTTCTTTTTGCTGCTTGGCTTATTTCACTTAGCATAACAATTTCTAAGTCCATCCACACCATCACAAAAGGTAAGATTTCCTTCTTTTTCATGGCCGCATAATATTCCACTGTATATATACCATTGCTTTTTAATTCACTTTTCTACTGATGGACACAAGGGCTGTTTCCAGATCTTGGCTATTGTAAACAATGATGCAACAAACATGAGAGTGCATATCTTTGTTTGAATCAGTTATTTGATATTTTTAAGATATATCCTAAAGTGGGATAGCTGGGTAAAAAGGCAATTCCATAAATAATTTCTAGAGGAAACCTCATACTGTTCTCCATAGTGCCTGCACAAGTCTGCATTCTCACCAACAGTTCAGGAGGGTTATCTTTTCTCCATACCCTCGTTAGCACTTATTGTGTGCTGATTTGTTAATGAGCGCCATTCTGACAAGTGTTAGGTGATGTTTCTTTGTGGTTTTAATTGCATTTCTCTGATGATTAGTGACATTGAACATTTTTTTATGTGCCTATTGACCATCTGTGTGTCCTCTTTGGAGAACTGTCTATCCAGTTCCTTTGTCCATTTTTTGATTGGATTGTTTACCTCCCTGGAGTTGAGTTTTAGAAGTTCTTTATAAATTTTGGTTATTAACCCCTTATCAGCTGTATTGTTGAATATGTTCTTTCATTGAGTGGGTTGTCTTGTTATTTTGCTCATGGTGCCTTTTGTTGTGCAAAAGCTTTTTGGTTTGATATAGTCCCATTTCTTTATCTCATCCTCTTGTTCTTTATTTCACTTACCCATGGAGATAAATTGGCAAAAATATTGCCACAAGAGATATCAGAGAATTTACTGCCTATGTTTTCTTCCAAGATATTTATGATCTCATGACTTACATTTAAGTCTTTTATCCATTTTGAGTTTATTTTTGTGAACGGTGTAAGTTGGTGGTCTAGTTTCATTCTTTTGTATGTACCTGTTCAGTTTTCCCAACACCACTGATTAAAGCAACTGTCTTTACTCAATTGTATGCTCTTATCTCCTTTATCAAATGTCAGTTGACCAAAAAGGCATGGGTATATTTCTGGGCTCTCTGTTCTGTTCCATTGATCTGTGTGTCTGTTCTTATGCCAGTACCAAGCTGTTTTGATTACTATGGCCTTGTAGTACAACTTGGTATCAGGAAGTATGATACCTTCTACTTTATTCTTCATTTACAAGATTGCTGAAGCTTTTTGTGTTTTCTTTTGGTTCTATATAAATTTTTGGAATATTTCATCTATATCTTTGAAGTATACCATTGGTTTTTTAATAGGAATTACATTGAATTTATAGATTGCTTTGGGTAATATAGATATTTTAATGATGTTTGTTCTTCCTATCCATGAACACGGTATATGCTCCTGCTTGTTTGTATCTTCCTTCATTTTTTTTTAATTTTTTTTTTTTTTTTTGCATTTTTCCGAAGCTGGAAATGGGGAGGCAGTCAGACAGACTCCCGCATGCGCCCGACCGGGATCCACCCAGCATGCCCAGCAGGGGGCGATGCTCTGCCCCTCTGGGGCGTCACTCTGTTGCATCCAGAGCCATCTTAGTGCCTGAGGCAGAGGCCACAGAGCCATCCCCAGCACCCGGGCCATCTTTGCTCCAATGGAGCCTCGGCTGCGGGAGGGGAAGAGAGAGACAGAGAGGAAGGAGAGGGGGAGTGGTGAAGAAGCAGATGGGCACTTCTCCTGTGTGCCCTGGCCAGGAATCGAACCCGGGACTCCTGCATGCCAGGTCGACGCTCTGCCACTGAGCCAACCGGCCAGGGCCCATTTCTTTTCTCAATGTCTTATAATTTTCCAAGTACAAATTTTTTACCTTCTTGGTTAAATTTACTTCTAGGTACTTTATTGATTTTTTGTTGCAATGGTGAGGGGGATTGTTTCCTTAAATTCTCTTTCTGACAGTTTATTAAGTGTCACTGATTTCTGAATATTAATTTTATACCCTTCCACCTTGCTGAATTAATTTATCAAGTCTGGTATTTTTTTGACTGAGACTTTAGGGTTTTCTATGTACAGAATCATGACATCATCAAGTAATGATATGTTTACTTCCTTTTTTCCAATTTGGATGCCTTTTATTCTTGCCTTATTGCTGTGGCTAGGACTTCAAGAACTATGTTGAATAAGGGTGGTGAAAGGGGGCACCCCTGCCTGGTTCCTGATCTTAAGGGGATTGCTTTTAATTTTTGCACATTGAGTATGATATTGGCTGCGGGTTTGTCATAGATGGCCTTTATCATGTTGAGATATGTTCCCTGTTTTTCCACTTTGCTGAGAGTTTTGATCATCAATGAGTGCTGAATTTTATCAGATGCTTTCTCTGCATCTATTGATATAATCATGTGATTTTTATCCTTTCTTTTGTTTATGTGATGAATCAAATTCATTCATTTGCGAATGTTGCGCCAGTCTAACCACCCTGGAATGAATCTCATTTAATCATGATGCATAATTTTTTAATGTGTTGCTTGATTTTGTTTGCTAATATTTGTTGAGAATTTTAGCGTCTATGTTCATCAGGGATGTTGGCCTATAGTTTTCTTTCTTTGTAGTGTCTTTACCTGGTTTTGGAATCTGGGTAATGCTTGCCTCATAAAAGAAGCTTGGAAGCCTTCCCTCCTCTTAAATTTTTGAAATATCTTGAGAAAGACAGGTGTTAGTTCTTCCTTGTATGTTTGGTAAAATTTGCTTGTGAAGCCATCCAGTCCAGGACTTTTGTTTGCTGGGAGTTTTTTGATAACTGTTTCCATTTGATTTATTGTAATCAGTCTGTTTAGGTTTTCTGAGTCTTCCGGATTGAGTTTTGAAAGATTGTGATTCTTGGAATTAATCCATTTCACGTAGGTTGTCCAATTTTTTGGCATATATATTTTCATAGTATTTTATTACAATCCTTTTTACTTTTGCAGTGTCAATTGTTACTTCTCCACTTTCATTTCTAATTTTATTTATTTGAGTCCTCTCTCTTTTTCCTTGATGAGTCTGGTTAGAGGTTTGTAAATCTTGTTTATATTTTCACTGATTTTTTTGTATTATTAGTTTTTGCTTCTATTTCATTTATTTCTGCTCTGATATTTATTATTTCCTTCTACTTTCTCTGGGCTTTATTTGGTTGTTCTTTTTCTAGTTCTTTTAGATGCAGGGTTAAGTTTATTTTAGCTTTTTTTTGCTTCTTAACATATGCCTTATTATCTTACATATATTATTTATATATGAAATAAATATTACATATATCAACATAACTTATTATCTTAGTATATGCATATAAATGCAATGAACTGCTTTTTCTATGTCCCATAAATTTTGAGTTGTTGTATGTTCATTTTCATTTTTTTCAAGGAAATTTTTATTTTTCCCTTGATCTTGCTATTTTAATAGTTTTTTAAAGAGATTTGCAGGATGCCTATCTCAACCTTAATTTTTCTAGGCTTAAGCTTTAGTTTAGAATCTCTTCTTAAGTGGCAATACTCTGTGGTCTAGAATGGTATTCTTGTGATTCTGCAAGTAGAGTAGTTATGAGGGGGTTCTTTTTAAAATCATTTTGTGGCTTTTATTCCCTACCTCCTCAATTGCCCCTGGGGAGGGCAGAAACTGCCCAGGGTTTTGAACTGGTCCAGGTCTTAATTTCTAAGTATTTTGTCTCATATTCCAAAGGTACTCAGTGCATATATACAATGTCTTAGCTTTTTCTAAAAGGCTGCTGATTCACTGTGCAGAATGAATGAAACTTGGAGACTCTACAGTGAAGTGTTTCACTGGTGAGCAACTATCTCTTGGTTTATCGAATGTAAAAGGACAATTATATTCTTTCATTTTGTTTTCCAATAATTTAAAAGCAAGAAAAGTGTCAAAATACACTGTAGTTGATTCATATTTCATCTCTTTGAAACATTTGGGTAATGAGAATATTACTGCTAATAAAAAAACTAATGATTAGAAATAATCACTGGTAATGATAATGTCAATAGCAATGACCAGGTACTGAACTTCTACTAAGAGTCAGGAACTATGCAGAAATACTTTGTGTTTACTTTTCACTAAATCCTCGCAACTACCTTATCAGGGAGATGATATTGTCCACATTTCACAGTTGAGGCGGCTAAAAACCAGGTATTTAAGGTAAAATAAATTTCCCAATGTCACACAACTGTTAAGTGAAAGTGTGGAAAATCTACTGTTTTGTTGATTACTGGAGTGTATGCTACGTGAGAATAGACATGTTTGTCTTACTTACTGCTGTATACCTAGCATCTACAATGGTACTTAGCAAATAGTACTCAATAAATACATTTTTTTAGATTTTATTTATTCATTTCAGGGAGGGGAGAGAGAGATAGAGAAAGCAGGAAGCATTAACTCCCATATGTGCCTTTACCAGTCATGTCCAGGGTTTTGAACTGGCGACCTCAGCATCCCAGGTAGCACTTTATTCACTGTGCTACCAGAGGCCAGGTTTCAATAAATACTTTTAAATCCATACATGAACTATAAAACTCATTAATTCAACCACTGTGTACATATAAACTCATGATATCACTGTTATCAGTCATAATGTTACTCATTAAGGTAATAAAACCTTCTTAATTAACATGGCTATCTGGCATCTTATCTTTTAAAATTTATATGCTTAGTGTTCCACTTCACATGTTTTTAACTCTTAAAATATTTCTTTCAAGCATTAAAATTATAGAAATGAGGAAATTATATTAGAGGGTACATACTTATCATAAAAGTGAGTTAATTGTCATGTCTCCTTGTGTAAGATATTAGAACAATAGAATATTTTTCATGCAGTAGTGTATCAGATTTTTCTATATAAATCAAACATTTCTGTAACAGGATATTCAAAGATAAATTGGAGCTAGGAGTGTAGGTATAGATACATAGATGCTAGAGAAAGGAAATTCTACATATTCTATAATGTTTTGATCAAGTTGCTTTAGAATACCCCAAAATAAATTGAGATAAACAATAATAATATCCTTTCAGCTCACCTTCTCATTCTTTTTCTACAAGTTAGATCCATGATCTGTACATACAACTGTTATTTAAAAATTGATATTAAAAAAAAACCCTACACCAGTCAAAGGGTAAATATCAAATTAATGTTTTCCATTAATGCAAATGTTCCTATATTAAAAGACTCTGGCCAATATATCAAAATTATTTACTTAAATAAGCAAACTTACCATTTTTTCATTCTCTTTTTATTTAATAGTAATTTAGAGCTTAAGATATGATGCAGAACCTCTAATCCTTTTCAATTAGAAAAAAAATTAGAAAGCTACGGGTGGGTGAGATTTTTATTCCTCTTATGATTTTATATATCTTCTCCATAAAAGAATTATGGAATGCCATGCCATAGTTCTCAGTAGTTCATTTCCCAACAGGAACTATTTATTTATTTATTATAGATTGAGTTTTGAGAGACAGAGAGAAGAAGGGAAAGAGAGAAAGCGAGGGAGAGAAAAAGAGAGAGAAAGAGAGGGAGAGAGAGGAGCATTCATTCATTTTTCTACTTAGTTGTGCATTCATTGGTTTCTTTCCATCTGTGCCCTGACCAGGGATCAAACCAGCAACCTTGGTGTCTCAGGATAATGCTCTAACTGACTGAGCTAGCCAGCCAGGGCTAAAAAGGACCATTTTAAGTGGAAATAAACAGATGACCTAGGGTAAATTTATGAGTACACATTTGAAACTAAACCATATCCTAAAT
Source organism: Saccopteryx leptura (assembly GCF_036850995.1). Taxonomy (NCBI): domain Eukaryota; kingdom Metazoa; phylum Chordata; class Mammalia; order Chiroptera; family Emballonuridae; genus Saccopteryx; species Saccopteryx leptura. Next base: position 117,487,710 of record NC_089516.1, read on the forward strand.
TATCTAGGGTTTTAAAAAATTTCATTTTGTAAAGAAATTCAATTATATTTCCATTTACAGGAGCTGAAAGTCTCTTCCCAATTTTGCTCTACAGAACAATCTACTGGTTTTATAAAATTGGTTTCACTGTTTGATTGGCTTATTTATTTATTTTAGAGGAGTGGATAGTGGGCAGAGTATTAAATGCTTTGATTGCCTTTTTATTCATCCTTATTTTCTACAGACATGCATTTTCCTCATTTATTTTATGAGATAGTTCACATGGTATATCTTTCTGTATCATTTGTTTTTCTTGAAGTAAAGTCTATATTAGCAAGGACATCTTACTTTAAAGAAAGAATACTTAGAATTAATTACAAAGTAGTACAATAAAAATGGAATCTAAGAGTTTCTCACTAAGCTTTTCAGGTTAACAATTTAGGTTACCATTCTAATGTAATTTATGAAGGATGTTTATGAACATTTACCTGGCATTAGTTTTCATCTCTTTGAAGGTTTTATGCATACGTACATTAAAGGCAAGAATGTTTTATAATGCTACAAAATGAGAAATGTCACTCAAATCAGTACTCTAGTCTATCCAGCATAACATTTCTCTAAGGGACAAACAGGCAAAGGGCATGGCTGTCCTTTGAAATATCAGCCTCAAAATCAAAGATGTGGCCTGAGGCAGATTGTCAACTCCTGACCAACATCTATTTTCTCTTTTCTTCCTGAGCACACAAATTGACTATACATCCAAGTTACCATTTCCATTATTTTTGGTAATGTGACTGAGTTCTGGCAAATGAAATATGAAGAGTTAGCAAAAGTTGCTTTGACACTTCCAGTCTTCACCCTTAAAAACTTCCTACCTATTATCCTCAATCTTAATCATTCGCTGGCTAAAAGAAAGCATATTCAAATACGGAAGAATCTTAGGACATTCATTCTATGGAATATTATAAAGTCATAAAAGTTATTAAGAATTTTAACCACATAAACATATTAGATATACTGATCATTATCTTTTAGCACAATATCCTGAAAACATCATCCTTGTCTATGACCCCATCAACCTCACTCCCTAATGCTTGCAGCCACAGGTTTATTCGATCAGAACTGGATACCTAACATGAGAGACAGTCATATTCTCATTCTTTCTTCTTCTTCCTCATTCTCTCTCTCTCTCTCTCTCTCTCTCTCTCGCTCTATCTTTATCACTATTTCTCTCAGAAATTTAGACACAGAAACCTAGTCAGCTAGTGAAACCAAGATGCATGGCCATCTTAAGCCATACTTGTAGGTATAGCATATCAGAAGAACACATACTGAAAGTCCATCCAGAATGAAGACTGAGAATGGAGCATATGTGCCCAGAGAAGCAGAGATAAGATATCAGGTGGCCCCAGGAAAAAAAAAAGAGAACAATAAGGACAGTTCCCTTTCTCTTTAGGCCTCTGATTCCTCTATCTTTCCTTTCCCTGTGAGCTTATTCTGTGTTTTTTTTTTGTTTGTTTTTTTTATTGAGAAGCAAGGAGGCAGACAGACTCTTGCATGTGCCCTGACCAAGATCCACCTGGCAAGCCCCCTATGGTGTGATGCTCTGCACACCTGGGGCGACTACTCCATTGCTCAAGCAACTGAGCTATTTTAACACCTGAGGTGAGGCCATGGAGCCATCCTCAGCACTTGGGGCCAACTTTCTCAAACCATTTTGAACCATGGCTGCAGTAGGAGAAAAAGAGAGAGAGAGAGAGAAAGAGAGAGATAAGAGGGCAGTGGAGAAGTGGAGAGGTAGTCACTTCTCCTATGTGCCCTGACCAGGAATCCAACTGGGACTTCCACATGCCGGCTGACGCTCTATCGCTCAGTCAGCCAGCCAGGGCCGTATATAATTTTTTAAAATGTCCTTTTTACTTGATTTAATTTTCAAACATTTCTTTTTCCATGGACCAGATTATTTCTAAGGCAATAAACAGTTTTCTATATTGACTGTGTGTGGGAGAAACACTGGAATTCATATATATATGGTCTACCGGAAAGTTCTGTCCGTTTCTATCACAACACGTTTCGACACGTAAGCACATGTTTATTTGGCGCATGTGTACCTCTCTATTTTTATCACTTAATGTATACATACTATCATAGCAAATTAACTAAAACAAAGTTGATTCACGTCAGTCTTATGTGTGAAGCGATAGTGTACCCATGGCTACTGATAAAGTTCATTTACGCCACTGTAATTTTTACGAATTTCAATAAGGAAGAAATGCTATAGAAGCATGTCTGTCACATCCACCATATTCCCCGGACTTAGCACCCTCCGACTATCACTTGTTTTTGTCCTTAAAAAATTTTTTTGAAGGGCAAAAAATTCAAAAATGAAGAAGATATCAAACAAGCACTGGTTCAATTTTTCACATCAAAAGATAAAACATTTTTCAAAAATGGGATATACAAATTGCCCTTATGCTGGCAAGAAATCATTAATAATAATGGCAATTATATTATTTAATAAAGTTTATTGACAGTAAGAAAAATTTGTATTTTGTTTTACTCCAAAAACGGACAGAACTTTCCGGTAGACCTTATATATATCCCAAGCACAGTTGTGTGCTATCCTCTTTCACACAAAAGCACAATCAGGTAGAACTCCATATTATACTGCACAGAGATCTGATCTTAAAGAAAATATATAGAAATTTTAATTGTTAACTATATTTAGGTCATAGAATTTGTAGTTATTTTTCCTTGTGATTTCCTTGGGTTTGTTCCTATTTTTGAAATAAAGGTGGACTACTTTTATAAGGTCCTCCATGATCTGGCCTCTGCAGGACTATCCGGCTCACTACTGTTAATATCCCCAATGTCCGCTAAACTCTGGTCATTCAATCTCATGTGCAATTTCCCAAATCTTCCATTTTCTTTCAGACTTCTGGGTCCTTGTAAGTATTTTAGCAAAGAACAGTATCAGAAGATCTGAGAAATTCCCAAGAGTAGTGTATATCTAAAGTAGAAGCAGGAGAGAGAATAAAAAAAAAAAAAAACCTAGAGAGAATGAAGAGTATAGAAAGGAAAAGAATAAAATAAGAAAGGAAATTTTATAGGTAGGTAGGTAGTAGATATATAGATATGGCTATATATACAATGGGAGAGTCATTTATCAGTTGCTTTGGGGGTCACTCTGGTCTCTCCTACTGTAAGCTGTCTAGATCTGATCTAAATAGTCAGCAATGATACATTATATTTGTCCAGCCTTTTGCATTCCCAGAAAACAAGGCAATTAAGTATATATACAAACAGATATATATTTAGCATGTCAAAAATATATTCTTTTTACTAAAAACTCTTACATAGAAATTCAGGGTCGGACAAGTTAATTGGGGATAAAGTTATATGAGGAGTTGCCACTATATCAAAAGAAAACCAATCGGCAACATGGGGAATTTAGAGCTCAGTGGATTTAGATTAGTGGTTGTTTTACTCTATTCAAAAAGCTATGACAAAATACCATAAACTGGGTGGCTTATAAACAAGAGAAATATGTTTTTCACGGTTCTGGAGGCTGCAAGTCCCAGTTCAGAATGCCAGCATTGTTGGGCTCTGGTCAAGGATATCTTCGGGGTTACAGACTGCCAACTTTTCAGTTTCCTCATACACTTGGAAGGGGCTGTGATGAATCTAAGGTCTCCTTTGTAATGGCATGAATCCCATTGATGAAGGTTCAACCTCATGACCTAGTAATCTCCCAAAGTTCCCACCTATTACCATCAAATTGGGCATTAGGTTTATTATTATTAATTTTAATTTGTTGTGTTTACATGGATTTAAGTGTCCCACTGAATATAACTCCCTCAACCACCACCCCTGTGTCCCTTTTTATACCCCCGTTGTTCCCTCCCCATAATTCCCTCTTCCCTTCCCTCTAGGACAGGGGTCCCCAAACTTTTTACACAGGGGGCCAGTTCACTGTTCCTCAGACCGTTGGAGGGCCGGACTATAAAAAAAAACTATGAATAAATCCCTATGCACACTGCACATATCTTATTTTAAAGTAAAAAAACAAAACGGGAACAAATACAATATTTAAAATAAAGAACAAGTAAATTTAAATCAACAAACTGGCCAGTATTTCAATGGGAACTATGGGTCTGCTTTTGGCTAATGAGATGGTCAATGTCCGGTTCCATATTTGTCACTGCTAGCTGTAACAAGTGATATGATGCACTTCCGGAGCTGTGACGCATGCTTCCCGTGTCACTGGAAGTAGTACTGTACGTGAGCGGCGCCACCACATACGGTACTCCAGCATCCGCATCCTGTGCTCCTTTCACTGACCCACCAATGAAAGAGGTGTCCCTTCTGGAAGTATGGCAGGGGCCGGATAAATGGCCTCAGAGAGCCACATGCGGCCCGCCGGCCATAGTTTGGGGACCCCTGCTCTAGGATTTGCTGTTCTTTTATCTGTGTCTCTCTGTTATGTATATATATATAATTACACTAATCCCTTCACCTTCTCTGATCCCATCCCCTCATCCCCCTTCCCTCTGACAGCTGTCCCTCTGATTCCTGTGACCCTGCCTCTGCCTCTATTCCATTCTTCAGTTCACTTTGTTCATTAGATTCCACATATAAATGAGATCATATGATATATTTTTTCTCTGCCTGGCTTATTTTACTTAGCCTAACAATCTGCAGGTCCATCCATGCTGTCGCAAAAGGCAAGATTTCCTTCTTCTTCACAGCTTCATAGTATTTCATTGTGTATATGTACCACTGCTTTTCAATCTACTCGTCCACTGATGGACACTCGGGCTGTTTCCAGATCTCGGGTATTGTAAACAATGCTGTAATAAACATGGGGGTGCATATCTTCTTTTGCATCAGTGAATTGGTATTCTTAGGGTATATTCCTAAAAATGGGATAGCTAGGTCAAAAGGCAGGTCCATTTTTGTTTTTTATTTCATTTTTTATTTTTGAGGAAACCTCATACTGTTTTCCTCAGTGGTGCACAAGTCTGCATTCCCACCAGCAGTGCAGGAGGGTTCCCTTTTCTCCACATCCTCGCCAGCACTTACTGTGTGCTGATTTGTTAATGAGCGCCATTCTGACAGGAGTGAGGTGGTATCTCATTGTGGTTTTAATTTGCATTTCACTGATGATTAGTGACTTTGAAATTTTTTTCATGTGTCTATTGGCCATCTGTATGTCCTCTGTGGAGAGGTATCTATTCAGTTCTTTTGCCCATTTCTTAATTGGACTGTTTACCTTCCTGGTGTTGAGTTTCTGAAGTTCTTTTAAAATTTTGGTTATTAACCCCTTATCAGACATATTGGAGAATATGTTCTCCCATTGTGTGGTTTGTCTTTTTATTTTGTTCAAGGTGTCTTTTGTTGTGCAAAACTTTTTTTTAGTTTCATATAATTGCATTTGTTCATCCTGTCCTTTATCTCCCTTGCCCATGGAAATAGATCAGCAAATATATTGCTGAGAGAGATATCGGAGAGTTTACTACCTGTTTTCTTCAAAGTTGTTTATGGTTACATGGCTTACATTTAAGTCTTTTATCCATTTTGAGTTTATTTTGTGAATGGTGTAATTTGGTGGTCTAGTTTCATTTTTTTTCAAGTAACTGTCCAATTTTCCCAACACCAATTGTTAATGAGACTGTATTTACTCCATTGTATACTCTTATCGCCTTTGTCAAATATCAACTGACCATAAAGGCATGGGTTTATTTCTGGGTCCTCTGTTCTGTTACATTGATCTATATGCCTGTTCTTATGCCAGTACCAAGCTGTTTTGAATACAATGGCGTTGTAGTGTAATTTAATATCAGCAAATGTGATACCTCCCACTTTATTCTTCATTTTCAAGATTACTGAGGCTATTCGTGTTGTTTTTTGGTTCTATATACATTTTTGGAATATTTCTTCTATACCTTTGAAGTATGCCATTGGTATTTTAATAGGAATTGCATGGAATTTATAGAATGCTTTGGGTAATATAGACATTTTAATGATGTTTGTTGTTCCTATCTATGAACACAGTATACGCTTTCACTTTGTATCTTCCTTAATTTCTTTCATCAATGTTTTATAATTTTATGAGTACAAGTCCTTTACCTTGTTGGTTAAATGTACTTCTAGGTACTTTATGTTTTTGTTGTTGTTGCAACAGTGAGGGGATCATTTCCTTAATTTCTCTTACAGACATTTTATTGTTGGTGTATAAAAATACCACTGATATCTGAATATTAATTTTATATCCTGCCACTTTGCCAAATCCATTTATTAGGTCTAGTAGTTTTTTGACTGAAACTTTAGGGTTTTCTATGTACACTACCATGTCATCAGCAAATAATGATAATTTTACTTCTTCTTTCCCAATTTGGATGCCTTTTATTTCTTCTTCTTGTCTGACTGGTGTGGCTAAGACTTCCAGAACTATGTTGAATAAGATTGGTGAAAGGGGGCACCCTTGCCTTGTTCCTGATCTTAAGGGGATTGCTCTTAATTTTGCACATTGAGTATGATTTTGGCTGTGGGCTTGTCATAGATGGACTTTATCATGTTGAGGTATGTTCCCTATTTTCCCACTTTACTGATATATTTTATCATAAATGGGTGCTTGATTTTACCAAATGCTTTTTCTGCATCTATTGATACTATCATGTGATTTTTCTCCTTCCTTTTGTTTATATGATGAATCAAATTGATTGATTTGTGAGTATTGTATCAGTCTTGACTCTTCAGAATATATCCTACTTGATTATGATGTATGATTTTTTCATATATTGCTGGATCCAGTTTGCTAATATTTTGTAGAGAATTTTAGCATCTAAGTTCAGCAGCATTATTGGGGTAGTTTTCTTTCTTTGTAGTGTTTTTACCAGGTTTTAGAATGAGGATTATGCTTACCTCATAAAAGGAAATGGGAAGTCTTAGCTCCTCTTGAATTTTTTGAAATAGCTTGAGAAGGATAGGTATTAGTTCTGTTTTGAATATTTGGTAAACTTTGCCTGTGAAGCCATGTTGTCAAGGACTTTTGTTTGCTGGGACTATTTTGATAACTGTTTCAATTTCATTTGTTGTAATTGGTCTGTTTAGGTTTTCTGATTCCTCCAGATTGAGTTTTGGAAGACTATATGTTTCTAGGAATTCATCCATTTTGTCAAAGTTGTCCAATTTTTTGGCATACAGATCTTCATAGTATTTTCTTACAATCTTTTGTATTTCTGCAGTGTCAGTTATTACTTCTCCACTTTCATTTCTAATTCTATTTATTTGAGTCCGGTCTCTTTTTTTTCTTGAGTCTGGTTAAAGGTTCATCAATCTTGTTTACCTTTTCAAAGAACCAGCTCTTGGTTTCATTGATCTTGTGTATATTTTTTAGCCTCTATGTCATTTATTTCTGCTCTGATCTTTTTTTTATATCTTTTTTTCTACTTCCTCTGGGTTTTTTTTGTTGCTCTTTTCCTAGTTCTTTTTTAGATACAGGTTACTTGAGATTTTTCTTGCTTCTTAAGGTATGCCTGTAATGCATTGAACTTTCCTCTCAGGACTGCTTTTGCTGTGTCCCATAAATTTTTAGTTTTTCTATTTTTATTTTCATTTGTTTCATGGAAATTTTTTATTTCTTCCTTGATCTCCTTGATAACCCATTCATTATTTAATAAAGTACTATTTACCCTCCAAGTGTTTGAATGTTTTTCAGTGTTTCTATTGTAGTTGATTTCTATTTTCATGCCATTGTGATCAGAGAAGATGCTTGATATGATTTCAATCTTTTTAAATTTATTGAGACTCATTTTTAGTCCTAATATGTGACCTATCCTAGAGAATATACCATGAGCACCTGAAAAGAATGTAGATTCTGCTTAGGGGTGAAAGGTTCTGAAGATATCTATCAAATTCAGTTTATCTATATTGCTGTTGATCTTGCCCTTTATGTCCATCAATATCTGCTTTATATATTTAGATGCTCTTATATTAGGCACATAGATATTTACAGTGGTTGTATCCTCCTGTTGGATTGCCCCCTTTATCATTACGTAGTGACTTTCTTTATCCATTTAAAGTCTATTTTGTCAGTTATAAGTAATGTTACCACAGCTTTTTTTTAATTCCCATTTGCATGAAATACTTTTTTTCATCCCAATAGTTTCAGTCTATATGTATCTTTTGTTCTGAGGTGGGTCTCTTGTATACAGCATATGTATGGGTCCTATTTTCTTATCCACATATCTACTATATGTCTTTCGATTGGAGCATTTAATTCATTCACATTTAAGGTTATTATTGATATGTAGTTGTTTATTGCCATTTTATTCTTTAAATTTACTTTTTCTAGATTTTCCTTTTCCTTTGCTCTTTTTATAGCAGGCCCCTTAACATTTCTTGCCATACTGGTTTGGTTGTAATAAATTCCTTGTGTATTTTGTTTTTTGTATTTTTGTGGTCTGGGAAACTTTTTATTTCTCCTACACTACAATTTTAAACAATAGCCTTGCTAGATAACGAAGTCTTTATTATATGTCTTGCTTTGCATTACTTTGAATATTTTTTGTTAATGCCTTCTGGAATCAAGTGTTGCTGTTGAGAAGTCAGATGTTATCCTTACAGGGGCTCCTCTGTAGGTAATTAACAGCATTTCTCTTGAAGCTTTTAGTATTCTTTCTTTGTTTTCTAACTTTGTCACTTTAATTATGATGTGTCTTGGTGAAAGCCTCCTTGGGTTCCTCTTTAGTGGGACTCTCTGTGCTCCTTGAAATTGTATGACTTTTTTCCTTCATCAATTTAGGAAAGTTTTCAGTTATGATTTCTTAAAACAGGTTCTCTATCCCTTGTTTATTGTCTTCTCCTTCAGGAACATCTATGATGCAGATGCTGTTTCTCTTCATATTGCTCCAGAGCTCTCTTACAGTTTTCTCAGACTTTTTCAGCTTCTTTTCCTTTTGCTGCTCTGCTTTTATTGATATTGTCCTCTAAATTGCTGATTCAATCCTCTGCTTCATCCAGCCTGCTGTTGATTCCTTCTAGTACAGTCTTCATTTCTGATAATGTATTTGTTGTTTCTGACTGGTTCTTTTTATGATTTCAATGTCCTTTTTGAAGCTTGCTATCTCTTTATTTAGGTGCTCATTATGTCCATCGATTGTTGTTCTAAGATCCTTGAGCATACTAGAAATCATTGTTTTAAACTCTGCATCTTGTAGTTTGGTTATTTCCATCTCATTCAGTTCTTTTTCTGGGGATTTTTCATGTTGATTTGTTTGAGTCACATTTCTCTTTCTTCCCATTTTGTCTGTGTATTGGGCAGCACTGTCTGACTTTGAAATTTTTGTAGAGACTTTATGAAGAAGATGGGCTTGGTGGTACTGTCCTCCAGGCTACTTCTTTTTCTTGTTCTAAGAATGTTCCTTGAGGGTACTATTTTCCATCTTGTTGTATGTGAGTATTAGATGCAGTTGGTCCTTTCCTTGTTTCTGTTAACCCTTCAGGCTGGCTGGCTCTAAGGGTCAACCTTGATCATATGTATTATACATTGTGCCATGTCTGCCTTGTTGGGTATATTTATTCTCCAAGGTGTCTGATGCCTGCTAGGCTCCACTTTGGGTGTGCTGCTTGTGTACATAGGTGAGTCTAGGGTTGGTGCTAACTGCCACTGACTACAAGTAGTGTTGGCTCTAGTTCTTCTTAGGATGGCATCAGCTATTGTTTGTAACCTGCTGTGGGCTACCTGACTGCAGCTATTGCACTTTTTGCTGTTTATGTTTGTGTTTTCTGTGCCTGGGAATTGTGGGAGGGGCCAACCTTTGTATAAGGATCAGCTTCCTTCTGCTTAGAGATGACAGCAGCTCTGTAAAAGCCTCAACCTCTGTAAGATTTGTCTCCACTTCTCAGCTTCTCCTTCTCCTCTTGTAGCTGCCTGGTCTTCCCACAGTCTTTTGTATTAAGATTGCAGTGTGGGCTCAGATTGGCCTCTCCCAACCAACCCTTATACAAGTTGCACACTTGGTGGTTACAGCAGCTGACGTTGTGAATACAATGTTTGTGGTACTCTCTACCTCAGTGGTCTCTGGTCAAGAGCTTAGTACATGGAATGTGGCCCCTACTCCAGAGCTTGATCCCTCTGCCACTGCTGGATACTCAAATTTTATTTCTCCCCCAAAAGGGGAGCAGCAGGTTCAGACTGAGTGTAGTCAACAGTCCTCTCTGCAGAAGTTCTTTCAGTTAGTGAGACCCTGGTCTCAGGTAAGAGGACTGAGAGAGTCTACTCCTGAAGCTGACTGTGCCCCTCCCAAAGGTGGTTAAGCCTCTCCACTGTATCCAACAATATATTTACAGGGACCCACACATTAAATGTTCATACTCCAAACCTCTCTCCCTTCCCCCTGTGGAATCTAGCCTAGCAGGACAGAATATCCAGTGGCCAGGCTGGCTGACTGTGAAGCTCCACCCTATCTAATGCACATGAGCCACTGTACTGGTGCTGTTCACAAAGAGTGGATCTCACCTCAGCTGGGCCAGGAGTAAGGAGCTTTTCCTTAGATACCACTCTAGGAAGGGTTGTTAGGTCCTGAAATGATACTTTCTAAAGCTGGCTCTTGGATGTGCCAGTCATGGGCCTCCCTAGCAGGAACCCAGAACAGACCAGTGGGTGACACTGCCTTTGACTGGCCCTCAGTATAAGCAATCCAGAGTTTGTAGCTGCCTCTTGTTGGCCCAGGTGCACATGGAAATACCAAGATTCACTTTTAGGCTAGCTTTTTCCCCACACTGGGCCCAGGGGAAGGTCCACTCAAATGCTCAAGATTCCTTGAGTCCTGCTTCTTGTAATCCCTGGCTGCTTACTGGACTCAGCCTCTGAAAAAACCTCTGCTAAAGTCTAGTACCTGCTGCAATTCAGGGATTCGGAAAGGTGGTGGGTGTGATTCTGCCTTTCAGTTCCAGGTGTCAGTCTGTCCAGATGTTTTTCACAGATCTCAGTAATGTGTGGCCCTAGGAGTCTGGTGGTTGTGGCCTCTGAGACCTAGAGGTATGACCTGTCCTCTCTCTGGACAGTTTTAACTGACTCTCCCGTGTAGGGTTATCACCAGTCATAGACTCAGGAGAGAGTGTGTGTTTGGGGGGAGCTCCAGTTTCAACACCAGAAACCTGATTCACTGGTGTGCCCCCTGCTTCCTGGCCTCTCTAAATGACCCATTGCCATGATTGGGGTTGGGAAGACCCCCAAGATCAGAGCAGCTGCTTTTCCCCAGGCTTATGCCACTCAGAGGGGATTGTTCCAAATAAGAAAGATAGCGACTGCAGTATTGGAGAATGACTCAACACAGGATTTCCAATTTCCATCCCCCACAGTGTTCTCCCTGGGCTTCCAAATTTACACTCTTCTCACACAACTCCAGTCCTCTCAGCTCTCCCTCCACAGAAGCCCTGGGTAAGTGGCTGTGAATGATATTTTCTATGCAGGCCCTTTAAGGAGGAGTCTGTGTCCAAGAGCTCTGTCTTTTTCTTGAAGACAGAAATCCTACTCTTTTTACCACCAAATGGTATGTGGGAGCCTCTCCTGGGATCTGGAGCTCTAGGCTGGGGCTCTGGGCCTGAGGCTGAGCACCCATACCTCTTAAGGTAAACCTTCCTGCAGTGAGAGTCCCTCCGGACCCTCAGCTGCTGCTTGCTCCTGATAGCAGGGCAGCCCTTTCTGCATCTCTGCCTTTCCTACCAGTCTCGGTGTGGCTTCTTTGGTGATCCTTGGTTATAAAGTACAGTGACCAACGTTTTTAAAATGAAAAGGAGGACAAAAATAAATTGAAGAAAACAATATCGTAAATAAAAAAAACCATTTTATTCATTGCAACAATAATATACTATAATATGGTAAATGTATAATAAAAACATTTGTAATATTTTATATTGTAATTATGCTTACATGCCTATTAATTTTTAATAATAATTGTAAGAAAAAATTACTCATTTAGTAAAACTAAATATCAAACAAAACCACTAATTTGAAGTAATATTCAGATGTATTTATCATTTTCTAATTTAAAAATGTCAGTTTTATGCAACTGTTTAATCAAAATGCATTATTAATAGATAGAGTTTGAGGTTAAATTTCTACTTTAAAACTTGAATTTTGGGAAAATATTTGTAAATAAAATTATATATATTTGGAAATTATTAAATAGATAATGAATTAATAAAACGTGAGTTGTTCTTACCTGTCTATGATTGAATATTCACTGAGAAAGAAATAATTTTGACTCTATGTCATATGTGCCATGTTTTAGTAAGAAGTACGCAAAGCCTTTTGCATGCTCGGTATATCACACGCTCTCTCAAGGTCTCCTATGTGGAGCATATGCGTCTCATAAGCACATCTCACCATACTGTACTGATCCCTGCTCCTTGAATAATTGTCATATCAAATACAAATACGTCACGTCACACGCAATGGATTGACTGCATCAATCGAATATGGACATTTACAGATTAGTCTTCCAATATCATAAAGGAGGACATGTAGGAGGACACTTTTCCAGGAAGGACAGAACTTACGAAAGAAAGATTATTCTTACTAAAGGAAGAAGATTGGTTACCTTACTTATAGACTCCTCTTAGTTTAGTCCAAAGTCGGTTTTTCAAGATGATTGTTCTTTTTTTTAGACTTTTTATTTATTTTAGAGAGAAGAGAAATAGAGAGGGGGAGAAACAGGAAGTGTCATTTCCCATATGTGCCTTGACCAGGTAAGCCTAGGGTTTCAAACCAGCAACCTCAGCATTCCAGGTTGATGCTTTATCCACTGTGCTACCACCGGTCAGGCTGACCATTCTTAAAATAATTTGTAATCCTATTTGGTACTGGGATGTGGCAGTTCAAACATCTGCCTACTCCATCCTTGGGCATTAGGTTTTCAACATATGAATTTGGGGTAGATACAACCCTTCAATCTATAGCGGTGGTTTCCGACCCATATTACTGTATGCTATAGACTGGAAGAATACCTAAACCCTCCAATTAAGTTTCCAGAGGAAAGGAACAGGAAGAAAGCACATGGGAAAAAAACAAGGTAAAATCAACTTCAAGAGTATATAATAAGAGGGAAGATGAAAGGAAAAAAATAAAAACCGTGTCTGAAGAAGGAGCAAATAAAGTGAGCAGATAAGAAAACATTAGTTTTGCCTCACCATTAATCTAAGAATTTTTCTCAACTGGAGAAATTGACCCAGAGTGGACATCTGGCAATATCTGGAGACATTTTTAGTTGTCACAACTGAAGGGAGTTTACTACTGGCATTTACTACTAGTGGGTAAAAGACTGGGATGCTGTTAAAACTCTTGTAATGCACAGATCAACCCACACAACAGTGAATTGTCCAGCCTCAAATGTCACAGTGGTGAGATTGAGAAATCTTAATCTAAAACTATTCCTTCTGTTGGAACATGCAGTTTTTATGTATTCAATGTCCCTATTGGAGAGAATTTATCCCTCTCTTAAGACTTCTAGAAAAAGATTGTGTCACCAGGCACTTAAGTCCTTACCTTTCTCCTCAAGGTCATAGTTATTCATTTCTTGAGGTTATTTGCACTTGAGATTGGTCTGTTATCCAAACAAATACCATGAATCATGGGGCCAAAGAACATACAGAACTCACTCATAATTGTCTCAAACATTTATCCTTGCTGACCAAACAAGGAAACCTTCATAAGTGATGGAGAATAAAAACATTTTCTTTAACTTTTTTAAAAGTTCAAATAGTCCCCTCCCTCCATGAACCTGTCAGGAGGCATAAATCTAAAACTTGGACTACTGATTAGAACACTCAGAATATATAATGTTCACAGCAAAAGAAACATTAACTACCCTTAGGTCAGGCCACCTAAGAAACTGTCAAATTCAACTCTGTTCTGTGCTCTCAAGTTCAGTAACTACAGTCCTGCTTGAGCACAGAAGAATTTGTAAAAGGCAGGCTTACTTCCCACAGAAATATTCTCTCTCTGATCCCCTGCTTTGTGGATTCCAGAGCTCAAAGAAAAGAAACTTATTGGTTCACTTTAATTATTCAGGGACAGAACATGAGAGATAATCAAGGTAAGGTCAACTTCAAGAGTATATAGTGATTTCATACAGTCCTTTGACTCTTAAATTACATCTATATTGGGCAAAAATAATTAGATCTGAAGTTTTTTATTCTTCCTGCATCACTGTCAATACTAAAAAAAAAAAAAAAAAAAAAAGAAAATTCCATCATGGATTCACAGGATGCAGTATAGAACTTGCTGGTTGAAAATTAAACCAGATTTAGACTGCATTTTTGTCTTTAAATAAGAAACATAAAATAAAGTTACATTTATTTCGTAATTGCTCAGAGACAGACAAGATGATAGAAAATATCAAAACTACTGTAGCTTCACAATATGTCCCAAAGCAAGGTAGACTTTTACTTAAGGTGTGGCATCTTGAATCCTGTTTCTATGAAGGGTTTTGTTTATTTGTTTGTTTGTTTGTTTGTTTATTTAACAAACTGCTACTGAGCACATATTGTGTACCAGGCCAAAGGTAATAACAGTTTAATCTTGTACTGGCTTAAGGCTGCTTTCTTAATTATTAGACTTGGCTGCCATTATCACTTGACAGAAAGGGATATGTAGTGCCTTCTTCATTTCCTCTGGGCTAATGGGAATTCTGAAGGAATTCTGACTTTTAACTTAAATTCAGTAGATTTGTTTGGGGACCTCATCTAGAATCAGTAATCTTGCAATTAACTAGAATACAACTAATTAGAATGCTCAATTAAGTAGGATACTTTCAGTAAAGGGGTAAATGACAAGAAGTCAAGTCACAGAACAACAGAGACTGTAAAGCAGGAAAAAGCCTTCAAATATAATTTACCTTTATTCCCTCATGTGACTATTGAGAAAAATGAGATGGAGAAGAATAAAGAGACATTTTTAAGGTCACACAGCTATTCAGTTGCAGAACTGGACTTGGACTCAAGATTTCTCACTGTAAACCAGAGCTCTGTCAACTACTCACAAGAGGCCATTCAAAATTTCCAAAGTATATACGGGGACCACTAGACACTTTGTTTACTCCACAATATCCTTTATATCTAGATTGCTGTACAATTAAAGTCATGTTCAAAATGACAACCCTGGCATTCAGTAAGATATTCAATGATGAAAGGTTAAATTATGATCATTTGGAATAAAAGGGAAAGTAGACTCATATATAAAAATAACTTTCAACAAGAATAGCAATTTGTAAAAAGTTCTATTTAACGTTAAGTTAACCACCAAATCCAATTAACCGGAATCTCCAGTTTTCTGGGCATTTGGGCTCATTAAGATTTTAATATAAATAGAAAAAAAAACACCTAGATTATGTCTCCAGGAAGGGAAATTTAACTAAACTATAAATGTTCACTGAAAGACAAAACAGATGACTTGCAGTTCATCATATTTTAAAGACAAATTCTTATAGTGTAGAGAATATTGGATTGGTTCCATGAAGACATGCATTTCAGTTCTAACTCTTATTCTAACTTCTATATGGACACATTATTAAAATTTCTCAAGACCCAGTTTCTTTATCTTTATATTGGGCATAATTTCTATTATGTCTACTTCTCAGAGTTTTTTTTTTAATTGAAAATAACATAATGAGATAAAGGACTTTGGACAATCAAAAGTTATAACTACACATTTACATATGCACATAAGCTTACATGTGCACACACATATGCACATGTATATAATATTTTATCTAAAGTTTGAGTCTTTTGAGTATGACACATGAGAAAAGTACTTAGCTATGACTGTATCTACTATAAAGCAACCAGCTTTGTTGCCACAAAGTTTTTTAAGTTGATGATACTCTTTAGGATAGTAAATAAAAAAAATGTAAAAGATTAGACAGAGATAAAACAAAACAATTACTTTAGTTGAAAGGTGGGGGAATATCATACTGTAAATATTATTTTTCTAGAAGAAAATCAATTTACTTAGGAAGTAATATTGTGGCACAAAAGGAAAGAATTGGTGATATCTGTGGTTTTGTGTTGTATATAGTATTTTGATAGTTGAGTGGGAAATAGTTATTGAATGAGCATTTATGCTGTCAATAGAAATCTTGTGTATACATGTCACTATTAAATATCTTCATTAGTAACAGGGGATTGCCTAGTGTTTTGTGTATGACAGATGGAGACAAGAAGTCTAAATTATAATCATGGGTTGGCCAATGATACCTTCTTGCTCTTAGAAATATGACTTGTATTTAAAATACAACTTAAAAAATACTTTCCATTAGTATGACATTTGCAAAGGCAAACTATGTCATTTAAGGGGCTTATTATGCCTCAAAGGTGGTCATCATCAGCTGTATGCCTTTGTTGAGATTTGGCAGCCTAAGAAGTCTGTACCACTATGTAGGATCATGATGGTTTTATTTTTAAGCATTGTGTGACTATCACTGTCAATTTCTATATTCTTTACCATTAAGAAAATTTGACCTCGGAGGGCATGGTGGGCCTGCAGACAGACCACACTTAGGGAATGACAAAATGGGGAGGCAGAGAAATGCAATCCAATTGAATCAAGAGAAATCCCCAGAAAAGGACTTGAATGAGTCATATATAACCTAATTACCAGATGCAGAGTTTAAAATAATAATTGTTAGGATGCTCAAAGATCTTATAACAACAATAGATGGTCATAATGAACAACTAAATAAAGAGCTAGCAAATATAAAAAAGGACATTGGAATAATAAAAAAGAATCAGTCATAAATGACAAAACAATATCAGAAATGAAAAATACAATGGAAGGAATTAAAAGCAGGATAAATGATGCAGAGGATAGAATCAGCGAGTTAGAGGACAAGATAAATGAAGGCATGGAAGCAGAGCAGCAAAAAGAAAAGAGACTCAAAAAGTCTGAGGAAACTCTAAGAGAGCTCTGTGATAACATCCGCATCATAGGGGTTCCTGAAGAAAAAGAGAAAGAACAAGGGATAGAGACCTTGTTCAATCAAATCATAGCTGAAAACTTCCCTAAATTGATGCAAGAAAAAGTCACACAAATTCAAGGAGCACAGAGAACTCCATTAAAGAGAAACCCAAAAAAATCTACACCAAGACACATCATAAATAAAATACCAAAGTTAAGTGATAAAGAGAAAATATTAAAAGCTGCTAGAGAAAAAAAGCTATCACCTACAAAGGAGATCCCATAAGGATGACATCTGACTTCTCAACAGAAACACTTGAGGCCAGAAGGGAATGGCAAGAAATATTCAAAGTAATGCAGAACAAGAGCTTACAACCAAGACTACTTTATCCAGCAAGGCTACCATTTAAAATGGAAGGAGAAATAAAACGTTTCCGAGACAAAAACAAACAAAAAACAAAAAAAAAACAACTCAAGGAATTCATTATAACCAAACCAATGCTGCAATAAATGTTAAGGGGCCTCCTCTAAACAGATCAAAGGGGGAAAAGAATATAATAAAAGAAAAATACAGCTTTAAAGAATAAAATAGCAATAAACAACTACATATCAATAATAACCTTCAATGTAAATGGATTAAATGATCCAATCAAAAGACATAAGGTAGTTGCGTGGATAAGAAAACATGACCCATACATATGTTGTCTAGAAGAGACACACCTTCAAACAGAAGATGGACATAGACTGAGGTAAAAGGATGGAAAAAAATACTTCATGCAAATAGAAATGAAAAAAAAAAGCTGGGGTAGCAATACTTATATCAGACAAAATGAACTTTAGAACAAAGGCTATAGTAAGAGATAAAGAAGTTCAATACATAATGATAAAGGGAGCAATCCAACATGAAGATATAACCATTATAAATATCTACACACCTAATATAGGAGCACCTAAATATATAAAGCAGACTTTGATGGATATAAAGGGCGAGATCAACACCAATACTATAATAGTAGGGGATTTCAATACCACACTAACATCTCTAGATAGATCCTCAAGAAAGAAAATTAAAAAAGAAACAGCAGACTTAAAGAACACACTAGATCAACTCGATTTAATAGATATCTTCACAACCTTTCAACCTAAAGTAGCAGAATATACACTGTTTTCAAGTGCTCATAGTATATACTCTAGGATAGACCACATGTTAGGGCACAAAAGTGGTCTCAACAAATTTAAGAAGAAGATTAAAATCATATTAAGCATTTTCTCTGATCAAAATGGCATAAAACGAGATATTAATCACAACAGAAAAACTGAAAAATACTCAAACACTTGGAAACTTAATAGCATGGTATTAAATAACAAATGGGTTAACAATGAGATCAAAGAAGAAATTAAAAATAATTCCTAGAATGATAATGAGCATACAACAACTCAAAATTTATGGGACACAGCAAAAACAGTACGGAGAGGGAAGTTCATAGCATTACAGGCATACATTAAGAAGCTAGAAAAATCTCAAAGAAACAACTTAATCCTGCATCTATAAGAACTAGAAAAAGATAGCAAGTAAAGCCCAGAGATAGTAGAAGGAAGAAAATAATAAAGATCAGAGAGGAAATAAATGATATAGAGGCTAAGGAAACAATACAGAGGATCAATGAAACTGGAAGCTGGTTCTTTGAGAAGGTAAACAAGATTGAAGAACCTTTAACCAGATTCACCAAGAACAAAAGAGAGAGGACTCAAATAAATAAAAATAGAAATAAGAGTGGAGAAATAACAACTGACACAACAGAAATACAAAGGATTGTAAGAAAATACTATGAAGAACTGTATGCCAAAAAAATTAGACAACCTAGATAAAATGGACAAATTCCTTAAAACATATAATATTTTAAAAATCAATCTGGAAGAATCAGAAAACCTAAACAGACCGTTTACAAGAAATGAGATCAAAACAGTTATCAAAAATCTCTCAACAAACAAAAGCCTGGGGCCCGATGGCTTCACAAGTGAATTCTACCAAATATTCAAAGAAGAATTAACTCCTATCCTTCTCAAGCTATTTCAAAAAATTCAAGAGGGAGGAAGACTGCCAAGTTCCTTTTATGGGGTGAGCATAATTCTGATTCCAAAACCAGGCAAAGACAACACGCAAAAAAGAAAATTATAGGCCAATATCCCTGATGAATCTAGATGCTAAAATCCTCAACAAATTATTAGCCAACCGAATCCAGCAGTATGCAAAAAAAAAATCATACCCCATGATCAAGTGGGATTTATTCTGGGGAGGCAAGGTTGGTACAATATTTGCAAATCAATTAATGTGATAAATCACATAAACAAAAGAAAAGAGAAAAACCACATGATAATTTCAATAGATGCAGGAAAAGCATTTGATAAAATCCAGCACCCATTCATGATCAAAACTCTCAGCACAGGGGGAATACAGGGAACATACCTCAACATGATAAAGACCATCTATGGCAAACCCACAGCTAATATCCTACTCAATAGGCAAAAATTAAAAGCAATCCTCTTAAGATCAGGAATCAGGCAGGGGTGCCCCCTTTCACCACTCTTATTCAACATAGTCCTGGAAGTCCTAGACATAGCAATCAGACAAGAAGAAGAAATAAAAGGCATACAAATTGGAAAAAAAGGAAGTAAAGCTATCATTATTTGCAGATGATATGATACTGTATATTGAAAACCCTAAAGTCTCAGTCAAAAAACTACTAAACCTGATAAATGAATTCAGCAAGGTGGCAGGATACAAAATTAATACTCAGAAATCAGAGGCATTTTTATACATCAACAATGAATTGTCAGAAAGAGAAATTAAGGAAACAATTCCCTTCACTACTGCAACCAAAAAAAATAAAGTACCTAGGTGTAAATTTAACCAAGAAGATTAAAGACTTGTACTCGGAAAATTATAAAACATTGATAAAAAAAATCAAGGAAGATACAAACAAGTGGAAGCATATACCGTGCTTATGGTTAGAAAGAATAAACATAATTAAAATGTCTATATTACTCAAAGCAATTTATAAATTCAATGCAATACCAATTAAAATACCAATGACATACTTGAATGATTTAGAATACGTTTTCCAAAAATTTATATGGAAGCAAGAAAGAACACAAATAGACTCAGCAATCTTGAAAAGGAAGAATAAAGTGGGAGGTATCACACTTCCTGATATCAAGTTATACTGCAAGGCCATTGTACTCAAAACAGCTTGGTACTGGCATAAGAACAGGCATATAGATCAATGGAACAGAACAGAGAACTCAGAAAGAGCTTTATGGACAACTGATATTTGACAAAGGAGATAAGAGCATACAATGGAGTAAAGACAGCCTCTTCAATAAATGGTGTTGGGAAAATTGCACAGCTACTTGCAAAAAAAATGAAACTAGACCACCAACTTACACCATTCACAAAAATAAACTCAAAATGGATAAAAGACTTAAATGTAAGGCATGAAACCATAAACATCTTAGAAGGAAACATAGGCAGTAAGCTCTCCAACATCCCTCACAGCAATATATTTGCTGATTTATCTCCACGGGCAAGGGAAATAAAAGACAGGATAAACAAATGGGATTATATCAAACTAAAAAGCTTTTGCACAGCTAAAGATAATAAGAACAGAATAAAAAGACACACTATACAATGGGAGAACATATTCAACAATATGTTTGATAAGGGGTTAATAACCAAAATTTATAAAGAACTTGTAAAACTCAACACCAGGAAGACAAACAGTCCAATCAAAAAATGGGCAAAAGAAATGAATAGATACTTCTCCAATGAGGACATACAGATGGCCAATAGGCATATGAAAAAATGCTCAACATCACTAATCATTAGAGCAGCGGTTGGTTCTCAACCTGTGGGTCGCAACCCCGGCGGGGGTTGAATGACCAAAACACTAATAAATATGTATTTTCCGATGGCTTTAGGCGACCCCTGTGTTTTGATCGTTCGACCCTCGCCGGGGTCGTGACCCACAGGTTGAGAACAGCTGCATTAGAGAAATGCATATTAAAACTACAATGAGATACTACCTCACACCTATGTGAATGGCGCTTATTAACAAAACAACATATAACAAGTGCTGTCGAGGATGTGGAGAAAAGGGAACCCTCCTGCACTGCTGGTGGGAATGCAGACTAGTACAGCCACTGTGGAAAACAGTATGGAGATTCCTCAAAAAATTATAAATCGAACTGCCTTTTGACCCAGATATTCCACTTTTAGGAATATACCCCAAGAACAACATAGCACTGTTTGAAAAGGAGAAATGCACCCCTGTGTTTATGGCAGCATTGTTCACAATAGCAAAGATCTGAAACAGTTCAAGTTTTCATCAGTGGACAAGTGGATTAAAAAGCAGTGATACATATATACAATAGAATACTATGGGGCCATAAAAAAGAAGGAAATCTTACGTTTTGCGACAACATGGATGGACATGGAAATTATTATGTTAAGTGAAATAAGTCAGGCAGAAAAAGAAAAATATCATATGACCTCATTCATTTGAGGAATCCAAGTAACAATGTGAACTAAGGAATGGAATTGAGACAGAGGAGAGATCAAAGGGACCAGAGGAAAAGAGGACAGAGGGAAAGGGGATGATAGGATGGGATAAACCTGAAGGGAAGGGGGAGGGTGCTATGGGGAGGGGGGCAAAGGAGATGTTGAGGGCAATATGGGGGAGGGCGGATGCATTCGGGGCAAAACTAGAATCTATGTAAACACAGTTAATTAAAATCAATAATAATAAAAAAAGAAATAGCAGTGGTAGAATTCAGCCAGTTCACACTGGTTAGGCAGGAAAAAAAAAAAAGAAAATTTGATCTCTAACTTGGTGTGTCAGTTTCTTTCTGTCCACCACAAGGACATCCCAGTGACTACTGTGTACCTCCACACTGAATGTAGTGCCTCCCTTTTTCCTTCCTTCCTTCCAATTTATATAAAAGCTTTTCTTGATTAAGCTTCCTCTCAATCTCCTATTTCATTTTAAAAGAGTACTCTGAAATTTTCTGTATCCACTTTCCTCTTAATAACTCTTTGTTTTTAAAGTTTATTTATCAATTTTAAAGAGAAATGAAGAGAGAGAAGTGAGTTAGGAACATTGACTGATCTGTTCCTGTATGTGCCTGGACCAGGGATTTAACTGGCAGCCTTCTATGCTTTAAGAGGAAGCTCTAACCAACCGAGCTATCTGGCCAGGGCTCCACTTAATAATTCTTCACACCCCTTGCAGTCTAGCTTCAGTCTCATCACTGTAATGAAACTGACTGCTTAAAATTCAAGAAGTCTGTAATTGACATAATCAGCATAATCAGTGGTCTCTTCTTGTCCATGCTCTATTTGACCCTTTTGAGACATTTGAAAATCATGACCTATATCCTTGAAATTTTCTCCTCCCTAGTTCTCCTCTGTGATTACTCCTCAATCACTTATGCTGGCTTTTCCTCCTTAATGGACTCTTAAGATATGTTCCCATGGTTTGCTTTCTAATCTTCTCCTTGCTCTGTACTTTCTATCTAGGTCTTTCTATATTTCCAATACCATTCATAGAAATCCAATTAGTATGTCCACTGATGAAGTTCTTAATTATCCATGTCTATTATGAGCTCTGGAATCAGACAGAAGTAGGTTCAAACTTGTTCCATGACATACTAAATGGTGACCTTGTTGCATAGTATTCAACTTCTCTAAGCCTCAGTTTTAAAAACTCTAGGTTGAAATGAATGTGATAATAGCTTGGCACAATATTTGGCACACAGTATGCAATAAGTGGCAGGAGAAAAACTTCCTATCTTCCTCTCTTGGGACCCATATCTATATTTTCAAACACTTATTGGAAATTAGACATTTCAAATTGAATGTCCTATATAGACGTTTTAGCATTTCAAAAAAACAAACAAAAAATAAACAAACCTCATTGTCTGCTTATACCAACTACTGTGTCTGATTTCAGAAATCTACTCCACCTGCAGTTGCCTGCTCATTTACTCACTGTGTCTGTCCATATGCCCTACAAAATTTACAGTGAAAACTGAGAAATAAAAAGATATAGACCTTTACTCAAGTTGCAACAGGGGATAAGGATGAGCAATATTTGGATTGAAAATATAAAATGGAATAAAGTTTTCAATGTCTTTATAAACATATACACACTGTGCTATGAGACCACAAGTAAGGAGAATTTCTATGGATGTTGCTGTGGGAAAGCGAAGGCATGTGAAAGAAGACATTTAAGAGGTATCTTTGACTCCTCTCACCTTCTCCCATAATTACATCTAGCCAAACCACTGGCAATATTATTAGCCTCATTACAATTAACATTTTAGGGTAAAGGCTGTCTTCCTCACTACAATGTAAGCTCCAAAAGCAGCGATTTTGTTTATTTTGTTCTCTGTTGTAGCCACAGGGATTAGAACAGTGGCCAGTACATAGTAGGCTCTCAATACAAATGTGTCAAAATTTGTTATAACTTATCTATGCCATAATTAATTCATCATAGCATTTATAATGAACCATTTTAATTGAAAATATTAGCATTACACATATTCTTATACCCTTAGACATCACACCAAAAAAAATGAACAAAACAGAGAAAAAGACGTTACTCTTTATTTGCATATCTATTCACCAAAGGGGGCAATTCTTTTTGTGCTTTCCTGTTTTTTAAATGGAATACTCAGCTCCACACTTTCACAATTCTTGCAAAGGTATTTCAAAGACCTCAAAATGTAACCCTATCATATCTTGTTTATAAAGCAACAGACATTTTTGTGTTGTGGATTTAATAAAGAACCAGCTGAATTCTCCCAAAGATGTTTAGTAGAATCTCTCTCTCTTTCTTACACACACACACACACACACACACACACACACACACACACACACCCTTCTGTAGAAAAGAAGGAGACTAATTGACAGGAGCTATTTTTTGCTACTTCAAATATATTTCATACTTCTAGTAAAATATAACAGATAAATGTCTATTAACTTGACGTGGCAATGAAAATATTTATTATGAGAAACTGGATAAGTAAGCTTGTAGTCAATGAAGTTGTTAAGAACTAGTTTCTCTCCTGATAAATACCACATATTTCTGTTTTTAAATATTTAGCCTAGAGAAGGAAGTATATATGATGAGGGAGGGCCAAAAGGTTCACATAGAAAATCCCTTAAGGAGTGACGTCACGGAAATGGCGCCGTGAGCAGCGCGTCCGACAGATCTCCCCAAAATCACAACAAATTTATCAACTAGAAACAGGAAAATTTATCTTTGGAGCATTACGGAGTTCCACACAAACTGAAAGCAAAAGGACTGTTATCACTTGAATCTGAGAGACGAGGGTGTGGAGGAAGCTACCGCAGGGACGTTCATTCAAGCCGCGAGGAAGTGCGCCTGTGGTAAGTCATCCCGCACTCGGGAGCCGGGAGCAGCAGCCGCGAGCAGCCGCCGCCAGCCGCAGCCGCCAGCCACTGCCGCGAGCCGCCGCCGCCAGCCGCCTCCACGAGCCGCCGCGAGCAGCCGCGAGCAGCGCCCGGGTCGGTTGCAGAGCGAGCACCGCCCACACTCCGGAGCGGCGAGCAGCTGCTGGCGCGCGCCCGGTCTGGTTGCAGACCAAGCATTGCAGACCGAGCACCGCTAACGTTCCCAGCGGCCCGTGCACGGGGAGCGGGAGAGGCCCCAGGGCGGTATTCCCTACTTGGGAGATTCTCTCCGTGGGCTGGGCACCTCATCCAGCCATTCAAGCTAACAATCAAGCGTTGGGGGAGGGGCGCGCGCAGGCAGCCTGAAATACCTTCGGGAGCACAGCTGCGACCCAATTACTAAAATTAACTTAACCCGTGAAATCTGCGCACCCTCGGTTCTAATTGATAAGATCTCTCTCAGTTCACCGACCCAAAACAAGAGGCGTGATATTTTTTAGTGCCTCTCGCTAAAGGGGCGGGGGCAACTTCTGATTGATAGAGCCTCCATATTCAGGGATAAACTAACAAGAAGGACTTGGCAGATAATAAGATCTATACTACACTAGTCGCAAGCAGAGACTAGTGCCTCTTCTTACCAGCCAAAACAGGCTACAAAGTGGGGAAAGCCTGGGTTGAGAGGTCCAACTGAATGCTAGGCGCTGAACAGTCACCTTGACAACAATTGACTCCCACCCCCGCCTGATTACACTGGAGGCCCTGACTGCCAGAGCCCTTCCCAAAGCCTTGCACTGAGTGGGGATAGAGTGGGGATTTCCCAGCTCTTTGAGCCTCTTACTCCCCAGGCAGAAGCAGTGGCAGCCTTATAGCTGGATCACCAGGCTGCTAATTCAGGAAGGGGGGACTAGGAGAGAGAATCCACGAAAGCAAACTCTCTCATCATTGGACCCTGCAAACGCCAACAAGCCTTGACTACCAGCAAGACTAAAGCCAATTATATGACATTGCCATAGAATCCCATCAAGTGCAAATCACTACCTAAATGTGACACAGGGGCAGAGCCTGGGGTACAGAGTCACCGACCAGGAAGAGGGAGAGAAAAGAAAAAGGAAGAAGTTAACATCTCAAAATCAAGAAAAATCCACAGACTTTACAACTTGTTCCACTAATTTTTGTTGTTGTTGTTGTTGTTGTTTGTTTGTTTCTTCTATCTTATTGCCTTTATTTCCTCCACCTCGGTCCTTCTATTCTCTGCCCATTTATGCTTCCCTTTTCTTGAACTACACTACCCATAAGTGTTACATTTTATTTCTCTTCTTCATCCTCACCCTCCTTTGGGGTTATACTCCAGGACACTTAACTCTCACTCTCTCCTCTTTTGTTTGTTTGTTTTTTTTTTTGCTTTATTTTGTTTTTTTTCTCTTCCTTTTTTATTTCTTCCTTCGTTTTTCTCTTTTTCTTATTTTTTCCTTTCTATTCATTTTTTCTTTTCTCGTTTTACTTTCCTCCCATTTAATCCTCAATCACAAACAAATTAGTTAATTTGGGACTCAAGGCTTTTTTTGGCTTTATTTTTCTTTTTCGCTTTTGTTTTTGTTTTTTTCTTGTTAGTTTATTTTTGTGGCATTTTGGGTCCTCCCAACCCAAGGTCTCCATTGTATTTGGTCTTCGCTCCACTTAATACAACAGATTTTTACTTATTATTTTTATTTTTTTTCTTCTTTATTATTCCTTTTTTTGTCCTTTTTTCTGGTTCCCTCTTATCCCTCTCATTATATCTCTTAGTTGACCATCACCCGCAGGCAGATCAACTTATGCTTGTCTAAGATTTTCTTCCTTTTTTTTTTTTGCATTTAGTAGGTCCCTACTCCCCTTTTTTTTTGCCCCTTGAACTCTTCACCACAAACCAGGCCCTCCATTATAGGCACGATATTTCCCTGAGGAGGGGAGAGGAGGGAAGGAGAAGAAAGAAAAAAAAGGGGGAAATAATAAATTATTACTGCTTTTTTTTGTGGGGTGTTTTACCCTTTGTTTTTTTTTTGTTTTTTTTTTTTACTTTTTACTCTTTATTAATTCTAATTAGTGCTATCAACAAGACCACCCTCAGATGCCAATAAGAAAGAGGAAATCAAATATTATGGATACAAAAGAAAGAGAGGTAACACAAATAGATGTGGAAAAATCTATGTAGAAAAGACTTAACATATTGGAAGCCTTGGAGCTAAATGACAGAGAATTTAAAATAGAAATCTTAAAAATACTCAGAGATATACAAGAAAACACAGAAAGGCAATATAGGGAGATCAGAAAACAACTCAATGAACACAAAGAATATATTACCAAGGAAATTGAAACTATAAAAACAAATCAAACAGAAATGAAAAACTCAATTCACGAGCTGAAAAACGAGGTAACAAGCTTAGCTAGCAGAACAACCCAGATTGAAGATAGGATTAGTGAAATAGAAGACAAACAACTTGAGGCACAACAGAGAGAAGAAGAAAGAGACTCAAAAATAATAAAAAATGAAAAAGCCCTACAGGAATTATCTGACTCCATCAGAAAGAATAACATAAGAATAATAGGTATATCAGAGGGAGAAGAGAAAGAAAATGGAATGGAGAATATACTCAAACAAATAATAGACGAGAACTTCCCAAGCCTGTGGAAAGAACTAAAGCCTCAAATTCAAGAAGCAAACAGAACACCGAGTTTTCTTAACCCCAACAAACCCACTCCAAGGCACATCATAATAAAGATGACACAAACCAATGACAAAGAAAAAATTCTCAAGGCAGCCAGGGAAAAGAAGAGTACAACATATAAAGGAAGGCCTATTAGATTATCATCAGATTTCTCAGCAGAAACTCTACAAGCTAGAAGAGAGTGGACCCCAATATTTAAAGCCCTGAAAGAGAGGAACTTTCAGCCAAGAATTCTATACCCATCAAAGCTATCCTTCAAGTATGAAGGAGATATAAAAACATTCACAAATACAGAAAAGATGAGAGAATTTATCACGAGAAAGCCCCCACTCCAGGAAATACTAAAGGGGGTTTTCCAACCAGATTCAAAGAACAAAAGAAAACAACACCACAAGTAACAGCTCCACCAAGAACACAATAAAACCAAACTTAAACTGTGACAACAAAGGAAACAAAAGGGGGGAGAGAATGGAGATTAACAGTAGCAAAGGACGATGAAGTGCAGAAATACTTATAAGATAGGGTACTACAATGAATATGGTAGGTACCCTTTTCATTACTTAATGGTAACCACCCTAGAAAAAACCACCACAAAAACACATGACTTAAAAAAGGTAGCAACAGAGGAAAGAAGTATGGAACACAAACAAACAGAAACAAATGATAGAAAAACAAAAGAGAAGAATCAAACTAGATACAAAACTAACAGAAAGCAATTTATAAAATGGCAGTAGGGAACCCACAAGTGTCAATAATTACACTAAATATAAATGGATTAAACTTACCAATAAAAAGACACAGAGTAGCAGAATGGATTAAAAAAGAAAATCCAACTATATGCTGCCTACAAGAAACACATCTAAGCAACAAGGATAAAAACAAATTCAAAGTGAAAGGCTGGAAAACAATACTCCAAGCAAACAACACCCCAAAAAAAGCAGGTGTAGCAATACTCATATCTGATAATGCTGACTACAAGACAGAAAAAGTACTCAGAGACAAAAATGGTCACTTCATAATGATTAAGGGGACACTGAATCAAGAAGACATAACAATCCTTAATATATATGCACCAAACCAAGGAGCACCAAAATATATAAGACAGCTACTTATTGACCTTAAAACAAAAACTAACAAAAATACAATCATACTTGGAGACCTCAATATTCCGCTGACGGCTCTAGATTGGTCATCCAAACAGAGAATCAATAAAGATATAGTGGCCTTAAACGAAATACTAGAACACCTGGATATGATAGACATCTACAGGACACTTCATCCCAAAGCGACACAGTATACATTTTTCTCTAGTGTACATGGAACATTCTCAAGAATTGACCATATGTTGGGCCACAAAGACAATATCAGCAAATTTAGAAAAATTGAAATTGTACCAGGCATATTTTCTGATCATAAAGCCTTGAAACTAGAATTCAACTGCAAAAAAGAGGGGGAAAAACCCACAAAAATGTGGAAACTAAACAACATACTTCTAAAAAATGAATGGGTCAAAGAAGAAATAAGCGCAGAGATCAAAAGATACATACAGACAAATGAAAATGAAAATACGACATATCAGAATCTCTGGGATGCAGCAAAAGCAGTAATAAGAGGAAAGTTCATATCACTTCAGGCCTATATGAACAAACAATAGAGAGCCGAAGTAAACCACTTAACTTCACACCATAAGGAACTAGAAAAAGAAGAACAAAGACAACCCAAAACCAGCCGAAGAAAGGAGATAATAAAAATCAGAGCAGAAATAAATGAAATAGAGAACAGAAAAACTATAGAAAAAATCAATAAAACAAGGAGCTGGTTCTTTGAAAAGATCAACAAAATTGACAAACCCTTGGCAAGACTCACCAAGGAAAAAAGGCACAGGACTCAAATAAATAAAATCCAAAATGAAAGAGGAGAGATCACCACAGACATCATAGATATACAAAGAATTATTGTAGAATACTATGAAAAATTATATGCCACCAAATACAACAATCTAGAAGAAATGGATAAATTCCTAGAATAATACAACCTTCCTAGACTGAGTCATAAAGAAGCAGAAAGCCTAAACAGACCAATCAGCAGGGAGGAAATAGAAAAAACTATTAAAAACCTCCCCAAAAATAAAAGTCCAGGCCCAGACGGTTATACTAGTGAATTCTATCAAACATTCAAAGAAGACTTGGTTCCTATTCTACTCAAAGTCTTCCAAAAAATTGAAGAAGAAGCAATACTTCCAAACACATTTTATGAGGCCAACATAACCCTCATACCAAAACCTGGCAAGGATAGCACAAAGAAAGAAAACTACAGACCAATATCTCTAATGAATACAGATGCTAAAATTCTAAACAAAATACTGGCAAACCGAATACAACAACATATTTAAAAAATAATACATCATGATCAAGTGGGATTCATCCCAGAATCTCAAGGATGGTTCAACATACGCAAAACGGTTAACGTAATACACCATATCAACAAAACAAAGAACAAAAACCACATGATCTTATCAATAGATGCAGAAAAGGCTTTTGATAAAATACAACACAATTTTATGTTTAAGACTCTCAACAAAATGGGTATAGAAGGAAAATATCTCAACATGATAAAGGCCATATATGATAAACCATCAGCCAACATCATTTTAAACGGCATAAAACTGAGGACTTTCTACCTTAAATCAGGAACAAGACAGGGTTGTCCACTCTCTCCACTCTTATTTAACGTGGTGCTAGAAGTTCTGGCCAGAGCAATCAGACAAGACAAAGAAATAAAAGGCATCCATATCGGAAAAGAAGAAGTAAAGGTATCACTTTTTGCTGATGATATGATCCTATACATCGAAAACCCGAAGGTCTCCACAAAAAGATTATTAGAAACAATAAACCAATACAGTAAGGTCGCAGGATACAAAATTAACATACAGAAGTCCATAGCCTTTCTCTATGCCAACAATGAAATATTAGAAAACGAACTCAAAAAAATAATCCCCTTCACGATTGCAACAAAAAAAATAAAATACCTAGGAATAAACATAACAAAGAATGTAAAGGACCTATATAATGAAAATTACAAAGCATTGTTAAGGGAAATCGAAAAAGATACAATGAGATGGAAAAATATTCCTTGTTCTTGGATAGGAAGAATAAATATAATCAAAATGGCCATATTACCCAAAGCAATATACAAATTTAATGCAATTCCCATCAAAATCCCTATGAGATTTTTTAAAGAAATGGAACAAAAAATCATCAGATTTATATGGAACTATAAAAAACCCCGAATAGCCAAAACAATCCTAAGGAAAAAGAATGAAGCTGGGGGCATTACAATACCTGACTTTAAACTATATTATAGGGCCACAATAATCAAAACAGCATGGTATTGGCAGAAAAATAGACACTCAGACCAATGGAGCAGAATAGAAAGCCCAGAAATAAAACCACATATATATGGTCAAATAATCTTTGATAAAGGGGCCAACAACACACAATGGAGAAAAGAAAGCCTCTTCAACAAATGGTGTTGGGAAAACTGGAAAGCCACATGCAAAAGAATGAATCTCGACTACAGCCTGTCCCCGTGTACTAAAATTAATTCAAAATGGATCAAAGACCTAAATATAAGACCTGAAACAATAAAGTACATAGAAGAAGACATAGGTACTAAACTCATGGACCTGGGTTTTAAAGAACATTTTATGAACTTGACTCCAATGGCAAGAGAAGTGAAGGCAAAGATAAATGAATGGGACTACATCAGAATAAAAAGTTTTTGCTCAGCAAGAGAAACTGATATAAAAATAAACAGACAGCCAACTAAATGGGAAATGATATTTTCAAACAACAGCTCAGATAAGGGCCTAATATCCAAAATTTACAAAGAACTCATAAAACTCAACAACAAACAAACAAACAATCCAATAAAAAAATGGGAAGAAGACATGAATAGACACTTCTCCCAGGAAGAGATACAAATGGCCAACAGATATATGAAAAGATGCTCAGCTTCATTAGTTATTAGGGAAATGCAAATCAAAACTACAATGAGATACCACCTCACCCCTGTTAGATTAGCTATTATCAACAAGACGGGTAATAGCAAATGTTGGAGAGGCTGTGGAGAAAAAGGAACCCTCATTCACTGTTGGCGGGACTGTAAAGTAGTACAACCATTATGGAGGAAAGTATGGTGGTTCCTCAAAAAACTGCAAATAGAACTACCTTATGACCCAGCAATCCCTCTACTGGGTATATACCCCAAAACCTCAGAAACATTGATACGTGAAGACACATGTAGCCCCATGTTCATTGCAGCACTGTTCACAGTGGCCAAGACATGGAAACAACCAAAAAGCCCTTCAATAGAAGACTGGATAAAGAAGATGTGGCACATATACAATATGGAATACTACTCAGCCATAAGAAATGATGACATCAGATCATTTACAGCAAAATGTTGGGATCTTGATAACATTATACGGAGTGAAATAAGTAAATCAGAAAAAAAACAAGAACTACATGATCCCATACATTGGTGGAACATAAAAATGAGACTAAGAGACATGGACAAGTGTGTGGTGGTTACCAGGGGTGGGGGGAGGGAGGACAGGGGGAGAGTTAGGGGGAGGGGGAGGGGCACAGAGAACTAGATAGAGGGTGGCGAAGGACAATCTGACTTTGGGCGAGGGGTATGCAACATAATTTAATGACAAGGTAACCTAGACATGTTTTCTTTGAATATATGTACCCTGATTTATTAATGTCATCCCATTACCATTAATAAAAATTTATTTAAAAAAAAAAAAAGAAAATCCCTTAAAATTTAATTTTGTTTACTATACTCATATATCAATCATCTCATTTTTAAAAAAATTCTGTAAAACATCTGTCTAGATTCACATTTGGAT
Organism: Saccopteryx leptura; assembly: GCF_036850995.1. Classification (NCBI taxonomy): domain Eukaryota; kingdom Metazoa; phylum Chordata; class Mammalia; order Chiroptera; family Emballonuridae; genus Saccopteryx; species Saccopteryx leptura. The sequence continues at coordinate 117,519,746 of NC_089516.1, forward strand.
GGCTAAATAAAACTTTTCCATATTAAAGCCAGACTTCATCTCACCTATGGTGAAATTTCCTATCCTTATAAAATGAAATGCATTATATTTGCCCATGGTTTTTATTTTAAAAATAAACTGAGATTAGTCAATTCAAAAGCATTTTAGAAAATAATACCACTACCAAAGTGACTAGGGATTGTATCATCATAATCTCCAAAATACTGCCCAACATTGCCTAAGCACCATCAACTATTATGGATGTATTTTTATTCTCAATATGTAAAATATATTTTTAAGGCTACAGAACTCTCCTTCGTGTAAAATTTTTTAATAAATACTATTATTTATTTATTTATTTATTTATTTTTTACAGGGACAGAGAGAGAGAGTCAGAGAGAGGGATAGATAGGGACAGACAGACAGGAATGGAGAGAGATGAGAAGCATCAATCATCAGTTTTTCGTTGCAACACCTTAGTTGTTCATTGATTGCTTTCTCATATGTGCCTTGACCGTGGGCCTTCAGCAGACCGAGTAACCCCTTGCTCGAGCCAGTGACCTTGGGTCCAAGCTGGTGAGCTTTTGTTCAAACCAGATGAGCCCATGCTCAAGCTGGCAACCTCGGAGCCTTGAACCTGGGGCCTCGAACCTGGGTCCTCGGTGTCCCAGTCCGATGCTCTATCCACTGCACCACCGCCTGGTCAGGCTCCTTCATGTAAATTTAACATATTCTACATCCATCATTTGGTGTAGGCTGAAAAGCTTGGTTGATTCCTGTTCATCCGTAGTAAACAGGATTTACAGGTCATAGATTAGTTCTACAAAGTCTTTTTCCTGTCTTAAAAAGAATCTTTAAATCTGTGGCTCAAGATAGATTTTGCTAACCCCTGTGCTGTTAAAAGATTAAAGCATGAAATAGTGTTGAATCTAAGTACTGAATATGTATATTCTGAGCTTTTTTCTCTAGTCATTATTGACGGAAAACATTATGTCTCTAAATCTATTTTTTCATTGCAATGTCCTAAGGGGGAGGGGAACTACTTATAAGTGTTAGATAGATTTTAGTAGTACTATGTAATAAAGAAGTATAACCACTGGGGAACTTACTTTTACATGTTAGTATTTAAAGAGCTAATGCTCTAGATATTTCAATCACTGCTATCACAACTTTCAAATGATTATTATTTTCCCAGGAGAGATGCTAGTTCCAGAATTCTGGTAACAAGCGCTGGTCATATAGATTTCATTTCTTTTTCCATTTCTTGCCAACATTTCCTCTGCCAATTGCCCTGGTTCTTCTTTCATAAAAATAACCCTGTTGACTCCACTTAATTGTCACATTGGTCTAAAGCCAACAAGGGCAGTTAGCCTCATACCAAGGTACAGCCATTTGTCAGAATATGCTTAAAATCAATGAAAATAGTTGCTACCCACTCTTCTAATCAGATATGACTTCCCTACAGAATTCTTATTTGTCTCTGTGAGTTGAAGTGGTTATGTCAATACCAACTGCAAGCACTCTCTAGTTTTGAATATCACAGCGAAATCCTTAAGTAAGATTTATTTTGGTGACTAGATCATGGTTAATGTCCATCATCACTGACAGAAAATCAAGCAAACTTAGTTAGGGTCTAGAGCCAATATTTGGCCAAGAATTCCAAATGAGTAAAGACATCAAGTAAGCTGAGTTAGTTGTTTGAATTGGGGGACTGAAAAGAGACTAATTAAAGGGAACCAAAAATGGGTGTAATTCCACTTAAAAGGAAATTCCTATGAAGAGGTAGAGGAGCTAAGAGATCTATCCCATTGCTCTGTCAGGAGCAACTACATATGACATCCTGATAGGAAAGAGTGCTACTCCACTTTACCTGGTATTACAGGCATAGCCATTCTCACACACACAATGTGCAAATGGAATGCAGAGAGCAATGCAAAAGAAAAGCAGTAAGTCAAGATTCTGAGAAGCTGGAATGCAGCACACAGCTCTAAGGGGATGGAGATGGAAGAAATGTGACACAGAAAAAGAACAGGAAAAGGGAAGGGAAATAAAATGAAAGTGCAAATCATGTGTGCAGTAAAAAAAAAATTCTTGTAGCTACTTTCTGAAATGAATCCTATTAACCCATTTTTAAGATCAAGAAGCTGAAGTTAGAAAGCATTCAACAATTTTCCCACGCACATACAATTTACAACCTCAATCCCACATCTGCTGGTTTCTATAATCCAAAACCTTACTCTTAACAGCTTTTATGAAGAAGGCACAACAGGCCAACTTTGGGATTGAGGTTTATTCCACAGGGATGGAAAAAAGACTTTCTGGAGAAGAATCACAGAATGAGAGGATCTGGCAACTCTACTATGTCTAAGAATGGGTCCCTGGATAAGGAAGGTCAATATGGCAATTTAACACCAGGAATTTCAGAATGAAATTAAGATTTTCGGCTCAAAGCTTAAATATTATGGGCTTTTGGTTACAGAATGATTATTTTTATCAGTATTAGAAGAAACTTATGTGCTCACAGAGTAGCCTACAGCAAGAGGCTTTAAATGGAAAGTGGAGGAAAAGGAAGAGGAAGAATAGGGAGAATAATGCCTAATGAAGAACTGGTGACTGCACAACTGAGTGCAATGTGCTCTTCCCACAGTATCCTTTCTTCCATTTTCCACCTAATGCCTCATCATGATATTAGATCAAGATGATTTTTAGGTTATTTTCACAGGGAAATTTCTACTTTTCCTTTTCCAACTACCTCACCACTTCCTCTGCCATTCCCATTCCCATCTGGGCTAGGTCTAATACCTCCAATTATTACTACTATGGAATAGTTTAAATTCAGCAAAGCACTTACCTTGGTATTGTTGTTTATTTTGCCTGGCCTTCCCAACCACAGTAAGTAGTCGAATGTGAAGTTCCTAGACAAACAGCTTAGGTTTAAAGTCTGACCTGGACCCGCTAACCCACATGTAAGAATTTTTAAAGCTCCTGATCCTTCTGTACCTCAGTTGCCTCACTTTTCAATGAGGATGGTGACAGTAATGGTACCTACTATGCAAAAGTATTGTAAGGATTAAAACAGTTGATTGATAAGGACTTAGAACAGTGTCTGGCCTGTAGTAATGCTATATATTTAGTTATAATTATTTTCACTAGTACTATACCCTAAATTTCCTGAAAGCAGAGACTTTATTCCTCAGAGAGGCTGGAGTATATGATGAATAAACAGTAAATGCTTGCTGAATGCCTCCCTGTTCAGGGCATGCTCAATAATCTACAAAGTGGGAGGTATATGTGACTATTGGATGTTTTTAGAGCATATTAAAGCTAATGTGCTCTCTGAATTGTAGTGACTCTAAATTTCTATCCTTTACAATAGGGCAGTGTCAATCTCTTATATGGGAAATAATAGTATTTAGTGCACATTTTCTAAGCACTCAGCCCTGAGCAGACATTTTACATATATTATTTCAGTTCTCAAAACAACCTCACAAGGCAGAGTCTGCTATTTTTTTCCACATAACAGATGGAGGAACTGAGGCCCATGGAAGTTAAGTAATGCAACCAAGTTCATTCACAATAATGTAAGTAGCTTTGTCCAAGGCTATTCAAGCATATATGCTTAACACATCCTCCATGTTCTCCATCTCCATCTCAGGCAATGTGCCCATCTTCCCAGGTTGAATGACATTTCCCTACAAAAAGACAATTCAGACATTGAGAATGACATTAGAAGTCTTAGAGGAGGAGCCAAAAAGGTTGACCCTGAGTAAGGAAGGGCTCAGGGCAAGGCATAATCTTGAATGTACTAGGTAGTCAGGGCACTGTTTCTATGAATGACAGAAGGCAGGTACTAATCTGAAAGCTGTTCTGGAGATTCATCACAGAGAAATCTTACAAAGCTTCCCTGATATGTGACATCAAAACTTAGGAGAGTGAATGGTTCTAATTATTGGGATTTGTTGGTTGTCATAAACCTTACTCCCCCATTCATATGTTGAAACATTCCCTCGAGTGATAGTATTTGGAGCTGAGATTTTGGGGGGTGATTAGTTCATGAGTGTTTAGCTTTCATAATTGGAATCATTGTCCTCACCCATTCTACCATCTGAGGACACAGGGAGAAAATAGCAGTCTCTTAATTAAGAAATGGGTTCTGACCAGACTCCAAATTGGCCAGTGCCTTGAACTTGGACTTCTCGTCTTCCAGAACTGTGAGAAATTAGTGTTTGTTGTTGAAACCACCCAATATATGGCATTTTGGTCATAACATTTGAAATGGACTAATACATTAGTTGTTGAAAGAGTATATTCTATTTAAAACACACTAAGAAAGGAAGTGAAATGATACTGTGTGTTTTTACTTGGGGGAAAATCAGGAACATAAGTGGAGAAACATCTTTAGTTAGATCAATATAGAAATAGGGACAAAAAGTAGAGTTTTTGTGTATTTTTATTGTTATTATTCTAACATTTATCAAATGCTTACTGTGTAACTGGCTGATCTGACTACACAGTAACCATGAACTCATTTTCTCCTCACAACACCCTCATGAGCAGTGGTGGGATGAAAATAATTTAACAATCAGTTCTCTGTCCTAATGACCATTTCAAGTATACATAAAATAATATACCAAAAGGTAGTTTAATACTTCATGCATTTAATACTTAAATAAGAAAAATAAAATTAGGTATACAAAACTGGATTATAAGAAAGTTTTAAAATATTAATGAAAAATATTAAATAATACCTGACCAAAAAACAATAGTATTGTTATTTAAGATATTTCCATATTGCTTCTTGATTGGCATCCACACTTGCAATTTTTTTCACCTATGGATGGAATGAACATGACTGTGGGCACTTTGAATATGCTGTTGTGCAGATGAATGCTAAAACAGAGTAAGGAGTGTAAATGTGTGATTTCTTCATTGGGCGGCTGCCCAGGCGCCCACCTGAGAGACTCTGATTACAAGTGCCATTTTAATGACTAGTTTACTGAATTCAACAAAAAATTAGGTATTGCTACTGCTGAACTGGTACAAACTGGCTGAATTTCACCACTGTCCATGAGTAGGTGTTACTATAATCCTTATATCAAAGATGAGAAAACTGAGGCATGGTGATGTCAAGTAATATGCCCAAGACCAAACAGCTAATTGATGTTGGATCAGGAAGTCTACAATAAGCCTCCTGGCCAGATGGAGAAATGGATGCTCATTTCTAACACAGATGACAAAAGTGTACCAAGAATAGTGTAGTAAACATGACTGATTTCAACTCCACAAACATCTGCTAGACATATTATTTAACAAAGGTAAATATATGACAAGTCCCCAATCTCCCTTTTTAATGACTCCACATCCCAGAAGGTAGAGAAAATGATAAGGAGGCATGCTTTTCTCACTGACTCACAAAGATAAAGTGGTGAGGTGAAGGTGATAGAAATCTCTAGAGAAAACAAACATGGTAGCTTAGAGTCCTTAAGTACATTAGAAAGCAAAAATCTTAGACTAGAAAAGTAGTTCTCTAACATTAAGTAGGTATGATCCTATGCCCTGAGATGAATTAAAAGTTGGGAAGGTTTGTTGTCTATTGAAATGTGTGTGCTTGTACTAGGTGCTCACCATTCAATTTAGATTTCCAAAGAACATGTGCCAAACGTATATACAATAGAATATGACTCAGTCAAAGCAAAGAATGAAATATTACCATTTGTGACAGCATGGATGGACCTAGAAGGTATTATGCTAAGTGAAGTAAGTCAGTCAGAGAAAGACAAATACCATAGGGCTTCACTTACATGTGGAATCTAATGAACAAACAAATAAAATAGAAACAGACTTATGGATACAGAGAAGAGACTGATGGCTGCCAGAGGGGAGGAGGTTGCAGAACTGGGTGAAAAAAGTGACAGGATTGAGAAGTAGAAATTGGTAGTTACATAATATTGTTGTCATTGGGATGTAAAGACAGCATAGAGAATATAGTCAATAATATTGTAATAACTGTGTATGGTGCCAGGTGGGTACTAGAAATATCAAAGGGAACATGTAAATTATCTGATTGTCTAACCATTAAGCTATACACCTTAAACAAATACAAAAATAATATTGAATGTAAATTGTAGTTGAAAAATAAAATTTAAAAACAGAAAATATACCAAAATTAAGGGAAGAAAATCAAGGATAAATAAATATAAGAGGGTGTGATAAAAGTAATGCCAAGCCTGAGCAAGTGGTGGTGCAGTAGAAAGAGCATTGGCCTGGGATCCTGAGGACCCAGGATTGAAACCACAAGGCTGCCAGTTTAAACGGGGGATCACAGACATGACCCCAAGGTCACCGGCTTGAGCCCAAGGTCACTGGCTTGAGCAAGGGGTCACTGGCTCATCTGGAGTCCCCCTGGTCAAGGCACATATGAGAAAGCAATCAATGAACAAGTAGAGTGCTATAACTATGAGTTGATACTTCTCATTTCTCTCTCTTTAAAAAAATATAAAAAGATGCCAAGAAGGCTCATATCCCAGATGAGCCTGAAGCTTGAAAAAACAGCTAGAGATGACTGAAGAGGTTTTGTTTTGTTTTTATAAATGTATTTTCAGAGACCTTGCTAGGTAACTCAGTTGGTTAGAGCATCATCTTGATACACCAAGGTTCCAAGTTTGATCCCAGTCAGGGCACATACAAGAACCAACCAATGAATGCATAAGTAAGTGGAACAACAACAAATTGATGTTTCTCTCTTTTTCCCCTTCCATCTCCCTTTAAAATCAATAAAATAAAAATTATAAAAAATATGTATAGAGCAAAAAAAACAAGGATAGGACAGATAGGCAACTCATGCAATGTTATTGAATGACTGAGATCAGGGAAGCTTTCTCAATGACTTTGTGAAAAAGAATGAACATTGCCTGACCTGTGGTGGTGCAGTGGATAAAGCATCGACCTGGAATGCTGAGGTGGCCGGTTCAAAACCCTGGGCCTGCCCCGTCAAGGCACATATGGGAGTTGATGCTTCCTGATCCTCCCCCCCTTCTCTCTCCTCTAAAATGAATAAATAAAGAATGAACATCAACTTAAAAGGGAAAAATAATGAAGCCAATAACTGTGAATTGAAGCCAAACATAGGCAAATTGTTCATAAGAAGACAGTTCTAAGTGAATTGAAATGGTATTTCAGTGTAGTGAGAGGTCTTTGTTGATTGGTCTTATCTAGTAGTAGTAGTAGCTAAAGTTTTAAGACTGTGGTATAGTGAAATGTGCAGGAAGAAAGGAGATTGAAAATATAGTATTTACCCTGGTTTTCAAAAGGGACAGGAAGCCCGTGGGCTTCCGTAGACTAGACCAAAAAACACAATGTTGATTGAATGTAAAATTCCAGAATAGGTTATTAAAAGGATGATTTAAAAGCATTTAGAAAAAATGTAGTAACAATGAGAAGGCAGCATAAATTCTGTAAGAACAAGTCATATAAGACAAGTCTTATTTTATTTCTATTTCTGACATGGTTATTGGATTGACAGATCAGTAAAAATGTATGTATTCTGTATCTGGATATCAGCAAGGCATTTGACAATGTCTCTCATGATATGCCTGTGAACAAGATGGAGAGATGTGGGTTGTATGTTAGCAAAAGAATGCTGCCTGATGAAAAAAGTCAAACTGTAGGAATGTTCCAGTGCCATGTCACAGAGTTCTGACCTTAATCTTGTGCTATGTACCACTTTTATTGACTTATATAAACATGACAAAGCACACCTAACAAACTTTCAGATGATACAGTTATGATAGCTATACTATGCAATTACTTGGTATGGCAGAATTAGAATTCGGCTACATTTCTATTGGCTAATAAGATGAAGTCAACTTAGGTAAAATCAAGCCTCTGAACATATTTTCTCCTGCACATGTGATAAGGTGACAAAGAATTGTAAAACTTAGTATTGGCAATGCCATTTTACAGAGGAAAAGTCAGGCTTTTTGCCTCCTCCTTTCTGTGGAGAATGGAGGGAGAAGAATGTGGGAGCTTCCTGGCTTACTAGGACAATTGGGTCATCTACTCATAATTTAACTATGGTTTTCTGGAAGGACTGAGGCCACTACTTGCTAGAGTCTAGACAACAAAGTAGACAAAGGTTATTTGAAAACTTCCTCTTCCCCTTCAATAAGATCCTTTAGGAGACAATGTTTACATACCCTGCACTGATTATAACTCTTCCTCCCCTCCTGGAGTCCTGAGAGTGATGTATACCTCTAGACAAAAGGATCACGAGCCCACTCCCCCTTGCTTGAAAAACCTACATTCTGGAACTATTTCCTTATCCTAAGCTAAAACTTTTCACTGTGTGGCAACGACCCTAGAATATTTGGAAATGTCTTTAATATATAAAATGACATTTATCACTACTGTGTTAATATGTAAAATGATATTTATCACTATTGTGTTACCTTGTAAGTTTTAATATGTAGGAATGTTTTTTTCTTTTAATAGATCCTATAGATAAATGTTGTAAGCTTGTTAGTAATTGACTATTGTGTCATACTACCCCTCCTTTTCCCCCATCCTGTATGTGATCAAGTCTATATAACTAGCCTCAGAGCTATATTCGAGGCTGCACGATTTGGGTTAGCTATACCCCATGTAAGTCATATGTGGTCACCTTATTAATAAATCTCTTCCTAAAACTTCTTCTGTATCCTGCTTTGGTGTCTTTACGTAACCCGCGGAATCAAGGTATGCTACTTTATAATACATACCCCCTCATCTCAAACACACAGTTTAAAAGAAATTCAACTAATAATTACAGATTAAAGAAAATATGGCTTAGCCTCAGAACTTGTTAAAATTGTGAAGAGTTTAGTTACTAAGTGCTCTCAATGTGTATCAGCAGTGTATGTGGCCACCAAAAAAAAAAAAAAAAAAGCTGATATTGAAGTGGACAGTATTAACAGAAATATATACTTTGATAAAGGGACCAACTGATTGTTGGGCCTTCCTAAATAAGTCAATCAAGGTGATTGCCTGTGAAGAGTACCATCTAAGGCACTTCAGATGTGCTCCTCAACCTTGTGGTCAAAAATGAGCACGTTGGTGCTTGTATTAATCATAGGACCCTTCTCTTCCCTTAGCCTCAGCAGACTGAGGGAATAACTGACAGGGATTGCCAATAAACTTAAAAGCAGCCTGGTACAAAAGAGGAAAATGGGGCTCATCAAATTTCGTCTCTTAGCTTATTGAACTGAAGGAGAGCAGAATTTGCCACCCCAAAAATGCCTCTGGCAATTTATTATTTAGGGCTGATTGTTTTTAAGAAACAGAAAACAGGAGAAGTTCTGAAAACAAAGAAGTTAGCCTTTGTAAGAGGCATTTACGTGTATAAGGGAAATCTCCATTTGTAAGAGTGTCTCCCCCTGGGAACCAGGAAGAGGAGGATGATTAAACTTCTAAAAGCTCTTATCAATGAAGAAGGCAACAACCTTCCTCTTGTTCACTGTACTGTTACAGATATTCTCCCCTAACTAGCTCCCCACCCCCAGCACCTTCCTTTTATCATTATCTAAGGATAGTATTTAATGTGATCACTTGTGCCCTTTCAGAAAGTTATTCAATTATCTTGGGTCTCTCCTGTAAATATAGGAGGTATACATATTTTTAAACTTCTGGATGGTTATCCCCCGTTAACCTTTTATTATAGGGTGGTTTCAGCTGAGAACCTATAAGAGCACAAAGAAAATAATTTTTCTTCTCTATAGAATGTAGCACTAGCAAGAGAAAGGGACTGTTAGCAATGGAATATGTGGCTGAAGGCATAGAGTGAATAGGGCTGGGGGTATACTCAGAATCAAGTAGTACAGTGGAAACCAGATGTGATTATGACAAAAACTATGTGGTAGATGTTGGGCAAACAAGTGTGTTAGGCTTGCTCACTTGTACTTTGCTTGACTGGGGCATGAGCACTGGGCAGCACCATGTATATACTCTATGCAAGGTCACAAGTTCTTGCCCTCAGGGCGGCAGATTTTAGATTGCCTGCCACCATAGGGTGGGGCCATTTTTTTTGCTATTGTTTGCCAGAGAGGGGGTTTTCTCCACAGGTCTGTTTGCTCCTTGGCCCTGAGAGAGAGAAGTGTTTTTCCTTGCTTGCTTGCTTGTCCACCCTTGCGAGACTCCAATAAATGGAATGGCCCACAATTTTCCATCTCCACAGGTCCTTTACTGTCTCCACAAATCCAATGTGAACCTGCATGACCATGACTGGCCTTACATCTGGTGCACCTGGCAGAATTTTAATCAGATTTGTATGGAGCTGCCAATAACCTTGAAGGATGGAATAGAGGAATGGGTGTTTTTTACAACCCTGCAAGAGGAAACCAAGAGCTTTATGTGAGAAGCTGCCTGAGAATGGAAGCTCTAGGGTTAACTGCAGACCAAGTAGCAACAGTGGCTTGAACTGAAAAGGTCACTGGAGAAAGAGCTGCAGGTCCGAGAACTGCAGGTCAGGCTACAGGCTGATAACCAGTGATGGCTTGAACTGGAGCGAGCTCTGGAGAAGGAGGCTGACTCTTCTCAAGAGCTGCAGTGTGAGATGCAAGATGAAGTTGCCATCTGCAGACTGAGAGACCCAGTTAGTGATTGCCCAGAAGATAAAAATCCAGCAGCCAAGAGTCCCACAGGGGCAGGCACAGCCCCCTCCACCGTTAGTGGAGTGCTCTGTGGTCTATCCTAACACCCAAGCAGAGCTGATGCAGTTGGGGTAAAATTTTGGGAGAAATCTACTGAGCCCATGGTAGCCTGGTTGCTGTGGTTGTAGGACATAGGGAGTGGATGGCATCATGCTCTCCAGAACAGAGATGGAGAAATTGGCTGCCATTACTATTCACTCCTCCATAAGGCAGCATCTTCAGAACTACTATGACAACCCAGGAAACCATACCCTATTAGAATGGGTGATGGCCTTTATTTGTACAGTCTGGCAGAATGGTGGAGACTTGCCAGGAGCAGTGAGTAGCTGGCATTGCTACAGTGAGCTAGTAAACGTCTTTCAGGAAGTAGGTATGAAGAATGCTGCTTTCAACCCAAGGTCCTGTGGGACAGATGAGGAAGTGTTTATAGCAGGGTTGACAGACCTCATTCTCTGCAGTAACCCATCAACCCTTTTTGGGTCAATAGTGGCTATCTTGGGCCCCTATGTGGGGTAGCCCAACAATGCAGTTATGCAGGTCATAGCAGATTTGGGGGAGCTGGAGGCAGCACAGGATCATAAAGCAGTGAGGGTTGCTGCTTATACTTTCTCCTCCCCCCCAACTAACAAGGAACATGAGCCTGTAAAGGTTACCTGAACACAGATGTGGGTAGATTTGATTGCAGCTGGGGCAGATAGGGAGAAATTGGATGGCAGGTCTAATAAAGTCCTTTTAGAGGTTTGGTGGCAACTTGAGCCAGAACAGAGATTCCAGGCACTGAGACAAAAGACCCCAATAACTACCAATAAAGCAATTGGTGTACAGGTGGCACAGTTACAGGATTACTTGTTGGAGACAGTTGTGGGAAAAGAGGATCCTTCCCAAGACCTATTGTTCCTGTTTGAATAGGGGGAAGGCTGAGAGACCTGCATAACAGGGATGGGTGGGGATGCTTGAAGCCCCATGTGAAATTGAAAATCCATTGATCACCTTCTAATGTGCAGCAAGTGTTGGCATTAGAAGATAATAGAAGCTCTTTTGCAGCAGCAGCAACAGATAGAACTATCAAGGTGGCACAGGCCTCAAATGTGTTTGATCCCGTCAGGCCCTGTAAGCTTGCTGAGGAGTCTGGATAGGGCTTGTGGCAATGGACAGAGCACTTATGAAAGGTGCTGAGGCCCATTAATAAAGATCTGCATGCCTAGTTGCCTATAATGGACCTTTACCTTGGTGATTTGTAAAGACAGCTGGGCTGTCTATCATGGACTGATCATTCAGTAGTGTAATATTCTCTTGGACTGCCACCAGAGTGGGGCACTGGCTCCCTTGTTATATGGACATGCTAGGTTTGGACAGTATAAGGGACCTTGATGAGGGGTTCCTAGCTCCAGTGGAGGCCCTCCTGCCCAAGAAAGCTGCTCTGGTCCAGTTGCAGAGATGCACCAAGGATGTATTACAGTTTCCGTGGACATACCCCTCGACTATGCAGGCCCTCCCACCTACTGTGGGTTAGGGGACTAGAGATAGGCCTTCCATTTAGCGCCTTGGGCAGGGTGCTCAGGGAGACATTGTGAATGGCACTTTTGTAGTTGTTGTGATTTTATAACTCGTGTTGTTGCTGTAGTCTGTTTATGTAATGTACCTCACATAGGGACCATCACAGAAGATACTTGTCATGTAGATTGTGAAGTAGGCAACCCTAAAGGGGTGGAATATTGGGCAAACAAATGTGTTAGGCTTGCTCACTTGTACTTTGCCTGACTGGTGCATGAGCATGTGGCAGTGCCACCTGTGTATATTCTATGTAAGGCTGCAGGTGCTTGTTTTCAGGGTGGCAGATTGTAGATTGTGGATTGCCTGCTGCCACTGGGAGGGGCATCTTTTTTCCTGTTGTTTGCTGGAGAAGGAATTTTCTCCCCCAGCCTGTTTGCTTGTCAGCCCTGAGAGAGAGAAGCAATTTCCCTACCTGCTTGCTCATCTGCCATTGTGAGACTCTAATCAATGAAATAGGCCACCATTTTTTGGCTCCACCATTCCTTTACTGTCTGCCCAAATCCAGTGTGAACGTGCATGGCCATGACCACCAGCCTTACAGTAGACAAAAGAAATATTAAGCTGATGATATACTACTGGACAAAGAAAGAGACATAATGGGCACAAAATGCAGAGGATTGCTGAGTCATAGTAGTGCCAAAGACCTATAAACTTTATCTGCCAAGGGGAATTGACCAAAAATTCCTGGGTCCCCAGAAACTGATCATATACTTAAAAAGACATCTGCAGTTACTCCAGATAAGCTGAATGACCTTTGCTCTTTGTAACCAAAGAACTTAATAAGAACCCACACCTACATCTAGCCTTGGCCATGACACTTCAAGAGCAGTGGATAGAGTGGAGTGTGGGACTGGAGTACAGAGAGTCCAGGATGGAGGATTTGAAAGCAGTTACTATGAGAAACAGCTGAAGAAACTGGAGAACCATTTAGCTCAAAGACAAAAAGAATCTGGAATACTGAAGAGCTTTTGGGTGTGAGAGGGATTTTACTTATTCTATGACACCCTGTATAAGGACAACAGCTGTGATAGGCTTGCTCTCTGGTTTACCAGCTGCGAGCACTTTGTGCAATTAGTGCATGTGCAGTGACAGCACTAAGGATGTAAGGGCTTCCCCTCAGGGGGGATGAAATCAGATTGTGCTCCTGCCTCAGACAGGTGCAGTTTGTTTCCTGATCCCTTGACCTCCACTGTGAAAAGCAGGTGTTCCTTTTTTTTTTCTTCTTCTTCTTTGGCTTTGTCTGCCTTTGTGAGCCTCCAATAAAGTGGTATGGCTCACTGTTTTCCAGCGCCACAGTTTCTTTACCTTATGGCCAAATTCAATGTGAATCTGGATGGTTACAACTTTACATCTTAGAACTAGATCTGGGAGAAATGGGCAGAGTTAAGAGGTGGGAGATTCTGGTTCAATAAAAACATTCCAGAAGCTGTTTCAGATGACAGGGAATGCCGAAGGAATAAGTCAATTTCCTATTTTGGAGATATTTAAGTAGAAGCAGGTGACCACTAGGTAGGGATGGTGATTTTTCCTTTGAATTGAGGAATGCTTTACTACATATAAGACACTTTCTGCTATATTAGCTTAATCTTCCTGACAACCTGTTGTGACAGGCTTTTTTATTTGTACAGATGAGGAAGCTGAGGCTCAGAGAGGCATGATAAACAGCAGGGCACCTGCAGTTACCTGTAATGGAGTACACATGAAAACATTTTAAAGGCTGTATTTGGGAAATCCCAGCTGATCAGGCTAATAGTTCTCTAGTTGTCCTTTTTTAAATTAATCTTTATGGTGCTGAATATATTTTCAAATATACTAAAAATGTGTTCTCTGCTCAGTCTCACATGAAAACTTATGTTCTTCTCTGCATCTTCTGAAAATGAGACCAATTAATACATTCCTTGCATAGATACAGAAGGTCCGTGGGTGCAGTTTGTACAAACACGCCTAGATGTACATTTCACATAAAAATAGTTTTGCTCTCCATTTGCCTGAGCCTATTCCCCACCCTCCTTTCAGATTTTGTGTACTTGGCTTCTTAGAGGAAAGGCGTATGTTTACTTGTTGGGATTGCTAGTTATCGATCTCTATCACTAAACCCTGCAAAAGAATTAAAAGAAGAATGAGTAAATTACCACTTTTAGTGAAAACTCTTTGAGGACACACTGTACATTAATCTCAGCTTTGTTCACTTCATTCACCTCCCCATCTTTAATTTAAAACTAAAAAAAAAAACAAAAAAAAACTATACACAAACCATATCACTAACACAGTTCTAATTGGGTTATCTTCACCATAGGTGCTGACTGTTATATTTTCTTTTGGGAGATAGTAGAAATATCACTTCATCAAACTATGTAATCTAGTAAGGGATGAATGATACAGAGACTCCTGGATCTGGGACAAAGGGCTTTTGGTTTGTTGGTGGTGACATATTCTGCGATGCCATGCTTGACATTTAACTTAATATGCTGCTTAGGGGAAAAAATTACCAGCCTTATATTGTGGGTTTATTAGTCCTCCCCTTTCCATTCCAATTCTCAAATATTGGGATAGAAACTGATTGGAATTGACAGCAGACATTGCTTATGAAGTGATATATTATACCCATTGTTTACATACAAATGTGCTTAGAAAAAGCTTTGGTGGTAGATCTAAATAAGGTTTATAGAAGACAAGGGAAGTCCTTGAATTTATAAGGACTTTATTAGGTAATGTTTTTCTATGTTAATAGAAAGTTGTAATTTTCGGTTTAATATAGTGACTAGAAATGATGAACAATTTCTCAGTTAATCACATCTAGTTCTGAAATATATTATGATCAAGGGACCAAGAGCTGTGGAGGAGTAGAACTGTAATCACGTGACAAGGATTTGAGGATTGAATCTGCAAACCTGAATACAAGAAGTGACAGAAAAAGAGGCAAATTTCTTTGCTCAAAAGACCAAACTTCATCCTAAAGGTAGAATCAAGCTTTAAAAATCTCACATGGACTTCCAATTCATGAAGCAAATCCTTTTTAAAACTGTTTGAAGGCAACTTACTTTTTCTTTTCTTTCTCTCTTTCTTTCTCCTTTTCTTTCTCTTTCTTCTTTCTTTCTTTCTTTCTTTCTTTCTTTCTTTCTATTGACTTTAGTGATAGAGGAAGGGAGAGAGAGAGAGAGAGAGACAGAGAGAGAGGCAGAAACATTGAGCTGTTCCAGTATGTGCCCTGACCAAGGATTGAACTGGCAACCTCTGTGCTTCACGATGATGCTCAAACCAACTGAGCTATCCAGCCAGGGCACAACTTACTTTTTCAAAGAATCCTATAATAAACGAAATAAGAACTATCACTGTTCCTCCAATTGTGTTTGGATTTTCCAGTAATATTGAAGTTTCTTAAAACAAGGGACAATTGCCTTTTAGTACTTTGAGGATTCAATTACAGTTTAGATCAGCGGTTCTCAACCAGTGGGTCGCGACCCCGACGCGTGTGTTTCTGAAGATGTCTACAGAGAGATGAGTTTCTGTACTGGAATCACCCTCTATTAATCCTTAAATTTAGTGGGTTCAGTAATAGTTCAAGTACCTGGTCTCCAATGGTATGTTGCTATTCAAGACCCAGCTATTATGCAGATGAACTGAATCCTGTGTACTTGTTGGAGGAGCTGGAGTGGCTGGGCTGGGCTGGCTGCGGGTAGTCATTGATCGTCTCTGAAGAGAATCTGCTGCAGTGGGTGGCTTCCTGGCACAGGTGCAGGCGTGAGGAGGTGGCGGTGGTGGTGGGAGGGGTCTGAAGGTGAACTGGTTGTGTGGGCTGCTCTGCATCTCTAAAGAGAAGAGAAGAAAAACACAAAATAGAGACTTAATCTCCCACTTGGTAGTCAAGAAAACACAGCTTGTCAGACTTCACATTTTAGAATAATATAACCTGTGAGGTGTGGAGAGAGTTAAGTTCAGTCTATCTGTAAAAATGTCACTTGACTTTCCAAAACACGTACCCACATGCTCATGAAATGTAAAACATTCACAGTTGCATTTACATGTAAATTCTTCAAGGCTATTGCAGCTAAAAAGTAAATGAGGCCGCCTTACACAATTTGTCATCGTTTCTGCTACTGAACAAATAAATCATCAACAAGACACAGAGTTACAGAACAGAAGTGAGCCGATTTCCATCAGTTGCAAATGTCTCACTTTGGAAAATACCAGTGAAAGGCACAAACTTATTGCAAGGCAAACCATTCAACACTTCCAATAAAACTATAAGGCCACCTTCTGGCTTTACCTCCAAAAAGTATGCTAGCCTGCCTACACGAGAGCAAAACATACATTAGCAAAGAAGCTCACAAGTGCGTAACTCAACCACTTGAAACCACTCTCTTTGCTAGCCCCCATACTCAGAATGCCACTTGTAAAAATAGGTTGAAAGGAGCTTGTTCAGGTTATTAGATATATTTCCATGGTCACACAAAGCACAGTCTGTACCCCAAGGCCACCACTGCACATAAGAGCTCTGCCATATTAGCAGAAGCTTAGGCAGCAGGGACATTATTTTTTCTGCCTGTTTGCAGAGAGGGAAGCCTGGGACAGTGGTCCTCAGACTTCTGTTATTGCTACTGTTTGGTATTTTTCCATTGTTTTTGTGGCAGGCAGGAGTAAAGACAGTGAGTTAGAATTTGTCCCATGAGAAATACTCCAATTAAACCCTTTTGAAGAGAAATTGCTATGGTAGCTGATAGCCACCTCTCTTCCACAGGAGAAACATAATAGATGTCAAGTGATTTCCTGTAGCACCAGCACGTTCTGGATAAACTCTATGAACTGCATGGCTTTGCCACCTCCCAAATGACCTGGAGCTGAAAAAGCAGAAAGATGCCAGAGGTTTCTGATGCCTAGCAAAGGGCTCAGCTGTATTGTTGGGAGACATCCTTTGTGATGGCTGATCACGGGGGAAAAAAAATCACTTCTTTCAGTCTTTCCACTTTGAACTTGATTTTAAACATATTGGTATGGTTTTCATATTTTAAAGTGATACTAGTCCCCCAAGAACATGACAAATTCTTGATCGTATTTTCTAGTATAGGTGGCTCTCCCTTTAAATGAACTTGCTATATGAAAAACAGAATTGTACAAAAGATAGATAGGGAAGGGAGTGAAGATCATTCATTTTATGCAAAGAATTTATTTATATAGTTAGTTACCCTTGTATATTTAAAAGGAACTAAAATGCCTCATGAATTTTCTAAATTACCTCCATTATTCCAGGCCCAGCCCAAACCCCGCATCCACTACAAAAATCATTGCAAGGACTTAATATTCCACTATTTTTTAAAACCTCTGGTCATATACTCATAACAATAACCAGAAGCATGCTTTCCATCCTTGAGACTCAAGCATTGATTGAATGCTGGAACCCAATGGACCTTGAAGATCTTCTCATTTAGTAGATGAGAAAAGTGACACCCAGAGAATTGCTTGTCTAGGGAAACTTGGTAAGTAAGTGGTGTGGTTTAGATTAACACTCACATCTCCTGACTATCTGGCCAGAGCTCTATTTACTTACTATATTGCAGATCTCTGTAATGAGTTGTCTTTTCACCTCCTTAACATTTAGACACAGAATCGTCCACATTTTCTGGATTTCTCACTTATGACATACCACCTTGCTCTGCAGTAATTTGTTTATAAGTGTGCTTACTTCTTAAATAATATCTCCTTAAATTTAAGGATAAAGGCAGTGTGGCGTCATGCTATGCAACACAGCAGAGTGAAACAAAGCACAGAATTTGGGGATATGATAAACCTGGGTTGGATTTCCACCTCTGCCATTCTGAAACTCTAATCCCTTGTTTGTAAAATGGATATGATAATTTTTTTTTTACTAACAATCAAGTTTAATTTGTATAAAATGTGCTTGAACATATTTGTTCATTGAATGAGTAGAAATAAGACTTGAGATAACCACAGGGGGTCGACTAGTTCAGCCCTTGTCCTATTTTCTTCATTTTACAGATGAGGAACTCCAGGCTCAGATGGTGAAGTGATTTGGTCAGTCATTCCACATGTGTGAATCTACCTGCCAATGTCTGATAATTCCCAGCCCAATTCTTTTTCCATTACACTATTCTAGAAAATAAATGATTCTTTTATTTGTATTATAAATTTGACTCCATAGTTTAGAATGTTACAGCATCCCATTGATATCTCATGTTTTTGTCTTATCTTCCAAAATAGACTCCATGTATCTTAGAACAAGATCATCTGCTTTTATTGTATGCTGCACAACACTTAGCACTGTAGAAGCACAGAGTAAGATTCCTGAAAACTTTTATTGATAGAAAACTATTATTTGTTTCCCTGAACTATGGGACCTAGAGTACCATCCTCAATGTTCCTTTGGCATCTTCATTCTGATGTAGCCACTGGATATATATTTGATAATTCACAGAACAGTAGGGTTCCCCCTTGAAGGCTTTAGTGAAATCTGTCCCAGCTCCACAGGCAAGAACAATGATATGCTGAAGAGGTTGCTTAAGATCCTGCCCTTCCAAGATATGGAGAGAGTGTCAGTGACACACTGTACAGCTCTGCTATATAAATCCACAAACTTAATGACACAGGGAAGGGAAGCAAAGGTGAGAGTCCAGAGTTAGAAGAAGAAATCAATTTTGGGTCTTGGGGTTAGAACACCTCCAAGTGATACGTATGCTATCTATTATTTTAATCAGCAATGTTTCTCTCAGCAGTTGTTTAAAAGAAAGCTTTGACGCATTACGTGTTCAAAAAAAATCATTCATCATCTGGATTTACCACTTGCTACATTTCCTCAAAATCTTTGCAACTCACTTATTACTGTGAAAAAATGATAAAAATTCTCTTCATCTAAAAGCACAATCATGTTATTATTATAAAATATTACATCATTTCTGATTCAGGTAAAACTGCTTTGTATAGTCATTTTGATTATATATAGATATGTGTTGGTGTGTCTTGATTTATATCTATTTTATTGAGTAGTTTTGTTTTGTTTCCACATTTTAAATATGCAGAAGTTTCCCTACTTGTTAATATTTTCTGTGAAAGCTTTCAGAATAATGCATTGTTGCACTGAGTGGAATACATGCTGACCTTAAGTCCTTACAAAATGCAAATTACCTCAGCTTCATTCTCTTTTTACCCTCAGGAAAGATGGAGAATGCACTTGTTCCTTCCCAAATGAAGTAATTTAATCCTTGGGCTCCATGAAATAGGATTTCCCAATATTAAACACTAATGAAAAATACATTAGGGATCAGTTTCAGGGGCTCTAGAAGACCAGTTCTAAGGGTTAAGAGTCACATGCACTCAGTTGCAAGTGTATCTGGCAACAATACATTTCTGTGCCCAAGAGAAAGATGCAAAGGAGAAGGGGGGAATAGTGATTATGCAAATATGGATGCCCAGACATAGTTATAAAGCCTTCTGAAAGTAAATTAAGTTTTCAGATGGAAAGGTTCAATTCACATAATATGCTTGGATAAGAGCCAGTTTCAGGTTTGAGGTGCTAAAATATCTTGGTAAGAAACTCTTTCCTGGATATTGGGGGGGGTAGAGTTATTCCTTCAGACCTTATATTCAAATTCCAGACAATTTAGGTGGATGGAGCTGTTAATAGAAGCATGAGTCTTCAAAAACAACACTGCCCTTTTCTCCAAAAAGTAAAGAGGAGAAGAAAACCATCAGGCACTGCTTTCTCTTTCTTTCGCAAATGAACCTTATTTTGCATCATGTGTCAGAAAAATTTTTCAACAGAACTTAGAGTATGTCTCAGAAACACCTTGTAGGAACTTACCAGAGTGTCAGTAGGATTCTTGCCCCTTTTATTTCTTTTTTAAAGAAATATTATTTATTGATTTGAGAGAGAAACAGAGAGAGAGAGAGAGAGAGAGAGAGAGAGAGAGAGAGAGAAACACTGATCTGTCCTTTCACTCATTCATACATACATTAATTTACTCATGTATGTGCCCTGACCAGGGATCGAACCCACAACCCCAGCACACATGGGAGGGCACTCCAACCAACTGAGCTATCTGACCAGTGCTGCTACTTTCATTTATTTTATTAGTACATACAGTCAATTCAGCTATAAGGCAATGTTTGCATTTCTAAAATTCATGGCACTGGGCAAAATCACACATGAGCAAAGGGCTTATGGGAAAATGGGGTTGGGACACATAACCTGAATTCTGCATGTGAAAGTGGGTGTCAGAACTTAATATTGCTTTTATTGATAGAACACTATTATTTGTTTTATTATGTGAAATGGTGGAAGGGGAATTATCTGCCTCAGACAGAAAATTCTAACACTGGATGTGGATAGGTAAATCTTCCAACACATGTTGTGAACTAAGGTAGCTGGTGTAGACTTCCAATGCATGCATGTATATGTGCCTTTTGTGTATTCCCCTGTGATTTATTCTGCTGTATGCAGTTTTCTGACTCACTTTTTATTTTAATAGATAAAGTCCCACATATGCAAATAAAAATTTGCGTTATGTTCAAATTATTCTCAAATATACCAATAGACTAGAAACAAGTTAATATTTTCAAAACAAGCTTTGTAGTATAACTAAATAATTTCCTGTATGTATCAAAAATAAATTTTTCATTAATACAGTAATAAGAAATAAATAAAAAAGAGGAAATAAAGCATTGTTTTTTAAAAAATTTTGACCAAGTAGACACATGCCTAGTTTTCCCCAGATCTGTAGTCTTCATCAATCATTCTTTCTGTAGTGACACTACAATACCTTCCAAATTACTGTTTTCCCAAAATTACTGTGCAGTGTATGTTGCCAAAAGGGACACATGTGATCCTATAGTTCTATAAAAAGGTCAGAGGGAGACGGAAAACATGTCTGCACTGTTTTGGACCGTAGTCTGTGTTTCATTATCCCGCCAAAAGGGAGATAGTTCAACAATACTTTCTCTATAACTCTGGAAGAGTGAAAGTCCTAAAAACTGAGTTTTACTTTCCTAATTCATTTGGAGGCACAGCTTGATCTGAACTGATATGAGAAGATGGTGTTTATTTAATTTAGTGAATTTTCATATATTTAGTTGTGGAAATATTGATGTGTTTTGTTAAGGAGTGATGGCCCACATCCCAAACTGGTGTCATGTTATACACCATACATGCATTATGTTACATTTGTAAAATTTGAAAAATTCTAAATTATGAAACAAATGGACCCCAAAGGTTTTGGATAAGGAATTATGGAATTGTATTAGTATTCCACCTCTCTGAACTCTTATGAGGGAATATTAATTAATGCTCATGAAGACCTTGGTAATCTACATGAACAAAGAACATCAGGGCACCAAAGGTTACTGCCCTAACTACTTATATCAAGTCTCTCAAGCCAATTATAAGCCTTTGGTTCCTTGGGTTGCTTTTCTGAGCTCTTTTTCCTTCTAGGCAGGAAAGGAGATTAAAAAAGAAGGTTTAAAAAGAACAGAGAGACGTTTATTATTAATATTAACTATTACAACGAATTCTAAGTGTATATTACTACTTAAAAATACTTTCTTGTCACAAGGAGCTTTCACAGCTCGTGAAGTGGTAGTTTATAAACTTGCACATTATGGCTAATATCCATGAACTTGATAGTATTCAGTGATCATCAAATTAGTTTTAAGTGTATCACGATATGAACATTTCTGTTCTCAACCTTATAATTATCATCAGAGGTTCAAATAACATGAAATGTAAGAAAATTGATTTTCAGAAGAAAATTGAGTAAACAGGTATGCCTTATCACTTTCTGGTTAAAATAACATTGCTTGAATATGAATATACCAATATTAATATATTCTTTTTTTAAAGAGAGGGAGGGAGATGGGAGGGAGGAGGATAAGGAGGGGAAGGAGAGGGAAGCATCAACTCCCATATGTGCCTTGAACAGGTAAATCTGGGGTTTTGAACTGGCGACCTCAGCATTCCAGATAGATGCTCACTATCCATTGAGCCACCACAGGTCAGTCCATTAATATAGCTTTAATAAAAGCAGATTCATTAGTTAAGTCAACCACTGTACTGAGAAACAAAGTCTATTAAATAGCTAATGTTTAATAGATATCTGTGTGTATGTACAGGTATGTGTATGAGCAAGATACAGACAACAACAGAAAAGAGGCAGAGGAGGCAGACACAAAGCAGAGAATTTGCAATTAAAACAGATGACTGCAGAAGAATCGCAGAAGCTCTGGGGGAAAGCTGGCAATAAATCATAACACTTTCCCGGTTACATGATTTCAGTCTGGTTCTGGATAACTGCACTGTGCCTGGCTCCTAAGCATCACAATATTATGTACTACCTTTGAGATTGCAAAGAACATCCCTTTGAAGACTCTGAATGACCCTCTTACTAAGCCAGAAAGTAAGAGAGTATACTCTATTAATTTTTGTCAGTTAGGCTGATCTTTGTTACAACCACTAGAAATAAAGGTCAACACTGAAGCATCTACACTCTTTTGACATGTTTGTATTGAAACTCGTATTTGCACTTCATTCTCTCCATAATCTGATAGTTATCTTCAAAGGATGTGCTGTTCTACCTCCAGAAAGTCAAACCTTTCTATTCTTAGGTCTCATTAACTTCTTCTTTTTGTTCTCCAGTGTGTAGTAAAAGCATAACAGTGAGCAAAATCCACAAGACAACCCTTCCTTAACCCATGTCTCCCTGTCTCCATTATAGGGGTAATCCTACTCAGCTGTGTTGGCTTTACCCAGTGCAATTAGCCAATCTTCACTATAATAGTCAATATTCCTGCCAATAAATAGCTGGTCTGTTCACTCAATCAACACTCTAATATAGATTAAAACAAACAACTAGGACTTCACAAACAAACAAACAAACAAAAAAAAACAAAAACACAAAGGACTCTGGCTAAATACTGTTTGGCTTAAATTACTGAAGTAAATGTTCAAACTACCTAATTTTCTTTGTTGTAAAAATATAGAAAGAACACATTTTTGCTTATATTTTAGAGTAGTTTGGCAATTAAAAAAAAAGAGAAAAATGTATTACCTATTCATTTTCTTAGTTAGAATGGCAAAGAACTCTATTTATGGCACACTTTGGAAACTTAAATGTCAAATTCTAAATAATAATGAAACTCGACTACAGCCTGTACCCGTGTACTAAAATTAATTCAAAATGGATCAAAGACCTAAATATAAGACCTGAAACAATAAAGTACATAGAAGAAGACATAGGTACTAAACTCATGGACCTGGGTTTTAAAGAACATTTTATGAACTTGACTCCAATGGCAAGAGAAGTGAAGGCAAAGATAAATGAATGGGACTACATCAGAATAAAAAGTTTTTGCTCAGCAAGAGAAACTGATATAAAAATAAACAGACAGCCAACTAAATGGGAAATGATATTTTCAAACAACAGCTCAGATAAGGGCCTAATATCCAAAATTTACAAAGAACTCATAAAACTCAACAACAAACAAACAAACAATCCAATAAAAAAATGGGAAGAGGACATGAACAGACACTTCTCCCAGGAAGAAATACAAATGGCCAACAGATATATGAAAAGATGCTCAGCTTCATTAGTTATTAGAGAAATGCAAATCAAAACTACAATGAGATACCACCTCGCCCCTGTTAGATTAGCTATTATCAACAAGACGGGTAATAGCAAATGTTGGAGAGGCTGTGGAGAAAAGGGAACTCTCATCCACTGTTGGTGGGACTGTAAAGTAGTACAACCATTATGGAGGAAAGTATGGTGGTTCCTCAAAAAACTGCAAATAGAACTACCTTATGACCCAGCAATCCCTCTACTGGGTATATACCCCAAAACCTCAGAAACATTGATACGTAAAGACACATGTAGCACCATGTTCATTGCAGCACTGTTCACAGTGGCCAAGACATGGAAACAACCAAAAAACCCTTCAATAGAAGACTGGATAAAGAAGATGTGGCACATATACACTATGGAATACTACTCAGCCATAAGAAATGATGACATCAGATCATTTACAGCAAAATGGTGGGATCTTGATAACATTATACGGAGTGAAATAAGTAAATCAGAAAAAAACAAGAACTACATGATTCCATATATTGGTGGAACATAAAAACAAGACTAAGAGACATGGACAAGAGTGTGGTGGTTACCAGGGGTGGGGGGAAGGAGGACGCAGGAGGGAGGGAGGGAGAGAGTTAGGGGGAGGGGGAGGGGCACAGAGAACTAGATAGAGGGTGACGGAGGACAATCTGACTCTGGGCGAGGGGTATGCAACATAATTTAATGACAAGATAACCTAGACATGTTTTCTTTGAATATATGTACCCTGATTTATTAATGTCATCCCATTAACATTAATAAAAATTTATTAAAAATAAAATAAAATAAAAATTAATAATATATGATATTAATTTACAACTAAAACCCATGGTTAGCCAAAACCTTTTTCACTATGGTCTTGAAGTAACCTCTATTATCCATTATGTATTGTAAAACATGAAATAGATAATTGCCCTGTTTTGTCTTATGCTGACAATGATGCTGTGGCTTCTATTATTAGGCAGTGAAGTATATCAAAAAGAAAATATAAAAATGTAATGATCCTTAAAAGTTCATATTTAGTTTACACCCAAACTAAAGTAGCATGTAGGTATTTCAATTATTTTCAATCCCCAAGGTCATTATTTATTTGCAAGTAGGTAATGGAAGGGTTATAAATTAATTGATAGTGAGTCATTTAATAAATTAATAATAAATATTCTGGAATTTTACTAAGTTTTCATTTTCAGAGCTTCATTTTTATTAGACTATTATAAATGATCACCCTATATTTGATAAAAAATGAATGGATTAAAATAATTGAAATGTTATTTATGAACCGTAGCTCAAGGTTTGAAGCACAAACCAAGAAAATGTAATGACTGCATCTAAAGTTCTAAGCTAAATATTTTTCAAATTAACATATGTTAAACAAAAGCAAAAGACAAAAACATCCTAGAAGATAAAAACAAAGCCTGGGATCTAGGGAAGTTTAGGAAAGATTTCAATCCCTCGACCCCAAACTTTTATTTTCAAATAAAGACTAAAAAAAGAGGTACTGATTATTAGTACCACCATCTAACCATCATTGTCTGGCTATTTGGTGAGAAAGTTCCTCCAAGCCCCAGCATGACTTTAGGAAAAAAGGGGACCCATGGAATTCCAGTGGAAAAGTGGAGATGAGCTCCAGTGCCTGTACTTGGGAATGAACAGGTACACAACCCACATCTGGGACAACAAAAAAGATGGCACTCATAACAGTATTAACAAGAATAAGGTGAGTCTCAAATGTCACCTGTGTTTTAGCCCATTGCTCTAGTTCAGCAGTTCTTTCGTACAGTATTCTTACACACCAATATTTGTTCTCACTTGGTAGGACAACAGAGGGCTAAAGTTTGCATATGATTTATTTTAAAACAGGTAAATGAAAGTGATGCCTGTCTTTGTGCTACATTTGCATGTGCTTTCTTTGATGGAATAATAAGGGGTGGGATTATGGCCAGTGCTAGGAACTGGGCACAATTCTGATCCTACTAACCATTTAATATCTGATTTCCATACACACATTCCTGATAAATGATTCTATACATACCCTGGTGATGATGAAAGTTTGGTTATTCCTTCCCAAAATAAAAAGATGGGGGGATTGGGAAAAAAAATCTTAGTATTCTCACAGGAGTATTTTACACATGTAGGTATTATTCAAATGTGCTGGGGACAAAGAAATTGAGAATTGGGATCTTACCATTTAATGGTAGAACACTACTGGCAGCCATCACCTTTCTGCCTGATATCCTTTGGGTTACTGAGGGAGTCTCCTAAGAAGTACAAGCTGGAAAGTGACAGTTCCATAGGAAAAAAAGAGTAAGTTTTATTTTCCTTTTGCACCTACTTGTCCTATATCAAGATCAAGGTCTGAATTATCTTTATACCTCCCACACGCTTAGCCCATACTTTATTCAAAACAAGTTTATAGTTTATTTGTAAATTTAATTAATTTGCATAAATTACAAATTTTCTGTTAGAATTCAGTTAAGTTCATCTTATATAAAAGAAACAATTATAGTGACTATGGTAGAGAGAATGTTTCAAGATGCCAAATGTATTTTTGATTGAATTTCTCAAATTTTTATCAGCTGGTTTTCTTTTAATTTTGAAAAAAAATTGTATTGATTTTAGTTAGAGGCAGAGGAAGGAAGGGGAGGAAAGAAAGATAAATGTTGATTTGTTGTTTTACTTATTTATGCATTCATTTGTTGATTCTTGTATGTGCCCTGACAGGGGACTGAAGCCACAACCTTGAACCTTGGTGTATCAGGATGATGCTTTAACCAACTGAACTACCCGGCCAGGCCTGCCAGCTGTTTTGGCATTGCATGGGCACAGCCTATTTCTGAAGTTTTCTGCCTGAAATCTTCTTGATTAATCCCTTCATAATTACAAACTTTCATCTTCCTGTTTTTCAACATGCTATTTTAATGAGTGAGACGTTAAATAGTGCTCTTTTTTGGAGAAGTGTCAACATGAAGACTTTTACTAAGTCTGTCTTACAAACTTTGGTTATGCAAAGCTATGCATATTTAATTCATTTTATTTTTCCTTCAAAATCTGATTCATTCCCTCAATTACATTACTGCTTATCTTTCTGTCCTCCCTCCAATTTAACAAGGTCTTTATGGTTCCCCAAACAAAATACAACATTTCAAATGATTACCACCCAGAATACAAAAATAGTTATCTGACAAATTCTTTTGTAATGATGTCTTTTCACATGTAGCCTCAAATTACGTATAGATTGCACTTGAGACTTCATTAAATGGAAGATGGCTAATGAAGTCATGAGAAGGCAGCTCAATTAGGAAATATACTGATATATTGATATAGATGTGTCTGCCACTGGATCAAATGAAATGTCCATCAAAATAAGGTAATTAGTGCAATGTACTAAAATAAAATTAGACTGGATGGAACAACTGGTGAATTCAGACAGGTTTCTCTCTATTCCCATCCACTGAAATCTAATGTTTGGATGCCTTAGGAAAACTAAAAAAAATAGCTCATCTCAAGGGAAAGAAATTTAGCCTGCATAAAGAGAAGTAAAAATGAAAAAATGTGTTGAGGAAACCATGAATATATGAGATTGCAGTAATAAATATAAATGGCAATCCTGGAAGTTAAGAAAATATTTCAAAGGTAGTGATTGATAACTGTTTCCCTGAAGAAAGTATCCTTAAGTAAGTTAATTAAAATTTTTTTCCCATTGATTTGAGAGAGGGGAAGGGAAGGAGAGAAAGAGGCAACAACTTGCTGTTCCACTTAGTTGTTCCATTAAATTGTGTACTCATTGATTGCTTCTTGTACTTGCCCTGACTGGGGATCAAACCCCCAACCTTGGTGTGCTGAGATGATGCTTTATTCACTGAGCCACCTGGCCAAGGTCACAAGTAAATTCTTAGCTAAGATCATTTAAATAACGTTTTCGAAATGGTACTCAGGTGAAACATTTTATGTATGATAGGTGTAAGGTTGGTGGATAATGGGGGATGGTCACGTGGGGAACCCAGGCCCGCAAACTTTGGCTAGGACTGCCGACAACCAAGTGCGCCAAAAGAAACTTCACAGGAACCCTTTAGGAAAAAAGCGACCGTCTGCCAGCCAATGAGATATCACCACATCATATTAGCCCGACTTCCTAGAGGACCCCTTTAAATATCTCCCATGCGGTTTAATCCTTGCGACTTTCCTGACCTCCATCTTTCCCCGGGGAACAGGGAACCTTGCCAGGCAGGCGGGATGCGCTCTGTACTTAATAAAGCCTTTTGTTATTCCACACTTTACAGCTCTGGCCCTTTCCTTCCTTCTTGGTGGGGAAAACTATCTTACAATAGGTGAGATGCTGAGAGGAACAAATGATTAAACGCACATTGCTTATGTGAAGCAGATTTCAAAGAGGCCTCTTATAGTGCTTGAAGTCAGTGAACAAGTGCATGAATGCTCCTTCCTATGTACTAACAATGAATTCTTCACCAGACCAAACTGCACAACGTCATCTGGGTTCATGCATGGGTATGATGACAACCTGGACTGGATTCAAGTTTGCTTTTACTTTGGTTTACTTGCCAACTGCAAATAAGCACTGCAAAAGATATAAATAAAATTAGGACACTGGCAGGCATACAAGGCAAACCTTATTTAGGCAGTCTTGCTGGTCTGCATATATTGAGATGTCTAACAGGGTAGAAGAATGTAGTACTATGGGACTGTTTTTGTTTGTACTCCCAGTCTAATTAGCATTTGGAAACAGCTTGTGTAAAATATAATTCTGTTACTCAGTAAGTCATATGTAGACTTAATATCCAGCTCCCCATACTTCAAATACTTGCTATGGCAGCACTCAAGCAATTTCCCTTTATCTGTATGTATATATAAAGGTCAGTTTCTCATTTATTCCCACTTATGGGATTTCCATCGGCAAGTCTAGCCAGAGTCAACCTTAGGGCTTTCTAGTCATAATCATAAAAAGCCAGTTACAGCATAAGAACAGGCACACAGATCAATGGAACAAAACAGAGATCCCAGAAATAAACCCACACCTTTATGGACAATTGATATTTGACAAAGGAGGTCAGAGCATACAATGGAGTAAAGACAGTCTCTCTAATAAACAGTGTTGGGAAAAGTGGACAGGTACCTGCAAAAGAATGAAACTAGACCATCAACTTACACCATTAACAAAAATAAACTCAAAATGGATAAAAGACTTAAATGTAAGTTGTGAAACCATGAACATCTTGGAAGAAAACATAGGCAATAAATTATCTGATATCTCTTGTAACAATATTTTTGCCAATATATCTCCATGGGCAAGTGAAATAAAGGACAAAATAAACAAATGGGACTATACCAAACTAAAAAGTTTTTGCTCAGCAAAAGACACCTTTAACAAAATAAAAAGACAACCCATACAATGGGAGAATATATTCGCTAATATGTCTGATAAGAGGTTAATAACCAAAATTTATAAAGAACTTCTAAAACTCAACACCAGGAAGATAAACAAGCCAATTAAAAAATGGGCAAAGAAACTGAATAGACACTTTTCCAAAGAGGACACACATATGGCCAATAGGCATATGAAAAAATGTTCAACATCACTAATCATTAGAGAAATGCAAATTAAAACCACAATGAGATATCACCTCATACCAGTCAGAATGGAGCTCATTAACAAATCAACACACAACAAGTGCTGGTGAGGGTGTGGAAAAAAGGGAACCCTCCTTCACTGCTGGTGAGAATGCTGACTTGTACAGCCACTGCGGAAAAAACAGCATGGCATTTCCTTAAAAAATTAAAAATGGAACTACCTTTCAACCCAGCTATCCCACTTTTAGGAATGTATCTTCAGAATCCCAAAGCACTGATTCAAAAGAAGATATGCACCCCCCCCCATGTTTATTGCAGCATTTTGTTTACAATAGGCAAAATCTGGAAACAGTGCAAGTATACATCACTGGATGAGTAGATGAGCTGTGGTACATATACATAATGGAATACTATGCAGCCATGAAAAAAATGAAATTTTACCTTTTGTGATAGAATGGATAGACGTGGAGATTTTTATGCTAAGTGAATTAAGCCAGGCAGAGACAAATATATTATCTCACTTATATGTAGAAACTAATGAACAAGGTGAACTGAAGAACAGAATAAAGGCAGAGGCAGGGTCATGGGGAGCAGAGGGACAGCTGTTAGAGGAAAAGGGGAAGAGGAGATGGGGTCAGAAAAGGTAAAGGGATTACTGAAATTATACATAATACATAGATACAGATAGTAGGATAGCAAATTTCAGAGGGAAGAGAGGGAGGGAGTTAGGGGGAGGGAAGCAAAGAGGGGGGGGGTAATAGGGGCAAGTGGTTAGGGGGTGAAGGTGTTACATTGAGTGGGACTCTTGAATCCATGTTAACACAATAAATTAAACATTTAATAAAAAAATTAAAATGTCAGTTGCAAGTCAAAGTATATAAATATGTAAGATAAGAGGTCAAGTGTGATCCACTATTAAAATATGCTTTTCTTTTGAGGTAGGGCTCATATCTTACTAATGTGTTATTATTGCTTGTAACACTCAAAAGAAATTATAGAGAAGCCAAAATAAAGAAGCAATGAAACCTTATTAGTTATAGAACATCTTGTGTTTAGAAGTAGAAGACAAAAACAAGCATGTCTTGGTTTAATTTATTTATTTTCAGTAAGGCAAATCAAGTATAGAAAATTTTCTCTACTACTGATTTACTTATTTAGAGAAATTAGTAAGTACATCATGACATTTCCAAATAGCACAATTTAAGTTAGAGACGTAAGGATCAGATTAATCTGGCTTTCAATCACAGTTTGATGTTGAGCAATCAAACCTTTTTAAGCTTTACTTGCCTTTTCTGTAAAATAGGGATAGGTATAAACATCTCTTAATGTTTTTGTGAGAATTAAATGAGTCATGTATATACAATACCTAGTAGAGTGCCTGGCACTTTGTAACCACTAAATAAGATTATTAAATGAATGTGACTCCCCCCAATCTATAAATTTCAGGTACCATGGAATAAGTAACTTAGGAGAAAACCTATCTGATTCCAAGATATTTGATTACTTTAAACTTTTCCATTACAGTTATAAAACATTTTACAATTTTCACAGGTTTCTTATTTTCTTTCCAACAGTTCTAAGTATTATTGAAGTCATGAGTCAATATGAGAACAGCTGACTTCTGTTCTTTCCTCTTCCTTCAAGACACACCAAACTTTCTTTACTGATTAGCTTTCTTATGTGTTCAGTGCCTTTTACTTCATATAACAGACCCTAGTTCACAATTTTTAAGTGTTTAGAATGTGTTTACCTGCATTTTCACTAAGTGATTGAGGGGGGTGATACATACATTTCTAAAGTATCTATTGGAATAACACCTCAGAACATTAACATGAGAGCAAAGGATGTGAAGAAAAACTCTTTTCATGAATACAACATCAGTGTTTTGCATTTGGGAAGCAGCTTTCTTCTGCATCTCTCAAAGGCCTTCACATATATTGCTTCATGCTTTATTCACTGGACCAAGCAGCAAGTCAAACTGCCTTTCAAAGAATATCCTCAAAGTGCACAGAACCCCACAAGGGAAGGAGCTGTAGATAGCAGGTGAAATGGTCAGGAATATTCAGAGATGTTTTGAAATGGTATATTATAAAATACCACTGAACAAACTATAATTACTACTTAAGAATATGGTCTTCCATAAGGACAGCTTTCATAGTAAATAAATACACAGGACCATTGTCATATTGGCACCGAGACCAACATTCACATTAAAAGCTAATAATACTTAATCAATTTTGTAACTATGCATCAACCTAATTTTGGGAGGATGACTTGCCACATATTGCATCCGCACATATTTATTAAAGCATTGTATATTAACAATAATCTATATATAGGTAAAGAGCAAGGGCAGTAGACCAGGATTGTATGCTAAATACTTAGCATAATGCCTGGTAGATGCTACAAACTCAGTTAACGCTAATTACCCATAAAATCATGAATTTAGATTAAGAAAACAATTTTCTTTCAAGGAATTCAGTGAAAATGAACATATATTCACATTTGCTGCTACTACTAGATTTTTTCCTCTTTCCTGTTAAAATGTGTATCTGTGAGTTAAAAAGAAAATAAGAAACATCTCCCCTATCTCTCTAAAAAAGGCAGCTCAAGATGGGGAGAGACATTGCTATACAGATGTTGAGACCTCTTTCAGCCTTCTGCCTGGATTCCTTTTCACAGTGCCCTGTTGTCATGGAGACTGTGGCTGTGGATATGTCATTAAAACACATGGTTCAATTTTTAGGGGGAGGGGAGGAAGACCATAGCAGACTAGAGACTTTTTATAATACAGACAAAGTAACTGACTTAAAAGAGTTTTAATCAATTGTGTTGATGCCATGATAGCACATTACTCTACAAACACTCACTGGGGAGATACAGTATATCATCGGCTTTTTTTTACTGTTTCTTATTCATGTTTATTATCTTTGGCCTTCCATACTCCACTATTATTGTAAATTCTTGTTCACATGAGGAGTATGGTCTAAAACCGGACTACTTGAAAATAAATTGTTATGGCTGAGAATGTGAAATTTTAAAAATCTTCTGAGGGGATAAATAATTTCCACTTATTTGAAGAAAATGCATTATTTTAAAGTCATATATAATGCACATTTTAGAGATGGAGAAGATGAGGCTCAGAGAAGCAAGGATTTAGTCCTGGGCCTTGGGAGCTATAGCGCTGACTCCATTTGCTGCCACCCAGTTAGCTCTCTTGGCATTCTAGGCTGACGCCACCACGAGTGCTTCTGCCGCACTTGCCATTCACAGTTACTGCAACCGATGAAGATCGAATCCTGTGACTGAACTACTTATTCAACAACTTATAATAAAATCTATGTAATGGGTTATTTCATTTTTGAGCTCATTTAAGTAATTCACACATAATCATACAATGTTTCTTTTTAATGCTCAGTAGCAAATATCCTCAATTCAACAATACCTATATAATTTATGTGACCCTTATTAACAGTCTTTAACTTAGTTGGTATATCATTTTATCCCAAGCTGATCCTGAACATATCAGAAGAGATTGCTTAATGGGCTTGCTTTAAAAAGATAACCCAATGATTTATTTACGCTATTTTTCTTTCTACACATTAATGCCTAACCATATTTACAAATAAAAATATTATGGGTATAAAACAAATTCTTATTTTATACAACTGACATTCTGATGACCATGTTTCTACTTATGGTGAATACCAAAGTGGTTTTAAATAAATGCTGTTAGTATAAAATGTATTTTCTAAAACTATGAATCACGTGTTAAGAATTTTCAATTTCTAAATACATGTTAGAGTTACAAAAATGGATAAATGATGAGAATGGCTTGGAAGAATTCAAGTAGCAACTCTAGAAATAATATCACTGCATATGTCACTCCATTAAAGCAGCTCTAATTGTTGTCTATGTTATGCAAATTCATAGTGTAATACTTCCTGGATATGCCAAAATCTAAACTCTAAAATTTCTTGGGGTATTAGAACTATTTTTAAAATGTGAATTCGGCCCTGGCCAGTTGGCTCAGTGGTAGAGCATCGGCCTTGCATGCGGAAGTCCTGGGTTCGATTCCCGGCCAGGGCACACAGGAGAGGCGCCCATCTGCTTCTCCACCCCTCCCGCTCTCCTTCCTCTCTGTCTCTCTCTTCCCCTCCCACAGCCGAGGCTCCATTGGGGCAAAAAGATGGCCTGGGCGCTGGGGTTGGCTCCTTGGCCTCTGCCCCAGGCGCTCAAATGGCTCTGGTCGCGACAGAGCGACGCCCCGATGGGCAGAGCATCGCCCCCTGGTGGGCGTGCCGGGTGGATTCCGGTCGGGCGCATGCGAGAGTCTGTCTGACTGCCTCCCGGTTTCCAGCTTCAGAAAAAAAAAATGTGAATTGAATGTTTTTCTATATTTTTATGAATTCTAGTAACTTGTTATGCACCAGTTGATATATTCTTCATAACACAAACATTACAACGTTATTTCCATGACACTTCCATTTGAAAGACCAAAATGTAAAACACACAAACAAAATCAAAATGTTAATGCTCTAAACATTACAACAGGTTTGTTTATATAGGAGTCTACTGAGTACAAGTATTTGAACAACAACAACAACAACAAAAAAAAAAGACTTATAAAATGATTGTTCATTCTAAACAGCAAAGGAAACAATCTGCAGAGTGAAAAGGCAACCTACAGAATGGGAGAAAACATTTAAAATCATACATCAGATAAGGGGTTAATATTCAGAACTCCTATAACTCATCAACATAAAAAAATAGCTTGATTAAAAAGTAAGCCAAGGACTTGAATAAACATCTATCTGAAGAAGATATACAGATGGCCAACAAGCATATGAAAAGGTGCTCAACATCACTAATCATTATGACAATACAAATCAAAACCACAATGAGATACTACTTCACAACCATTAGGATGGTCACTATCAAAAAACTGAGGAATAGAATTGAGACAGAGGAAGGATCAAAGGGACCAGAGGAAAAGAGGACAGAGGGAAAGGGGATGATAGCATGGGATAAACCTGAAGGGAAGGGAGAGGGCACTATGGGGAGGGGGGCAAGGGAGATGTTGGAGATGTTGAGGGGAATACGGGGGAGGGGGATGCATTCGGGGCAACACTAGAATCTATGTAAACACAATAAAAAATAACTCAGAAAATAACAAGTGTTGGAGAGAATGAAGAGAAACTGGACTAGCACACTGTTGATGAGAATGTAAAATATTGCAGATGCTATGGAAAATAGAATGGAGTTTCCTCAAAAAATAAAATCAAATTACCATATGATCCAGCAGTCCCACTTCTGGTTACACATCAAAAATAATTACAAACAGTATCTCAAAAAGATATTTGCACAATTATTTTTATTGAAGCATTATTCTTAATAACCCAAATGTGGAAGCAACTTTTGTGTCCATTGGTAGATGAATTAAAAAGGAAAATGTGATATATATATATATATATATATATATATATATATATATATCATATATACTTATATAATGGATATTATTTAGCCTTAATAAAGAATAAAATCTTGTTGTATGCTACAACATAAATAAAACTTAAAGATATTATGCATGAAATATGGCAGTCTTAAAAGTACTGCATGAATTTACTTATATGAGGTATTTAAAGTAGTCAAATCTCAGAAAGTGGATAGTGGCTTCCAGGGCTATCAAGTTTCAGTTTGGCAAGATGAAAAAAGTTCGAGAACTTTATTGCATAACAGTGTGCATATAGTTAACACTAAGCCACTGTACACTTAAAAATGTTTAAAATAGCAAATTTTATGTGTTCTTTTACCACAATAGAAAAGTCACGTTATTCCTTCATTAGTTAAATCTTTATTTTACCTCAGGCATATGTTGATAGTTTAATAATGTGGGTTAGTGATATCACTGTATCTAATTCTAAGCATTATGGACAGGGTGGAAAAGTTGTAGTGGATCTTCCTGGTAACATAAGAATTGTGGTGTTCATTGTCATTTATGCTTTAATGGGTAAGAATAGCTTTAATGCATTGAATTGTGAAAACATATAAAGTCTTTTCTTTACTTTATACAATAAAAAAGAGAACACAAGTCATTGCATTTAAAATTTTTTTTAGGTTTTATCAAGTGATGATAAAAGAACAAGACAGGTGCTTATTAATCACCCAAATCTAAAAACATAAACCTAGATATTTACATAAATAAAATGATAAATAGAAAATTGTCTTTATCAGATCAAACTTCCATACAAAATACCATAGGCTGGGTAACTTAACAAAATTTATTTGCTCACAATATTGGAGGCTAGAAGACCCCAAATCAAGATGACAGCATGTATGGTTTATGGCCATGGCTTTCTTCCTCATTTGGAGATGGCCAAATTCTCGTATCCTTGTGTGATAGGAATTGAGAGAGGGAGCCAGCTCTCTTATGTCTCTTCTTAAAAGGGCACTAATCTCATAATGAAGTTCCCCACCCTCAGGACTTTATCGAAGTCTAATTATCTCCCTAAATCTCCATCTCCAAATATATCACACTGAAGGTTAAGATTTTAGTATATGAATTTTGGATGGATGCAATTCATCCCATAGTATTCTGCCTCTGGTCCCCCCAAATTCATGTCCTTTTCACATGCAAAATATCTTTATTCAATCCCAACAGCTTCAAAAGTCTTTATACATTTCATCATCAACTCTGAAGTCCAAATTCTCATCTAAATGACATCTGAATCAGATTTGGGTGAGACTATAGGAACAATTCACCCTGAGGCAAAAGTCCTTGCTAGCTGTGAACCTGTGAACCAGACAAGTTATGTGCTTGCAAAACAGAACAGCGGAACAGGCAGAGGACCGATGGGCCCATTCATAAAAAAAGAAATAAGAAGGAAGAAAAGGGTGATGGATCCTGAGCAAGTCCAAGATCCTAGCAGGGCAAATTTCATTAGATTTTAAGGCTTAAAAATTATCCTTTTTGGCTTGATGTTCCACCTTCCAGGATCACTGGGGTGGAAGTGTCACCCAGGGCTTTACTGGGTTGTCCCACCCAGAAGATTCCTGTTAGAGACCATCCAGCCTGTATAAATCAAGGAGGTGGCCTGCTGATCTCTGAATTGCCTTCAGAGTCATTTTCCCTTCTTTTTCAGAAGCA
Organism: Saccopteryx leptura; assembly: GCF_036850995.1. Classification (NCBI taxonomy): domain Eukaryota; kingdom Metazoa; phylum Chordata; class Mammalia; order Chiroptera; family Emballonuridae; genus Saccopteryx; species Saccopteryx leptura. Next base: position 117,556,309 of record NC_089516.1, read on the forward strand.
GCTGAATAGCTCCATCAGCCTGTCTGTCCTTTCAAATTCAAGTTTGACAGTCCTCCTTCATTTCGTTCCTCCGTCATCCCCTTCAGTGCAAGCTGGTACTGTTTCTGCCTGTCGAATTCCATAAGCTCTCTGTTGAAAGCTTGTTAAGCCACACCTGTAGTACTCTCTTTATAACAAGTTTTATTTTTTTTTCACAATATGAGTAGTCTGAGAACTTTGCATATCCTCAAGTTCAGGTTCCTTTTTCCTTAACAATTATCCTTCAATTCATCTCTCTCCTTTTACATTTTACTATAAGCAGTCAGGAAGAATGAAACTGATCCTTCAATAGTTTGCTTAGAAATCTCCTGAGCTAAATATCTAATTTTATTACTTCCCAGTTCTCCTTTCTACAAAACGCTAGAACACAGTTCAGTCAAGTGTTTTGCTGATTGCCTTTTCTCTGGTTTCTGAAAATACATTCCTCATGTCCATCTGAGACCTGATCTGAACTGCCCTTAACATCAATCTTTTTAGCATGCACTTCAAAACTCTTCCAGCCTCTACACCAGGGGTCGGGAACCTTTTGGCTGAGAGAGCCATGAATGCCACATATTTTAAAATGTAATTCCGTGAGAGCCATACAACGACCCTTTACATATTATCCAATAAAAATTTGGTGTTGTCCTGGAGGACAGCTGTGATTGGTTCCAGCCACCGGCAACCATGAACATGAGCGGTAGGAAATGAATGGATTGTAATACATGAGAGTGTTTTATATTTTTAAAGTTTTTTTTTTTAAATTAAAGATTTGTCTGCAAGCCAGACGCAGCCATCAAAAGAACCATATCTGGCTCGCGAGCCTTAGGTTCCCGACCCCTGATTTACCCATTACCCAGTTCCAAAGGTGCTTCTATGTGTTTAGGTTGTTTACAACAGCAGCACCCCACTTCTCAATACTGAAATATCTTAGCTCAGACTACCATTACAGAATACTACAGACTGTATGGCTCGAGTAACAAAAATCTTCTCAGAGTTCTGAAGGCTAGAAGTTGAAGATCAAGGTTCCAGCATGTTTAGTTTCTGGGGGAAGAGAAGACTCTCTTCTGGTTTGCAGATTACTACCTTCTTGCTGTTTCCTCACATGGTGGAGAAGAGAAAAAGAGTTAGCTCTCTGGTATCTCTTCTTAAAAGGGCACTCATGCTATCGTAAGGGGCCTGCCCTAGTGACCATTTCTAAACCTAATATCTTCCAAAGACACCGTCTCTAATACCATCACATTAGGGGTCAGGGCTTCAATATATGAATTTGTGTGTGAGAGGGGCACAATTCATCTATAACACCAACCTATTTTACGACTGATTTAGATAATATAGGGTGTGGTAAAGTAGGTGTACAGTTATGAATACATAAAACGGTTTATTCTGGAATTATTATTAATTTATGATTGTATTGTTTTCCATACAAACATCTGTAAGCCTACTTTTGCCCCACCCTGTATATTAACACTAAACAAACATTTTCTAAGACTCAGGTTTTTAAAATTTGCTTATTTTCTAACATATCTTCCACTCCATATAACATCAAATGACTTTAAAAGTTATTTCTGAGATAAAAATTATTTTAAAAATTATTTCTCATTATAGTTTATATCTCACATTATAAGGCATAATTTATGAGTTAACAGTCCTTTCAAAATTGTTATGCTCATTTAGAATCAGGTTATCTAAACACTGATATAATTGATCTATAACAGATCAGGTTTCCGGCATTCTGAGAAGTGCTTTTCTACTGTATTTTATTATTCTTGGTTTTCTGACATGGAGAGAGGTACAAATAAAAACAACACATATTAAGTGCTGGAGAGGGTGCGGAGACAGGGAACCCTCCCCTCCCACCCCCTCATTTCGTTTATATATTATTATCATTATAAGATGTGGTCAGTTATTGTGACTATATAGTTGCTGGTACAATACATAAATACATTTAAGTTTTTAAAAATTATTTATTTGTTTACTTATTTATGTATTTATTTTAACTGTTTATTTTATTGATTCTGAAGGGAAGAATGAAGAAAGAGACATCTCTTGCTCTGTTCCTGTATGAGCCCTGACCAGGAATTGAACCAGCAACCTTTGCGACTCAAGATGATGCTCTAACCAACTGAATTATATGATCAGGTTGCTAAATCCATTTAAATTTAAGATGAAATAAAGCATGGAATATTTGTCAGTTTCCCAATATCACTTGGTCAACCGGGGGGGGGCATTTCTGATGAAGATGCCTTTACTCTGAGTAATAATCAATTTCCACTTTTATACCAAAGGTCTAGCATCACTTGTCTTTCACAAAATATATCGTTGGACTATAAAAAGCAAAAGATTCATATGTATACTCTTTACTGAATAACTTCATTCTAAAGATTATAGACATTGGTCTGCCATTCAACCCTTTCTACCTTTTCCCTAACATATGCAGTGGTGTGAAAAATTACCAACAGAAACAGTGGGTGGTCAGCAGAGAAGAAGATCATGCAACTAACATGGGAGAAAGGTAAGCACATATATATGCAACTGACTGAAAGAGCAGGGAATAGTAAATAATGGCAGAATTAAAAAAGAGAAACAGACTAGTCTATAAGGTTTCACAGAAAAGTGAATGACACAGAAGAAAGAAAAATGACCCTATTAAAAGGGATCAGAGTTTCTTGCTGGCTTAATGAGGAACATTTGAGAAAGGTGAGGAGGAAGAAGCAAATAATATAATAAGAAATGGAATAAAAAATAGACATGCTAATTCTGAAAGAGAGAGAGAAAGATAGAAAAACATTGATTTGTTGTTCCACTTACTCATGTATTCAATGATTAATTCTTGTATGTGTCCTGACTGGGGATCAGACCTGCAACCTTGGCATATTGGGACAGTGCTCTAACTGACTGAGCTATGTGTCCAGGGCTTGCTGGTACATCTCGACTACTTAACACATAACTTCTATTTTCAGGGTTTGGTGAAACATTGAAAGAACATTTATCAAAGAATTTATGTGTTAAAAGTTTATGTTACTTTATCAAAGGCAATTAAATTTTCATTGATTCATTGTTTGTTCTTCTGTCTTCTATCAAGACTCTGAGATTCTGAAAAGACAGTACTTTCTAATGACAGTAAGTTTGCCTTTTTAGAGAGGAGAGCAGGGGTAGGTAGAACTGAGAAATGAACACAAATGAGTATGGGGAGGAGACAGCAATTGGCAGTTGGCCTTTAAACCCAAGACTAGATATTTCAAGTTGAGAACCAGTTAAGTGTCTCTTTATGCTACTGCAATTGTAAGGCAGACCAAGGAACAAGGGATTTTTAAAAAGATAAAAGGGCAAGAAAGCCAATGAAGGCATTTGGGTATAGGGTGTGGTGGTTCTGGATTATGCAAGTACTTGGTGACCATTCTGAATAAGCACCTACCTCTGGTGTGTTTGTTTTTGTCCTTGTTTGGTCTTCTCCCTCAATTACATAGTGTATTCTAGAGACAAGGAGTTTCTTATGTTATCCATACATACACTGCCTAGATCCATGCCTCGCTAGACAAGCTTGTCAATGTACTGATAAATGTGTTCCAGTTTCTGAAAATAAACTAAAGCAAAGGCCAGTAGAAGACATTTCAGAAGTATTCTCTGTTTAAACTTTTTCTTAAATAGGAAAACTAATTATATGTATGTATAAATATATATATATATATATATATATATATATATATATATATATATATATATACAGGGTGAGGCAAATGTAGGCTTACTGTTGTGCATATGCAGAACACAGAGCTTATTCTTGTATTATTTTTTAAATTATTATATTATTTTCCATATGAATAACTGTAAACCTACATTTGCCCCACCTTGTATAAACATAATATATACTATCCATTGTATTACAGATAATATAAATTGTCTATTATATATAGTTATTATATAGTGAATAAGGCATACTGATTGATTATATTACAGTTAAAAGTTTAAAGAAACATACTTGAGAGGATAAAAGGACACGATTTTGCCGCAGTTGTTTGCCACTTAACAGACATAATTGGGGTTTTATATCTTTAAACCTGTATGCTCATGCTTGATTGTGTGTGTGTGTGTGACAGAGACAGGGAGAGAGTTAGAGAGAGGGACAATAGGGACAGACAGGAAGGGAGAGAGATAAGAAGCATCAAGTCTTTGTTGCGGCACCTTAGTTGTTCATTGATTGCTTTCTCATATGTGCCTTGATGGGGGGACTGCAGAGCCAGTGACCCTTGGCTTAAGCCAGCGATCTTGGGCTCAAGCCAGTGACCTTGGGCTTCAAGCCAGCAACCTTTGGGCTCAAGCCAGTAATCATGGGGTCATGTCTATGATCCCTCGTTCAAGCCAGCAGACCCGTGCTCAAGCTGGATGAGCCTGCACTCAAGCCGGCAACCTTGGGGTTTTGAACCTGGGCCGTCTGCATCCCAGTCCAACGCTTTATCCACTGTACCACCACCTGGTCAGGCTTACGCCGCCTGATTTTTCAAAAAAAAATTTATTTTTCAATTACAGTTGACATATATTATTATATTAGTTTCTGGTGTACACTCCAATAATTAAACAGTGCAGAACTTGACAATATAAATAGTTATTAGAATATTATTGACTGCATTCCTTATGCTATACTTAACATCTCCATGGCTATTCTGTAACAACCAATTAGTACTTCTTAATTTCTTCACTTTTTTCACCCAGTCCCTCAACACCTCTCCCATCTGGCCACCATCAAAATGTACTCTGTATCTAATGAATCTATTTCTGTTTTGTTTGTTTGTTTGTTTATTATTTTTTTCCTTGAATGTCCTTATTTCATTCTTTGTAATCTAAATAAAGGAGCAGAATTTTTCTCCTCTGACCTCCTGTAGTCCTGTATTTCTCTTCCACTTGCAGCACCCCCTAGGACAGTGTTTTTGAACTGCTGGTACATGACTGGTCTATCAAAAATATTCTGCCATCCATGAAAGAGTTAACCACCTGATGTATAAGAATTATAAACTAATGAATTTAGTTGAATTCGCTTATATTCAGGTGATTTCTGTTTTACTGGTCTCCGAAATAATTCTCCTATTTTCATTAGTGTCCAAGTATAAAAAGACGAAAACCACTATCCTAGGACACATGAAGCTAGGTTAAACTAGGAAAAGAAGCAGGTGATCACAGCAAAAATCAGACATGAGTCTGGTCCCTTTGTCATATAAACAGCAAAACCCTAGGCTAAAGATGCACAAATTTGTGCAGCTGAGGTTTCAAGAGTTGGATTCATCTTCAATCTCTGGATTAACACATTAACAATAAATCCATATTATCTAAGCTAGTATTATTAGGTGTGTATTTCATGCAATCCAAACAGCCTAATATTGTGCCTTGCACTTAAATATTTGCTTTAACTTCTCTAACAATGCAGAAGTTCTATGAAAAGCAGTGACTTTTTTTTTCATGACTACCAAAGCACCTGCAGTGTGGTACAGCGTCAGTGCTCAGTAAGTGCTTGCTAGAAGAATAAATGGAGAAAACCAGACAACTGATCATTAAGTCATATTAAATGTCAAGTCATTTTTAGCATAGCTAGAAGTGAACACAGGTAGTTCATAATAATATTTTACTAAACATTGCTTTTTCAAATGAATAGCTTGCCTGTCTTCCTCTTCACTGTTATAGATTTCTTCCTATTAGAGTTCTGCAAACGTGTTTATGACATATCTTTGCTGAAGGCTAACTTTAGCAGCAGCACCATGTATCATAAAAGATGTGTCATATAAGCAAATTACATACTATGGAGCCAGGCGTTCTTTCCATTATTTTAACAAGCATTTCCATAGTTTAAGGGGTGGTGATCTGTATCGGGTTCTCCTCGGAGAGACCAAGAATGTAAACTGTACTTGAACTGATGTGACTGTTGTCTCTTATTCAGAATGGGAAACACTTTGTCAACCTTGTTTTCAGATATATCTGGTATGACTGGATACTCTCAAGGGAATCATTTTTCAAGAATGAATTTGAAGGATTAAAAGGTTCACCAAAGTCACATGAAATATATAACAATGAAGTATAGTCTCATTTTATGGATATAACCTCCTTACACTTACATAGTGTTTTATGGTTTGCAAAGCACTTTGAAATATATTATCTCATTTGCTCCTTGCAATAGGATTCTGTGAGATAGACAAGGAAGGCATATCCCTCACCTTGTATGTCAAAAAAAACAGAGAAGTTAACTGACTTTGCCAAGGTCACAGAGACAGTGAGTAGCAGAGAGAAACTTGGAAAAGAAACCAAGTCTTTCAACTTCTAATCCCACATTCTTTTGACTGGGGTCCTGTTTTCTTTTAAGCATTCTATTTATAATAATATCTTTCCAAGCTTCTAGCTATGACCAATGGATGGGTTACAATACTGATTTTGACCAGTGTTAAAAAAAAATGAAATAGAATAGAATACATCATAGAGTATCAGCTCTATAATTTCATTTTTCTTTAGTAAAGTTAAGAATTTATTTAGTAAAGGTAAAATTGTTTCACAAAATTTTTGTTTTGGTTTTATCTATTATTTTTTAAGTTTAATTTTGATTCTTTTTATTTATTGATTTTTAGATTGAGGGGAGAGAGAGAGGAGAAATGGGAAGCATCAATTCATATTAATTGCTCCCTTATGTGTCTTGACTGAGCAAGCCCAGGGTTTCGAACTAGCAACCTCAACATGGTTTTGTCTATTATGATATAAAATATAGTTCTAACTGTGGGAAGTGGTGAGAAAAATAAATTGAAAGTCACTGATCTATACTGTGTTGCTTGTTAAATCATTAAGTTGCTCAAAAGTAATTTATACCCTGGCTAGGTAGATCAGTTGGTTAGAGCATAATCCTGATATGCCAAGGTTGTGGCTTTGATCCCCAGTCAGGGCACGTGCAAGAATCAACCAATGAATACATAAATAAGGGAAACAAAATACTGATGTTTCTCTACTTCTCTCTCTCTCTCTCTCTCTCTCTCTCTCTCTCTCTCTCTCTCTCTCACCCTTCCTCTCTCCCTAAAGTCAATAAAAAACTTTTTAAATGTAGTTTATGATGCCAAAATTCAATAGGTTATTGGTTTTAACATTAAGATAATTATGGATAATAAAAATATACTTTCTGAAAATCCTTCAGTTAGGCATTTTGTAGGGCAATTCTGATTTCTTACTTCTTTTTAAGAATTCTACATGATTATTATGTATAAAAATTTAGGGTTTCTATATAAGCATGATACTAGTTATACTGCTGATTTTATGGAGAAAAATGTTAATCATGATTCATTAATAAATCATTTTAGAAAAATCTTAACCTGATTTAAATATATTCAGGGAAACATGGGAAACACTGACTTTAGATAACATTATAAAAAATCAAGTATTTGATTTTTTAAATAAAAATAAGCATACCTGGTATTTCTGGAATTTATCAACAATTTGTTTAATTATATATACTATCAATGAATAATCAAAATGAATGAACCCACAAGTACTTTCTTAGTGACAATTACATGGTGGCTCTTCACTGCCTAGAAGATATAGTACAAAAACTTTAGCAGGGCATATAAGCACTGACAGCTTTATATCCTGTCCTCTACTTCATGTAAGCTGTGAACTTTCTGCCTTTGCTTGCATGTCATTGTCTTCCACCTTCTTCAGTGAAGTCTTAAAAATTAACACATATCTCCTGGACAATGTTACCTCTCTGTGATGCTTTCATCCATTCCCTTTCTGTGTTCTCCCATCATTTGTTATAGTTATTTATCAAAGATCTCACAACATTATTATAATTATTTCTTTGTGTGAGTTTCCTCAGCTAGACAGTGAGGTACTTGAGAATAAAGTCTATATCTTACTCATCCTTGAATCCTTGGTGCTCAACACAATACCTAGGTAATAATGGGCACCCAATTCTTTGCTAAATACGTAACATATATTGTTAAGTTTGAATGGACATTGGCAAACACAAAATATGCACACAGCATTTTAGATGAGGTTGTAAGAATTTTTATGTACCTATCATCTATTTATTCTCTCTCACATGAAGTCTTCATTGTTCTTTTTTAAATGCCTGAATGTTAAAATATTAATTTAGAGGTAGTAAATTAGATCTACTAGTCTACAGTCCAAAAGAGGTTGTTGATACGGTGTGTTCAAGCCAGCACTTAATCAAATTGCTCACATCTCTTTATCCGATTATGTGTATGATATAAAGTATAGACCAAGGCATTTTTATTTCCCCACAGACTAAGATGGTGGTTTGTTGATATTGCTTACATGTTAAAATTTTATCTCCATAGTTTAGTCCTCACTGTATTAAGAATACAAAATTAAAACATAAGCAATTTTTTATGGATAGTTGGGTCATTTAATATTTTGTGATATGGTGCCATTAAAGTTTCATTTATATTTCTGTAGGGTTTTCTCTTTACTGTTACAGCTAATAGAGTTTGAAGTCCCAATGTGTCGATCACTTTTTTGAGGAATTTTTCTTTTTACTGTTGTTCTGAAAACACAGCACTAACTTGCTCAACAGATAAAACAGAGAAACCACAGCTGGAGAAGTGTAAACGTCAATTTACCCTTCAAAGCACATGAAATTACACTCTGATTGTAGAGGAAGGTGATGTTTAATTGACAGATATTCGAATGCATAAATGTAATAGGATACCATCTGTTTGAGGATGCTATTGTGTATATTTATGCCACAAAATATTTTCAAAAAAATACATGGAAGGCTAAGGCATCCTACTTCACATATGAATCCAGGAGACAAGTATTTTTATTTTCCTGATTTGAATTCTTTATACATTTTCCCCTTGGATTAAAGCCGATTGTTCACATGTTTAACCTTCAACTAAATAGTAAACTGAGAACAGTATCCAAATGTTACTCATCTGCAGATTCCCAGAGTGGTCAACATTGTGTTGACACATAGTAAATATTCAGCAAATGTTTACTGGGGAAATAAATGAATGGAGTATTAAACCCTGATATTTTAAAGATTTCCCCTAAGAGCCATTTAATGTTTCCTCCTGTGTTAAAATGTCACAAAAATAAAAACCTCATAATTTCTTTCTTTGCTTATTGAAAAACACAGTGATAATGACAAAGGGAAAAGTTAGATTACTCTTAATATGTGAGATGATTTTTATAGCAATCTAACACTTTGGCCTCCATATGTGAACGATCTGAACCAAAGGTAAAAAATTCAGTAAATATTTGAATTTGTATCTTCCACTAAATATCAAACTGCTGGACAATAGGAAAAACCCAGATAGTGAAAAATCGATTCACATATTCAGTATTGTACACCCGGAGCCTCAACAGTTAAATATTATCTATTGCTTTTAGCTTGCTTAGTGGAAATTACAATTGACTTCCTTGGCTTTTCATTTAAACTTCTGTGCAACTAAGGATTTATTATTGTTTTATATATTGAGTTATTAGCAGGTCATATTGTACATTTTTCTTATTCCTTTTTTCAAAATGTTATTCTCTAGGTTATTAAAGTGCTTTCTAAAAACTTTTTTGAATAATAACAGAAACTATACTTCCCTAATAGTAAATAAAACCATTACTATAACATATATAATAAAGTATTCAGGGAAACACATTTTGTCATCTGATTCTAACCAATGAAATATTTTTAATGAGTGCACATCTATTAAAATAATCCTCAAGATGATGTAATTATTATTCATTTTCTAGAATTGTTTCACCATGAAGCTTTATGATTCTATAGAGACTTTAATGTTTATGTTTTATGACGGCTGCATTGACTATTAAAAAGCAATTTGGCTGACATTTTAGGTCTTTTGTTGCCAGTTTTAATTGGATTGTTCATCAAGCATCAACTCCCCCGTTAACTACAAAAATTTCAGGCCAACGTCAGTTTACAGTAATGACTCTTTAATGATTTTATCCTGTCAGTATGCAAGCTTCGTATGGCTATATGCATGATTAGTTTCATATCAAGACCTGTAATTAAATAATTGAAGCTTAAACAGAATGGATATCAAACACAAACACATATTTAATAAAGACTCAGAAGCTTATCAAAATGCTGATTAGCAATTAAAGTCAATGTTTTGAGTTCATCTGTGTTAGTACACATATTATATCTTTAAAATATTTGCATAAAGTATTTTTGCTCAAAGTTAAAATAATTTCTCTTTAAGCCTCTTCAATAAATGGTGCTGGGAAAACTGGAAAGCCACATGCAAAAGAATGAAACTGGACTGCAATCTCTCCCCCTGTACAAAAATTAACTCAAAATGGATCAAAGATCTAAACATAAGACCTGAAACAATTAAGTACATAGAAGAAGACATAGGTACTCAACTCAGGGACCTGGGTTTTAAAGAGCATTTTATGAATTTGACTCCAATGGCAAGAGAAGTGAAGGCAAAAATTAATGAATGGGACTACATCAGACTAAGAAGTTTTTGCTCAGCAAGAGAAACTGATAACAAAATAAACAGAAAGCCAACTAAATGGGAAATGATTTTTTCAAACGACAGCTCAGATAAGGGCCTAATATCCAAAATATACAAAGAACTCATAAAACTCAACAACAAACAAACAAACAATCCAATAAAAAAATGGGAAGAGGATATGAATAGACACTTCTCCCAGGAAGAAATACAAATGGCCAACAGATATATGAGAAGATGCTCATCTTCTTTAGCTATTAGAGAAATGCAAATCAAAACGGCAATGAGATACCACCTCACACCTGTTCGATTAGCTGTTATTAGCAAGTCAGGTAACAGCAAATGTTGGAGAGGCTGTGGAGAAAAAGGAACCCTCATACACTGTTGGTGGGAATGTAAAGTAGTACAACCATTATGGAAGAAAGTATGGTGGTTCCTCAAAAAACTGAAAATAGAACTACCTTATGACCCAGCAATCCCTCTACTGGGTATATATCCCAAAAACTCAGAAACATTGATACGTAAAGACACATGCAGCCCCATGTTTATTGCAGCATTGTTCACAGTGGCCAGGACATGGAAACAACCAAAAAGCCCATCAATAGATGACTGGATAAAGAAGATGTGGCACATATACACTATGGAATACTACTCAGCCATAAGAAATGATGACATCGGAACATTTACAGCAAAATGGTGGGATCTTGATAACATGATACGAAGCGAAATAAGTAAATCAGAAAAAACCAGGAACTGTATTATTCCATACGTAGGTGGGACATAATAGTGAAACTAAGAGACATTTATAAGAGTGTGGTGGTTACGGGGGGGAGGGGGGAATGGGAGAGGGATAGGGGGTGGGGAGGGGCACAAAGAAAACAAGATAGAAGGTGACAGAGGACAATCTGACTTTGGGTGGTGGGTATGCAACATAATTGAATGACAAGATAACCTGGACTTGTTATCTTTGAATATATGTATCCTGATTTATTGATGTCACCCCATTAAAAAAATAAAATTATATATTAAAAAAAAAAAAAAAAAAAAAAAAAAAAAAAAATAATTTCTCTTTAGCATGGTAGTCACATTTGGGTTTTTAAGACATACCGTATTTCCCATGTATAAGACATACCCTTTTTTGAAAAATTTAGCATCTAACAACTGGATGTGTCTTATACAGTGGTTGTGGGGTTTTTTTACTTGCATTTCCCGCTTTTTCACACTTGCTATCTTTGTGCTCATGGTTCTGCACTTGTTACCAGTATATTACGGTAGGTTATGTTTTGCCACGTTCTGCCCAGAAATGGCTAAGAAAAGATTTTCATACAGTGCTAAATTCATGTTAAAAGTGATCCAGTTTGCAAAAGTGAATGGAAATTGTGCTGCTGAACATAAGTTTGGTCCTCCTCCAACTAGAATCAATCTGAGACTGGCTACAGGAAGAAGAAACCCTACTGAAAATGCCACGGTAGAAGAACTCCATGAGAGTCAAGTCAGCAAAATGGCCTGATTTAGAGACAGAATTGAAGATATGGATTGAAGAGCAAAAGGCAATTGGAATTCCTATGTCCATAAAGATGGTTTAGCATGAGGCAAGAAGAATTGCTGATGAAAAAGAAGTTACTGATTTCAAAGGAGGACACAATTGGTGATTCTGGTTCATAAAACAAAATGGACTAAGCATGCGTACACACACGAGACTTGCCCAAAAGATGCCTGGTAGCTATGAGCAGAAGGTCTTTGAATTTCATTGTTTTGTCATTCAATGTCAGAAGACACATCAGTTTGAATTGGGCCAGATTGCAAATATGAACAAAGTCCCCTTTCAATTTGATGTCCCCAGTAACAGAACTGTTGATAGGAAGGGGGTGAAAACTGTAACTGTGAAGACAAGTGGACATGAAAAGAGCCATTACAGTTGTTCTAGCTTGTTGTGCGGATGGAACCAAGCTGACTTTTATGCTGATTGTCAAATGCAAAACAATGCCAAAAGAAGACATTCCTTGAGGAGTGATTGTCCACATTCATGACAAGGGTCAGATAATCAGGATGGGATGAAGATCTAGTTTGAGAAAGTTTGGAGATGGAAACCCTGTGGGATCTTATGCAAACCTGCCCTATTGGTACTTGATTAGTTCAAGGCATACATTTAAGAAAACAAAACAAAAACAAAAACAAAGAAGATTGCTGCAGAGCAAAGAACAAAATTTGCCATCATACCCTGAGGCTTGACATCCCAGCTCCAACCACTTGAGGTCAGCATTAACAAACCCTTCAAAGCTACCATGAGAGATGAATGGAACCAATAGATGAAGTCTTTTGGGGACATTGTGCCACCAGCAGGAAGAGTGAAGAAACCAACCATAGGAGAAGATTATACTTGGGTGAAAAGATCCTGGGATAATATCAAGATTATATTAATGACATTGTCAAGTCATTTAAGAAGTGGGGCATTTCAAATGCCATAGATGAAACTGAGGACGAGGCAATATATGAAGACAGTGATTCGTCATCAGATACAGAAGAGGACATGCTAATAAATGGGAGTTTTGAAAGAGATGAGGAGTTGTATGAATTTTTTGATAAATAAAACTTGAGTTTAATAACTTTATGTAATACATTTTTATTCAACTTTTGGGCCCCAAAATTATGGTGTGTCTTATACATGGGGACATACGGTAATTTATATTCAATGTGTACCTTATCAGTCTAAGAAAATTCTCTTTAACTGTTATTACATTTGGAGAAAAAATTAGCCAAAACACAAAATCCTAGAACAACAATGAATATTTTTTTATCAATTAGACACAATTCTAATCCTTAAGAAATAGGCATAGCCTGACCAGGCAATGGCACAGTGGATGGAGTGTTAGACTGGGATGCTGAGGACCCAGGTTCGAGACCCCAAGGTCACCAGCTTGAGCGTGGGCTCATCTGGTTTGATCAAAAGCTCACCAGCTTGGACCCAAGGTCACTGGCTCGAGCAAGGGGTTAATCAGTCTACTGAAGGCCCATGGTCAAGGCACATATGAGAGAGCAATCAATGAACAACTAAGGTGTCGCAATGCGCAATGAAAAACTAATGATTGTTGCTTCTTATCTCTCCGTTTCAGTCTGTCTGTCCCTGTCTATCCCTCTCTCTGACTCTCTCTCTGTCTCTGTAAAAAAATAAAAAAAATAAAGAAGTAGGCATATGCCCATACTATGCTGTCACCTATTTGCATGCCATAGAATGTTAGGGTTAGAAGGGACCTTGGAGACTGTCTATTCTAACTTCCTTACCTATAATACTGAAGTCCAGATGTGTTTCAGAGGGTAAAAAATCTCTTTTATGTACTGGCAAGTTCCTCTTCTTCCTTCTCAGTTAATTAACGTGTTTCAAAACTTCAAAACAAAACAAAACCCAAAACTGTCTATAGAGACATACATTGAGAGGTTTCATTATCTCCTCTTTACTCCTCTGCTCCATTCCTCCTGCAAACCAATAAGGCACCATTTTTATTAATTTTTATCCATCTTCTCAGTATTTTTATGCTCATACACAAATGAATACATATTATTATTTCCCCCTATCCATATGTAAAATATAGGACACATATGCACATTATACCCATCTCTTTTTTTCACTGAAAAATATATCTTGAGATTATCCCTTCAGTGCATAGAAATCTTTCTTGTTATTTATTCTTTGAAGCTGCACAGTATTCCCTTGCATGAATACTAGTGTTTACTCAATGTGTTGGTAAATTATTAACAACTAACTGAAAAGATTTTAAATTCTAAAATTTATTTCACTCTACCTATAAAAAATATTCTGCTCACAAAAATTAGGGGACATTTCAAAATGAATATGAACTGATAAAAAAATCCCCTAATTTTTGAGACTAGTTATACTTATCCTCATAAGAGAAACAGAGAAAATATAGATATTAAGGTAAATGGCAATAAAGAACACCTATAAAAACCATTACTTTCCCCTTGATTTAAAGTCCTAGTCCTAAAGTGCACTGCATAAGTAAGATGTTTTCCAGGTGTACTGGTAGAGGTCAGTGAAATTTATGCTATAATAAAAAAATGTGAAAATGTTTATAATGCAGCCCATACAAATGCTTACTCTTATGCTATGTTCAGTCAGCATAACATTTCAAAACCTTTCCATCTCCAGTCTAATAGATTATAGTACTTGCATTCTGCTCATGGTAACCCATATATACTTTGAATTTTAAACTAGTTTCATTTCATGTCAGAATGTAAGGCCTGCCTACACTACTATAGAATGGTGGAAGATATTAGGGAGATAGACCAATTAAGGTACGAACAGATTGCTTACTAAATGACAGGTCTTAGATTCCCATTTCATGAAGCATGTTGTCTAGCCACATGCCAAATTCCTATTAACTTCAAGAAAGAATTATGCATGGAAGAAATATGTAGGTTGAAGAGGGCGGGATAAATTAGTCCAGAGCAATCCTTAAATGTCAGTTTAAAATACAGTGAATGCTTTAAATTATGTGTAGTCATGTTGTTTGGATTCAATAGTATCCACTTGCTCCGTGCTTGTGACCACATCTTCAAAATGAAGGGAACAAAGAATTGCTTGAAATAGAGAAGAGACATGAACAGCTAGATTTGGAATTGTAAGTAAAAAATGGAATCTGAAAATGTGAGTCATAAAAACATAATGATTCCTTAAGAAAACAGCTTAAGAAAAAGAAACTGCTTTCCTTCAGCACATAAAATATTTACATTCAAGAAAACGGATAGAAACTTTTATAAATTTTTAATTGATTTTTTTAACAGAGAAAAGGGGAGAGGAAGAAGGGAGGGAGGGAGGGAGAGAGAGAGAGATAGAGAGAAAGAGAGAAACACATTGATTTGTTGTTTCACTTACTTCTGCTGTCATTTGCTGATTCTTGTATGTGCCCTGACTGTGGATTGAACCTGCAACCTTGGCATCCTGAGACAATGCTCTAACGAATTGAGCAAGCTGGCTATGGCTGGGCTAGAAATACTTTAAAAACTATTAATTTTCCTAATTCAGATAGGTGTTTTATTAATTATTAAGTCCAAATCACTTTAAATATAAATATGTGATATTTACTTTCAAGTCCACCACATCCATGTTTTTACTACTAATGTCCTATAGAGGCCCTTGGGGTTACTGATTTTAAAAACATAATAAAAATGCCAATTGTGTTATTATTGCTTTTAACATGCTTTAAGTAGCTTATGCTCTTAATCAGTGAAACAAATTCTTTGCAATCTTCCTAATACCTTTTTCATCGGATATTTCAAAGTAAGTTTCAGCTCAGTCTTGTCAATATGGTAAGTTTTTAAATTATGAGACTTTGATATACTAAAATTAACCAAAATCTGTCCCTTAAATCAGTGGTCCCCAACCCCCAGGTCACGGACCAGTACCGGTCCATGGGCCATTTGGTACCGGTCCACAGAGAAAGAATAAATAAGTTACATTATTTCCATTTTATTTATATTTAAGTCTGAATGATGTTTTATTTTTAAAAAATGACCAGATTCCCTCTGTTACATCTGTCTAAGACTCACTCTTGACACTTGTCTCGGTCACATGATACATTTATCCGTCCCACTCTAAAGGCGGGTCCGTGAAAATATTTTCTGACATTAAACCGGTCTGTGGCCCAAAAAAGGTTGGGGGCCACTGCCTTAAATGGTATATATATAAGAGGTGTAAATATTTTAAAAAGCCAATCTCTAATTTAGAATAGTTACTTGGTATATGACAACTTGAAATCTCCTTTATACGAACTCAATAGGTATTACAATATGTATTACAACATATTGTAAAGGAGGTTTTTAATAAAAAGTTGATGTTAAAAGGGTGATAAAGATCATATTCTGGCCTGACCAGGTGGTGGCGCAGTGGATAGAGTGTCGGACTAGGATGCAGAGGACCCAGGTTCGAGACCCCGGGGTTGCCAGCTTGAGCACAGGCTCATCTGGTTTTAGCAAAGCTCACCAGCTTGGACCCAACGTCACTGGCTCGAGCAAGGGGTTACTCGGTCTGCTGAAGGCCCGCGGTCAAGGCACATATGAGAAAGCAATCAATGAACAACTAAGGTGTCTCAAAACTGATGATTGGTGCTTCTCATCTCTGTTCGTTCCTGTCTGTCTGTCCCTATCTATCCCTCTCTCTGACTGTCTCTCTGTCTCTGTTAAAAAAAAAAGATCATATTCTGTCAATTACATAAAAATAAATCTATTTTATTTTTGAGAATTGAATGGACCTGAATTTATGTGAACATTTGCCATTAGATGGGACCTTGTATCTATGGCAAAAATCTAGCATCTGACTTCTATTTTTTTTGGTATTCACAAGATTTAGGAACACAACTTTCTTAAGAAAAGTAAGTCTTTATTGTTAAAATTAAACATCACAACTTACACAACCAGCCAGCTGGGTCACAGTAGGTTTATTTCTTCACTGCTTCTTAATAGATGATAGAAAACAGATAACACTAGAGCAATTTCCTTGAAATAATGACCTATGCTAAAAAAGGAATGATGTGCCTTTCTAGTACTTTCTATAAAAACACCTCTGCTTTCTTTTCAGTGACACAATGGTAAGATGATTCAAAACATATTCTAGCATCTCTGTGCCTAGCTTGTCTTTGACCTCTTGTAGTTGCCCTGGAAGCACTGCAGTTTTCTCTGAAGTCAAAGATAAGATTTTTTTCCCTAATATTATGATTTCTTCAACTATAAAGAGAAGATGCATTGATGGCAATCAAAATTTTATGTTTGGAAATGAAACTACAGGGAGACAGTGTAGAGTGGGAATTAAGAATTCAGCTTCTGGAAATAATAGTAGACATTTACACTACAAACAACTAGAAATGCTGCATGAACATTCTTTGAAATGAAAAAATGGCACTTAGGAGAAATGAGAGAGAGAGAAAAAAAATAATCCAGAACCTGAAACCAAGGGGGGAAATTTTAAACAAGAGCAGTGTCTTTGGGAGTTGGTACTGCAGTTCCTCTGCAAATTGGTGACCCGAGGACATGGGTTTAAGGCTAAGTCAAGATAGGCAAGAGGAGATAGGGTTTCAGCAGGCAGTTGCAACTGAGGCCCATGCACGTTGCTCATATATGAACCTTTAAAACGCAACACTTGAATAAAGGTATACTAGGAAAAAACCTTGCTTACTGCCAGAGGGGGACAAAATGGAATCTTGTTTTTCCTGGACTGAGCTCTGGATAAAGACAGTAAAAAATCATTTCTGAGAGTTTAGAAGCATGGGCCTATCTCAGGTACAAATTGAGAGGTGAGTTTACACTTTCTGTGTGAGCAGCAACTATTACTATGAGACATTAGTTTGGAAGTACCTGAAAGCCCTGGCAGAGACAACTGCAATTGGGATCACAATCCAAAATCAAAAATTATGTGCAAAAACAGTCCACATTAAATAAAAGTCAACAGACTCAAACTATAGGATAAGGTTAAAAAGAATGTTTAAAATGGCTAAAGGAAGGGAGAGAGAAGATGGCAGCGGAGTAGGCGGATGCACAGACGCCCAGCTCTCAACACCAAACTGGAATACAAATCAATTTAGAAAAAATCAGCATGAAAAACCAACACTGAACTACAAGAACAGCTCTCAAAAACCAAGGAGCAAAGAGGAAGCCACAATAATCCTGGTAAGGAGTGCCTGAATCTCCTCTGCTTACAGGAACGGAAGGAGGGGGGTGAGGCTGAGAGCCCAGAGAGGATTTCACAGAGGAAAAAGAGCAGAAACTACTGCTCACAGCCACTTACCTGGCGACCAGGGAGCAAGGTGGGTTGAAAAGACCAGCTTATCTCCCAAGTGGAAAAGACAGGGAGAGGGACAAACTGTGAGGGGCTAAGGTATGCAAGAAACGAAATAAAAAAGCTGACTCATTCGTGCTGGAGGCGGCCATAGCTGAGGGAGGGACTGAACCTTTCACAAAACAGAGCTGAAGTGCTTCCGGATCAGAGATCTCCAGACATCTATCCAGCTCCAATCAGCACAACAAGACACAGCTGAAAACAAGAGGTGGGGAGGAGGGGCAGTAACTCAGGTCTCCATGGAGATCTGAGATACACCTCCCCCTACTGAAGCTGAGAAAAAACCCTGCCCCCAGTGAGATTAGTTGGTGGAAGAGACCTTCAGCATCTCAGGTTACACCCACAGCATTCCTGGATACAGTTTCAAGGAAGCCCCATGCTGAGATCAGTTAACAAGACTATCACCTGTTAAGAAAACAAACAAATCAAGACTTCAAAGCTGCCCAAATCCGAAAGTGGATTACAAATAATAGCTGATACCAACCCACGAAGACCTAAAAATAACACAACTGAAAACTGGAGGCAGACAACACCAAGCCTAGCCTCAACCAACTCTACAAATAAAAAAAAAAAGAAGATGAGAAGACAAAGGAGTGCAATCCAAATGAAACCACAAGAGACACCTTCGAGAGATGAACTGAGTGATATGGAAATAATCAAACTTCCAGATGCGGAGTTCAAAATAATGATTGTAAGGATGCTTAGGGATCTTAGAACAACAATGGAGGGACAGTTTGAAAACCGAAATAAAGAAATAGCAAGTATAAAAAAGAATCAGTTGGAGACGACAAATACAATATCAGAAATAAAGACCACAATGGAAGGAATTAAAAACAGGATAGATAGAGCAGAGGATCGAATCAGCGAGTTAGAAGACAACTGGAATGAAGGCATGAAAGCAGAGAAGAAAAGAGAAAAAAGACTCAAAAAGTCAGAGGAAACTCTTAGAGAGCTCTGTGACAACATGAAGAGAAATAACATCCGCATCATAGGGGTTCCTGAAGAAGAAGAAAAAGAACAAGGGATAGAGACTTTGTTCAATCATATCATAGCTGAAAACTTCCCTAAATTAATGCAAGAGAAACTCTCACAAATCCAAGAAGCACAGAGGATTCCATTAAAGAGAAACCCAAAGAAACCTACACCAAGACACATCATAATTAAAATACCAAAGCTAAGCGATAAAGAGAAAATATTAAAAGCTGCAAGAGAAAAAAAAGTTATCACCTACAAAGGAGCCCCCATAAGGATGACATCTGACTTCTCAACAGAAACACTTGAGGCCAGAAGGGAATGGCAAGAAATATTCAAAGTAAGGCAGAACAAGAACCTACAACCAAGACTACTTTATCCAGGAAGGCTATCGTTTAAAATTGAAGGAGAAATAAAAAGCTTCCCAGACAAAAAACAACTCAAGGAATTCATTACAACCAAACCAATGCTGCAGGAAATATTAAGGGGCCTGGTGTAAACAGATAAAGTGGGAAAAGAATACAGAAAAAAAAAAAAGAAAAGAAATACACCTTTAAAGAAGAAAATGGCAATAAACAACTACATATCAATAATAACCTTAAATGTAAATGGATTAAATGATCCAATCAAAAGACATAGGGTAGCTGCGTGGATAAGAAAACAGGACCCATACATATGTTGTTTATAAGAGACACACCTTAGAACAAAAGACACACACAGATTGAAGGTAAAAGGATGGAAAAAAATGTTTCATGCAAACGGAAATGAAAAAAAAGCTGGGGTAGCAATACTTATATCAGACAAATTGGACTTTAAAACAAAGGATATAGTAAGAGATAAAGAAGGCCACTACATAATGATAAAGGGAGTAATCCAACAGGAAGATATAACTATTATAAATATCTATGCACCTAATATAGGAGCACCCAAATATATAAAACAGACTTTGATGGATTTAAAGGGTGAGATCAACAGCAATACTATAATAGTAGGGGATTTCAATACCCCACTAACATCACTAGATAGATCCTCAAGAAAGAAAATTAACAAAGAAACAGCAGACTTATTGGAAACACTAGATCAACTCGATTTAATAGATATCTTCAGAACCTTTCACCCTAAAGCAGCAGAATATACATTCTTTTCAAGTGCTCATGGTACATTCTCTAGGATAGACCACATGTTAGGGCACAAAAGGGCTCTCAAAAAATTTAAGAAGACTGAAATCATATCAAGCACTTTCTCCGATCACAACGGCATAAAACTAGAAATGAATCACAGCAGAAAAGCTCAAAAATTCTCAAACACATGGAAACTAAATAGCAGAGTGTTAAATAATGAATTGATTAAGAATGAGATCAAAGAAGAAATAAAGAAATTCCTAGAAACGAATGACAATGAGCATACAACAACTCAAAATTTATGGGACACAGCGAAAGCAGTGCTGAGAGGGAAGTTCATAGCACTACAGGCACACTTTCCGAAGCTAGAAAAAGCTCAAATAAACAACTTAACCCTGCATCTAAAAGAATTAGAAAAAAAACAGCAAGTAAAGCCCAAATGTAGTAGAAGGAAGGAAATAATAAAGATCAGAGCAGAAATAAATGACATAGAGGCTAAAGAAACAATACAGAGGATCAATGAAACTAGGAGCTGGTTCTTTGAAAAGGTAAACAAGATTGATGAACCTTTAAGTAGACTCACCAAGAAAAAGAGAGAGAGGACTCAAATAAATAAAATTAGAAATGAGAGAGGAGAAATAACAACTGACACAACAGAAATACAGAATATTGTAAGAAAATACTATGAAGAACTGTATGCCAAAAAACTAGACAACCTAGATGAAATGGACAAATTCCTTGAAACATACAATCTTCCAAAAATCAATCTGGAAGAATCAGAAAACTTAAACAGACCGATTACACCAAAGGAGATCGAAACAGTTATCAAAAAACTCCCAACAAAGAAAAGTCCGGGGCCCGATGGCTTCACAATGGAATTCTACCAAATATTCAAAGAAGAACTAACTCCTATCCTTCTCAAACTATTTCAAAAAATTCAAGAGGAAGGAAGACTTCCAAACTCCTTTTATGAGGCGAGCATAATTCTGATTCCAAAACCAGGCAAAGACAACACAAAGAAAGAAAATTATAGGCCAATATCTCTGATGAATATAGATGCTAAAATCCTCAACAAAATATTAGCAAACTGGATCCAACAATATATGGAAAAAATCATACACCATGATCAAGTGGGATTTATTCTGGGGAGGCAAGGCTGGTACAATATTCGTAAATCAATCAATGTGATTCATCACATAAAAAAAAAGAAGGAGAAAAACCATATGATAATTTCAATAGATGCAGAAAAAGCATTTGATAAAATCCAGCACCCATTCATGATCAAAACTCTCAGCAAAGTGGGAATACAGGGAACATACCTCAACATGATAAAAGCCATCTATGAGAAACCCACAGCCAACATCATACTCAATGGGAAAAAATTAAAAGCAATACCCTTAAGATCAGGAACAAGGCAGGGGTGCCCCCTTTCACCACTCTTATTTAACATAGTCCTGGAAGTCCTAGCCACAGCAATCAGACAAGAAGAAGAAATAAAAGGCATTCAAGTTGGAAAGGAAGAAGTAAAACTATCATTATTTGCAGATGATATGATATTGTATATAGAAAACCCTAAAGTCTCAGTCAAAAAACTACTGGACCTGATAAATAAATTCAGCAAAGTGGCAGGATATAAAATCAATACTCAGAAATCAGAAGCATTTTTATACACCAACAATGAACAGTCAGAAAGAGAAATTAAGGAAACAATTCCCTTCACAATTACAACCAAAAAAATAAAGTACCTAGGAGTAAACTTAACCAAGGAGACTAAAGACTTGTACTCGGAAAATTACAAAACATTGATAAAAGAAATCAAGGAAGATACAAACAAGTGGAAGCATATACCGTGCTCATGGTTAGGAAGAATAAACATCATTAAAATGTCTATATTACCCAAAGCAATTTATAAATTCAATGCAATACCAATTAAAATACCAATGACATACTTCAAAGATATAGAACACATATTCCAAAAATTTATATGGAACCAAAAAAGGACACGAATAGCCTCAGCAATCTTAAAAAAGAAGAATAAAGTGGGAGGTATCACACTTCCTGATATCAAGTTATACTACAAGGCCATTGTACTCAAAACAGCCTGGTACTGGCATAAGAACAGGCATATAGATCAATGGAACAGAACAGAGAACCCAGAAATAAACCCACAGTTCTATGGACAACTGATATTTGACAAAGGAGGTAAGGAAATACAATGGAGTAAAGACAGCCTCTTACAACAAATGGTGTTGGGAAAATTGGACAGCTACCTGCAAAAAAATGAAACTAGATCACCAGCTTACACCACTCACAAAAATAAACTCAAAATGGATAAAAGACTTGAATGTAGGCCGTGAAACCATAAGCATCTTAGAAGAAAACATAGGCAGTAAGCTCTCGGACATCTCTCGGAGCAATATATTTGCTGATTTATCTCCACGGGGAAGTGAAATAAAAGACAGGATAAACAAATGGGACTATATCAAACTAAAAAGCTTTTGCACAGCTAAAGACAACAAGAACAGAATAAAAAGACAAACTACACAATGGGAGAACATATTTGACAATACGTCTGATAAGGGGTTAATAACCAAAATTTATAAAGAACTTGTAAAACTCAACACCAGGTAGACAAACAACCCAATCCAAAAATGGGCAAAAGAGATGAATAGACACTTCTCCAAAGAGGACATACAGATGGCCAATAGGCATATGAAAAAATGCTCAAGATCACTAATCATTAGAGAAATGCAAATTAAAACCACAATGAGATATCACCTTACACCAGTCAGAATGGCGCTTATCAACAAAACAACACAGAATAAGTGCTGGCGATGATGTGGAGAAAAGGGAACCCTCCTGCACTGCTGGTGGGAATGCAGACTGGTGCAGCCACTGTGGAAAACAGTATGGAGATACCTCAAAAAACTGAAAATCGAACTGCCTTTTCACCCAGCTATCCCACTTTTAGGAATATACCCCAAGGACACCATAGAACGGCTCGAAAAGGAGAAATGCACCCGCATGTTTGTGGCAGCATTGTTCACAATAGCGAAGATCTGGAAACAGCCCAAGTGTCCGTCAGAGGACGAGTGGATTAAAAAACTTTGGTACATATATACTATGGAATACTACTCAGCCATAAGAAATGATGACATCGGATCATTTACAATAACATGGATGGACCTTGATAACATTATACGGAGTGAAATAAGTAAATCAGAAAAAAAACTGAGATGAATCCATACATAGAAGGGACATAAAAATGAGACTCAGAGACATGAACAAGAATGTGATGGCAACAGGGGTGGGGGGTTGGGGGAGGGGCGATGGGGTGAAGAAGGAGAGAGGGGTTAGGGGAGGGGAGGGGCACAAAGAAAACCAGATAGAAGGTGACACAAGACAATTTAACTTTGCGGGAGGGTATACAGCACAATCAAATGTCAAAATAATCTAGAGATATTTTCTCTCAACATATGTACCCTGATTTATCAATGTCACTGCATTAAATTTAATAAAAAAAATGGCTAAAGGAAGAATGGAAAACATAAGAACAAAGCACTATTTGTAAAAAAGAAATGAGAGGGAGAGAGACTTTAAAAAGAACAAATAAAAATTAAAATTTGTAGAGTATATCTAAATGTAAAACTCAATAAGGAAATAAAAACAAAGAGTAAGTTCAAGTTAAATAACAAGTAAAACACAAATAAAGCAAGAAGTAGAAAATATGCACATATAGCTGAGGAAATTACACAGAATGCAGTACAGACAGATAAAGAGTGAAGCCAGTCAGAGAAGGCAGGTACAATATGATTTCACTCATGTGAAATTTAATGAACAAAATGAACTAACAAGCAAAATAGAGACAGATTCGTACATAGAGAGCAGGCTGACAGATGTATGTGTGTCGGGGGATTCAGTGAGAAAGGTGGAGAGATAGAGCAAAAAAGGACAAAAACACCTCTCATCTCTAAGTACAACAGGATGGTAATTAGGGGGGATGTAGAAGAGGGTATAGGGAGGATAAATGGTGATAGATAAAGATCTGATCTGGGATGGTGAACATACAATACAGTATACAGACATTTGTTGGAAAATTGTATACCTGAAATCTATATAATTATGTTAACAAGTGTCAACCCAATAATTTTTTTTTAAATTGACACTTAAATATATACCTCTAGCCAACAAACTAAAAAAGAAAATCTAAAAGAAAGATTAATAGTCATGAAAGTTAGAAGGACATGATAAAATATAAATCTAGTTAAACATTCCAGAAGCAGAGAAAAAAGAAAATCGAAGAAATAATGACTGAGGATTTTCCAAGACTGATTAAAAAATCAGATTCTGAAAAAATTATCCGATTCAGGAAGCACAATCTGTAAGCAAGTTAAATACAAGTGAATCCACACTTTAAGAATATCTGAGATAGTCATGGAATGCACTGCTCAGATTTGCTGTGGGTACATAATTGACTAACAGCCCCAGATGTTGCCCTTCTGAATCCAGTAGCAGGTTCATGCTGAGGCCAAACTTTCTATAGGCTACTCCTAGTCAATGATTTGGGTAACAATACAGGCCATTCCAAAGCCTGAGGGACTCCATTAATGGTAACTTTGGTCTTAGGACTCTCCAATAGCATGACCAATACTTTTCTGAATCCATACATAATGTAGTCTACAACTCTTCTTACTGTTTCCTCTGCTCTAGGTGCCATTCAGACCCTGCATCTAGTTTTGAAGATTCTGTCTTCTACTCTTTCTCTATCGTCTTTCAAAGATGCTTTCCCAAAACTTTGTCCACCTATTCCCATCTTGGCATCCTCTTCTTGAATTTGTGAATTAGTACAGCCTCAAAGAGGAAGAGAAATTTTTAAAATAATTAGACAGATTACCTACAATGGACCTATAATTAGACTGACAACAATTGCACCACAGGAGTGTAAGCTAATGTGAGGCAAGCACTGTTTGTTTACCCAGTAGCCATTAATACCTTTTGCATTGCTGAAGAACCTTTAGTACTTCAGGTATAAAAATGTACCCCACTCTGAGCTTCATTACTGGTTTAAGCAAATCAGAGTATTTCAATCTCCTTTTCCAGGGATTAGATTAGAGGGCGGACATGTAAACCCAGTTCTGGCTGCTTAGATGACTGAAAAAGGCTTCTGGAAAAGATTTTCCCATTTAATAGAGAAAGAGAGATAGAGACAAAGAGAAATCTTCCTTGCAGCTTTTGGACATGTTATTATGAGCACACAAAACATCTTTGGTGTTATTAGCTGTTTAGCAACTATAATAAAAAAGCAGAAAGTGTCTCATAGAAGCTGACCCAGAGCTCTGACATATTAAGCTATTCAATCAACCCTGAGACTGTCTATCTTGAGACTGCTTGTTATGAGAGGAAAACACATGTTTATTGTTTAACCCATTATTTTGGGACATTATGTTACTTGTACCAGGAAGAATTCTAACTGATAGTGCATGAAACAATATTTTTTAAAAATGCTTAGAGAAAACAATTGTCAATGTTGAGTTCTTACACATCTAGCAGATGTGCTAGTCAAGACTATGGGTGAAATGAAGACAAGTTCCTACAAGGAAGGAAAATTATATACCAACAGAGCACTGATAAAAAACTATGAGAGGATGCACTTCCAAACAAACAAGGAATGAGAGAGGTTTGCAGGAAGGAGTGGTGAGTAAGGTAATGAGTAAACATGTGTAAGTCTAAATGAGCACTGAATGTGAAAAATATTATAAAAACAACTTTAGCATGTTAAGAAAAAGTGAAACTAAGACACTGAATAACAATTACGTGTAAAAGAACGGGAGTACAGTGCTTTCTTGTCTGTCACTGGGGTAAGGTCCCAGAATCTCCTGCGATAGGTGAAAATTTGTGAAGTAGTGACCTTATATTTATTTTATTATTTATATATATTTTAAAGCTTTATAAACCCTCCCTAAACTCTTATAAACCTTTCCCACACTGTTATTAAACTTTCCCAGATTTATTTTGCTTATTTTACTGCAAAAATAATTAAAATAATAAATATATAAAAATATTAATATACCGGAAAATCCCGTGATATAGGGAAAAATATGCAATACAAAATTAGATATACAATTTTAAAATCTGTGATATAGTTAGTGAGACTGAGAAAAGTGAACTGTGGCATGGTGAGAGATGAGAGAGAGAGGGATGGCAAACAGGAAGGGACAGAGATGAGAAGTATCAACTCATAGTTGCAGCACCTTAGTTGTTCATTGATTGCTTTCTCATATGTGCCTTGATGAGGGTTGGGAGGTGGCTCCAGCCAAACCATTGACCTCTTGCTCAAGCTAGTGACCATGGTGTCAGGTCTATGATTCCACACTCCTGCTTGTGATCTTGCACTCAAGCTGGTGAGCTCATGCTCTAGCCTGTGACCTTGGGGTTTTGAACCTGGGTCCTCAGCATCCCACGCTGATGCTCTATCCACTGTGCCACCACTTGGTCAGGCCCAAGTTAAAGCATTCTAAGATCCATCAATTGTTTAGGAAAAGTGAATCGAAGTTGATTAATTTTAGACTTCAAGACAAATAAGGATGATAAAAATTAGAAGAATCTACTAAAATAAAACTAAAGTAAATAATAACTCATAGAAGGGGAAAAGGAATAAAATAAAATCAATACAACAGAGGGAAACAAAAGATAAAAATAAAATAATGGTGATTTGAAAGAATAAACCCTAATCCCAGTTGTGAGAGGCACTAGCTAAGACCTTAAGTAAATTACTTACGTACTATGTGCTTCAGTTTCTTCAACTTTAAATGAAGATAATACTATGTTCTACATCATAGGTATTTTATAAAGATTAATGAATTAATCTACAGTACATATTAAGAATAGTGTCTGGTACATATTTAGTAGTTTATAACATATTTCACTAATCATCAGAGAAATGCAAATTAAAACTACAATGAGCTATCACCTCACACCTGTCAGAATGGCAATCATCAATAAATCCACATACAAAGTGTTGGCAAAGATGTGGAGAAAAGGGAACCCTTATGCAATGTTGGTAGAAATGCAGGCTTGTGCAGCCACTGTGGAAAGCATTATGGAATGACCTCAACAAATAAAGATAGAACTGCCTTATGACTCAGCAATTCAATTTCAGGGACTATATCCAAAGAAACCTGAAACACATTCAAAAATATATATTCACGCCTATGTTCACTGCAGCATTATTTATAATAGCCAATATTTGCAAGCAGCCCAAGTGCCCATCATTTACACAAAGGAATACTGCTCAGCTATAAAATGAATAAAACCTTACCTTTTTCAACAGCATGGATGATCCTAGAGAGCATTATGCTAAATGAAATGAGCCAGTCAGAGATAGATAAGTACCATATTTCATTCGTATGTGGAATGTAATGTACAAAATAAACTAAAACAAAATAGAAACAGACTCATAGATAGAGAACAGACTGACAGCTATCAGATATTGGGGTGCTTGGTAAAAAGGTGAAGGGATTAAGTAAAAAAAAGACTCATAGACAGAGACAACAGTGTGGGGGTTACCAAAGGGAAGTGATGAGTGGGGATGTGGGGATGGGTAGAAGAGAGTAATGGGGGAATCAATGGTATTGGAAGGAGACTTGATTTGGGAAAAAAATAAAAATAAAATTACAGCTCTATAAAGAAAAATTGAAAATGGAAAAAATAAAAAAAAGACATATTCATTATTGTTACCAGTATTCATTGTTGTCATTGTACATGTTTAACCAATAAAACATAGATAAATTAATATCATGAACAAAATGTAAAAAAAAAATCTTTCAAAGATGTAATAAAATCTTCCATGAATACTGAGTAAAAAACATACCAAAAATATGTCTTTTATGCACAAATTTATTATGCTTAAAGTTTTACAAAATTTCATGTGTAAATATTAAGTTCAACTTTTTTCAGTATGTTGTGAATATTTTATAACAGAAATAAAAATAAGTGGGAGATATTTTTTGAAATAGTTTGAGAAGGATAGGAGTTAGTTCTTCTTTGAATATTTGGTAGAATTCAGTTGTGAAGCCATCAGGCCCCAGACTTTTCTTTGTTGGGAGTTTTTTGATAACTGTTTCGATCTCATTTGGTGTAATCGGTCTGTTTAGGTTTTCTGATTCTTCCAGATTGATTTTTGGAAGATTGTATGTTTCAAGGAATTTGTCCATTTCATCTAGGTTGTCTACTTTTTTGGCATACAGTTATTCATAGTATTTTCTTACAATATTTTGTATTTCTGTTGTGTCAGTTGTTATTTCTCCACTCTCATTTCTAATTTTATTTATTTGAGTCCTCTCTCTCTTTTTCTGAACTATATGAATCCATACATAGATGGGACATAAAAATGAGACTCAGAGACATGAACAAGAATGTGATGGCAATGGGGGTGGGGGTGGGGGGAGGGGGATGGGGGGAGGAAGGAGAGAGGGGTTGGGGAAGGGGAGGGGAACAAAGAAAACCAGATAGAAAGTGACAGAAGACAATTTGACTTTGGGGGAGGGGTATACAGTACAATCAAATGTCAAAATAATCTGGAGATGTTTTCTCTCAACATATGTACCCTGATTTATCAATGTCACTGCATTAAATTTAATAAATAAATAAAATAAAATAAAATAAAATAAAATAAGTGGGAGAGCACAACAGAACATAAGAAACCGATCAGGACATAGTGGAAAATAGATGGGCTGAACACAAATAAACATTCCACCTCTCTGAGTACGCTTTCTGGTTCACTTTCAGTGATACACTGCTGATTGAGTAGAAATAGCTTCTCTCTGAGCAGGAGACAGGGAGAAGAGCAGGAGCCAAGCAAACAGAACGTGAACACTCACCCACTCTAGCATCATCACCACCTTCACTATTTTGATTTTCATATCTTGGACTTCCCCTTGAAATTTTGGTTGAAGAAAAGGTTTTGCAAGTACTCTGAGCACCACACCTCCTAATCATGTTTTTCCCAGTCTTTTTGATGCTGAACAAATATATTCCAGAACTGACTTTCTGCTTCTATCTTAAATTACAAAGGTCACAACCGTTCCCTCTGTGGGATGGCTTCATATCAGTGATGTCACTTGCTTGTTGCCATTTACTGATCTTATGCCTGGGTATACCGAAGTTATACCACAGGGAGTTAAAATATCAATTAATTTGAAATACCCAACCTGAAAACAATTTACATTTAAAGTAAAGTAAAACACTTTCCTATATTTATAAATTTTTCTCACACAACCATATCATTTAATATTAAAATATAAAATTTAAATAAATTAATATTCTATAAGTCACCAACTTTTTCTGTGAAGGAATGATAGTAAATAGGCTTTTCAAGTCATATGGTCTCTACCCAAGTATTCAACTTTAGCAGGACAGCACCAAAGCAACCACAGAGAATATGTAAATGAATGAGTGTGGCTATGCTCCAATTAAACTTAATTTACTATAATGAGCGGCGGGCCAGATGTGGCCCATGGGCCAATGTTTGCTGACCCTTGTTGTACTGGCTTGGTTTATATTATCTAGTGAATTCATTTCACAAAATGGAATTCACTACTAGAATTATTTAATCGTTCTCTTAAACTGCAAACTACTTTTGTTCTAATGAGTGTAACTTTTGTTAAAAATTTGCTTTTGAAGACTGAAAAAAATGCTGCCTTGGTTTCTCAATACTCTAAAGGTAATTCAGTGTAAGAGTCAAGGGGATGCATTGATATCTCCAATATAAGGCATAAAAAAGTAAAAGAAAATTTCATCTGTCAATTTGAATGAATCATATTCAGCTTAATAACCTCCAGGAAGATTATTACATATTTTACATTCAAATTCATAGATAGCACATAATCTGTTTATAATTTTGTTGACAGCTGAATCCCTGCTCTTTTATCTACTACAGGGAAGCATTTGAAATTCAAGACCTAGCAGACCAGGTGGTAGTGCAGTGGACAGAGCGTTGGCCTGGGACGCTGAGGACCCAGGTTTGAAACCTCGAGGTCACCAGCTTGAGCGCGGACTCACCAGCTTGAGCATGGGATAATAGACAAAACCCCATGGTCACTAGCTTGAGCCCAATAGTCACTGGATTGAAGCCCAAGGTCACTGGGTTGAGCAAGGTGTCACTGGTTCAGCTAGTGCCCTCCAGTCAAGGTACATATAAAAAGCAATCAATCAACAACTAAGGTGCTGCAACTATGAACTGATGCTTCTGATTTTCTCTCTTCTTGTTCCTCCTTTGCTCTCTTTTCTCTGTCTCTCTCACAAAAAGAAAAAATAAAAGATTTAAGAATCTTTATGGTTTTACTGCTTTATCTGAACTCAAATCCTAAAGATTCTGCAAAATATTTAAGTCAAAATTATTTTAATTAATTTCTGTTTTTAATTACACAAACAATTCATCTTCATTAAAAAATACAGGGTCACTGTACAATGGTATG
The DNA here is from genome assembly GCF_036850995.1 of Saccopteryx leptura. NCBI lineage: Eukaryota > Metazoa > Chordata > Mammalia > Chiroptera > Emballonuridae > Saccopteryx > Saccopteryx leptura. The sequence goes on from NC_089516.1 coordinate 117,587,201, forward strand.
CTGAATGCACACTACACAACAGTTCTTCATTCATCTCAGGGTGTGTCATTCACATGGGGGACACTGGATCATTTAGGATACTAAAAATCTATAGTCATTAAACCAGTTTTCTGCAAGATGGCTGTACAGGGTCTTATTCTAACAATGTGAATTATAGAGTAATTTTCTGATGGATTGTAATGAAGCATCTTGAGGAAGCATTGCCAATTCTTATTCACAGGTTTTGAAAAGCCATTTGTTTGAGAAGTGGCCTTGCATTATCTTAGGGAATTAGTCCTTTCCTCTAATAATTGCAGGCACAGATTGTACCTTACCTCCTTAGCAAGACTGCAGGAAAAATGGAAAACCAGGAAAAGTTTACATTTTTCTATTCAAAAGACATTTATTTACATTTGTTTCTTTGTGAAATGACAGGTCAGTAGGTAGAGTGCACAATTTTCTGAAGATCTCTACTGCAGTGACTTGATCATGCTGGCCACAGAATAACTAATTAGAGCATATAGGGATCAATCAGAGAAGACATAGTGTTTCCTAATTACCTTGCTATTGTTTTCAATATCACATTTTAGGTTTCCCCAGTCTTTTAAATGTGTTCCTCTGAAAGAATGGTTTTCACACTGTTTCAGGAATATTTCCTAAAGACTAGGATGGGGGATGGAGCTTTGGAGTCCTTGCTTTCACTTTTATCAATTGTATACATTTAAGTTGCCCATAATATCTTGGTACACAGGGAAATAGTTAAAATTGTCCTATGCAGAGGAGTTATCAACACCCCCCCAGAAAGTGTGACTTTAATTGAAAGATGTGAACAACACTGTTAGCAGTCTAAGTTTCAAATCTTTAAAGACCTTATACTTGGTAATTCCCACTATATAATCTCTAATTATCACAAAAATCTTGCAAGAGCATAGCTATTACTATTCCCATTTTACGGATTGCTATGGATAAACATGTTTGCATCTCCACCAAATTCATATGTTAAGACCTAATCCCCAAGTGACGGCATATGGAGGTGAGGGGCTTTGGGGTGATAACTAGGATATGAGGTGTAGCCCTCACGAATGGGATTAGTGCTCTTAATAAAGTGACCTGAGAGAACAACCTCATCCTGTTCATATGAAGACATAGTGAAAAGATAGCTGTCTATGAACCAGGAAGTGGGTTCTCACCAGACACCAAGTCTGCTGTCAGCTTCATCTTTGATTTTCTAGTCTCCAGAACTGTGAGAAACAAATTTCTGTTGTCAGCCAGTCTAAAGTATTCTGTTGTAGCAGCAAAACAGATTTCAACACAGAAAAAGACACTGAGCTTTAGAGAGGCCACCTGTCAGTAAACGGCACACTTCAGAACTGAATTCAAGTGTCTGACTTCAGTTATCCACCCTACCCTACTTTTATTTTATATAAGTCATTTATTATCAGGGAAAAACCAACAAGGATTTAGCTACCCCTCATTTTAAGAGTATCATTATACCCAATGTGGATTAGGGATTGAGTTTATGGAAAATTAAACCACAGTCTAAGTTATAATAGATACTATATGCATAAACACACAAATGAGGGTAGCTTTTAAAAATTTCAATGAAATAAGATTACATTTTCAGATTTCTTGCCCAAGTGCTCATTACTTATTTTCTTATTCTGAAATATTTTAGGTAATATTATTACCCTTCAAGAACCAAAGTATAATATATACTTCAAACAGTAAATTTCACTAGAAAATATGGTTGTTAGCCTGACCTATGGTGGCGCAGTGGATAAAGCGTTGACCTGGAACACTGAGGTCACTGGTTCGAAACCCTGGGCTTGCCTGGTCAAGGCACATATAGGAGTTGATGCTTCCTGCTCCTCCCCCTACCTCTCACTCTCCTCTCTAAAAAAATGAATAAATTAAAAACAAAACAAAATATGGTTGTTAGCTTTTAAAAAATATAGCTCTGCTACAGTAAGAGAAATCCAAGCCGTTGGAGATTTACATCACATAAAATTTTATTTGTTGTCTCAGTCTAATTTTGAATTCATGATGATATTCGGTGATACTATTACTTCAGTTAGGCATTTCACTTTGAACAGAAATTGGGTGTCAGATGGCTTATATCAGTGACGGTTTGCAACTGTAGTTTAAAGCAACCACACACACCTGCAAATGACTTTGTAGCCCTAGGGCCCAGGGGAATGAAATGTGAGGTCATCAGCAGGAACAAGCAGAGCCTTCAACTAGTGATGGAAAAAGTCATTATTTTACCACCTCTGTTAATTAGTTAAATGTATGAAGTAGGAGAAAAGTAAACTAGACACACTAGCAAGGACTATGAGAATGTATATAAGGATAAAATTCAACATTTCTGAGAATCTGCAAAGGGTTTACTACTATGGTAGGCAAGAATGTACAGACATTAATACAACCTAGTCCCTATCCTTCCGGTCCCAGGGAACAACATACTTCTATTTATGTCTACTCCACATTGCCTAATCTTTGCATCTGCATTAGAAAGATCTTCTTTCCCTCATCTTTCATCTTTGGTTTGTATGATCATCTGCACTCTTATTCCATGACAAGCTCAAGGGTCTCCCTGTTCACAAACATTATCCTGAACACTCCTTCCTTTGTGCCCCAAGCAGCCCATTCTGTAATAGCACCTGTTACACTTTATTGAACTAGTTCGTTTTCCTGTATGTTAACCCTATTGAACTTATTATTTATTTCCAATAAGGCCCTCAAAAGCAAGGGTTGTGTTTTATTTGTTTCATTTAACAACTAATATTACATTCAACCAATATTAATTAGCTCTATTATAAGTCAGGCACTACAGTTATCAAGCATACCATACACTTAATACATGTTTGTTAAATTGAGGAAGGTTAGTAAGAAGTTAGAAAAATTCCTTAGCAATGGAATGGAGAAACAGAGACTGCTTCAAACTGGTCTCATCCAGCACCTTGACTCAGCTGCCTCCTTTTTCCTTGCACAACCACTTTCTTTTATTTATTTATTTTTTTAAAGGGAGTTTTTTTGTTTGTTTGTTTGTTTTGTTTTTTTCTGAAGTTGGAAACAGGGAGGCAGTCAGACAGACTCCCTCATGTGCTCGACCGGGATCCACCCGGCACGCCCACCAGGGGGCAATGCTCTGCCCATCTGGGGTGTCACTGTGCAGCAATGAGAGCCATTCTAGTGCCTGAGGCAGAGGCCACAGAGCCATCCTCAGCGCCCGGGCAAACTTTGCTCCAGTGGAGCCTTGGCTGCAGGAGAGGAAGAGAGAGACAGAGAGGAAGGAGAGGGGGAGGGGTGGAGAAGCAGATGGGCGCTTCTCCTGTGTGCCCTGGCCGGGTATTGAACCCGGGACTCCCGCATGCCAGGCCGACGCTCTACCACTGAGCAAACCAGCCAGGGCCCACAACCACTTTCTTAATCATTAAGCTCCTAGGACAATAAGGTTCTGGCTTGCATCAAATAATCTAGGAACAAGCCTTAGGTCTGTTGATCACAGAGACAGAGTTTTGGTCAAACTAGAAAAAAACATCTAGGCCTCAGTTGTATTTCAGCTCCAGGCCCCAAAAATCAGCAAAACCAGATGAAGCTCTGGCATTAGGACCAGATGCAGTGATTAATCACCCCCTGCCCTGGAGCCAATCAATCAGTAAAGACCATGATCCCAAAAGGACACACATGGAAAGCTGATGAATACCATATTGGCATCTTTCCCAGAGGCCTCCCCTAAAATTCACGCCTTTGGAGAACAGAAAAGAATCTTTAAAAAAGGACCCAGTGTGCACTCTCTCTCTAGAGCATGCCCACACCTTTTCTTCCTTCTTTCCTAAGAAACATATCTTTGCCTTCTTTCTCCAAGGACCCTTCTTTTCACCCAGTAACTTGTTTCCTGAGTCTATCCAGTCTAGCTGGCTCACTTTTGCCTCTGTAATTTTCTTTCTAAAGGGCCAAGACAGCCACACCTAGGCTCGATTCTTCCTCACATTTCCTTCCAAAGGGCCAACACATTTCCACCTAGGCTCACTCCTGTTGCTATGACTATGATCGTGCCTCTTCTATCTTGGATTTGTCTTATGAAATCTTTCCTGCTCACATCACTTCCAAAATATGAGGGAATAATATTTAAACTCAGAACTTAGTCCAAATGATGCCATGCACTCTTTTGAACAACTCTTATAAGTATCTCTGGTACTCTGGATTCAGTTTGTGGTGAATTCATTTGTGTTACTAATATCTATAAACTTCTTAAGTTGTTCTTTGAATGTATACTCTCTCCCTAAATAGATGAAAACTCTTTGAAGGAAAGGGTCATGTAAAATATTTCTACTCTATTTTCAGATATCAACAGTACTTAGTAAAAACCACTGATACACTAAGGATTCAATAATTATTAATCTAAGATGGCAACTATTTACTTTTGGCTGGGCATTATTAACATGAAATAGAAAATTCACCATTCATTTAGTTGATCATTTCAACAACTTCCCCACCCCCAAAGTATTATTCACCAAATCAGGCCTTTGCAATGTATCTGGTTTACCCCTGCTGCAAATGCCATAGGCATTGCCTTTGGTAACTCATTAAGTCTCACTTGAACTATTACAACAGTTTCTTATTTGCTCTTCTTGCCTTTAGTATCTCCCCCTTCAATTCATCATCAACATTGCCATCATAAATTGCTTTCTAAAAACTAAGGCTGCCTATATATAGCAAAGACTACCTAGCTGATCTCTAGATCCATTCGTTCCTCTTCCAAGGAATACAGGTAGACCATGTTTTCCAACCATTCCTGGAGATAACTCTAGGCATATGACCGAGTCTACAAAATAAAAGTATTGAGTACCATTTCCAGGACTAGTCCATACAAAACTCCCATTAGTAATCATATATGCTCTCCTTTTTTCTAGCTTAATGTAGATAAACATGTCAACTGTTTGAGTCACATATAAACATCAGTGGAGCCATAGGATGAAAAGAGCCTAGGACCTGGGTCAAACCTGTGAGAACTTCCAACTAACTTGGAAGTTTGAATTTAAGTTAATGAGAAATAAATTATTAATTTTTGAGCCATCATAAATTTTTAGGTTAGTGTGTAACAACAGAAGCTGATATTGTCTAATATACCATGCTATTTCCTCTGGTCAAAATCTTTCACCCATTGGCTATCACTAAGTTCTCAGTATCTCTGGCTTATAGAACCAGAGGACAGAGTTCATGCAATTATAGCTATTAGAAAGTCAAGGGAGAAAGAATCCCTAAAAGATGATGAATAGAGAGGTTATACCCCACATTTTGTGCATAAACTCTGCCCAAATCTCTGGCTGATCCTGGAACCATAAATATTTGGAGCAGACTCCATCTGAGAATAAAGGAACTGAATCCAGAATTGAGCTATAACCCAAGAGGCAGAGTTTGCTGTTTGAGTCAATAAGTAAATATATTGAATTGCTTGCTAAGGTGAACAACAACACAACAACAACATTCTTTAAAGGAATAGAACAGAATTCAGAGTTTCCACAACATAACACCACCAATGTCAAATATGCAATCCAAAATTATTCAATATACGGTATAATAAAATGGGACACATTCCAAAGAGAAAAGATGACTTTTCTTAAAGATTCACTCCAAGGTAACCCAGATATTGTAATTAACACACAAGAATTTCAAATTAGCTAGTATAACTATGCTCATGGATATGAAGGAAGATATTCTTATACTAAATGGGAAGAAAGTAAACCTATTCAAATAAATAAAAATACCAAAAAGACAAAGAGAAGTTCCACAGTAAAAATTACAAAATTTAAAATAAAAGGTGCAGAAATCTAAGTCATGAACATCCCTAATTCTCATTTGCCTCTTCATATTCAAGTCAATTTGGGCGTATTTACTTAGGTCACCTTTCCCTTTCTCTGGAAACTGCCCAGAATCCAGGGATAAGTCTCCTCGGGAAATAATGTGATTCTTCCTCTAGAATTCTGAGAGCCAAATATTCTTGGGCCCCTTCATCCAAGATTTATTAATTATACAATCACTCGTGGAATTTTAGAATTGGGACATAATCTTAGTCTGTCTCAGGTTTTTAATTTGAGATGTCATGTCGATTCAAAATTAGGTAAGTGGCCCTTGCAGCCTTGAACAGGGGTAAGAAAAACATCATTCATCTGCAGAGAAAAGAAGGAAAGAAATTGCAAATAATATTAAGGATGATGATGATAATGATGATAATAATTCATGAAGAAATTAAGACTGTGGGAATCACTGATTTCTTTCTTATTTCTGGTTCCAGTCACTCATTAGGCTTTATAATGATTTCTGTCCTTGGGTTCTCTGATATAACCTTATATTCTTACAATAAATTCAGTTTCCCAATTTTCAGTTTGTTTCTGTTACTAGCCATCAAAAAAATTTCAATTACGTGACTATATATATGTCTATTCTTTGGTCATTGGCCTCTTTATGAGGCCCTGTATATGGCAATAGTTCAAGGCTGAGAATAAGAAGCAATATGCACATGAAAAAAGGGCACCTTCTCAAATTGAAAAGTAAAGCAATCAACTGAGAATGAAATTAGAATTATAATTTATAATTGAGTGGTCAGGTACTTCAGAGAAGTCAAATGTGATTAAATTGACATGCTAATAATTATAACAGTTAATCCAAAGAAAAATATACTATCAGTAACATGACACAGAAAACGGGAATTATAGGAAAAATTTATCATCATTGTCTTTACCTAGGTTGTCTATTTAAAGGGTCTATTGATTTAGGAACCTAAGAATCTGGTGTTAGACTAGGTATATCCCAGCCTGAGATAGTCAGACTTTGATCTTCTAACTCCTTTTTTCTCTCATATCCATTGTTGTGAAGAAAACTTGTGGTTATCATTTGATTTCCAATATAGCTTTCCAACAGGGAATTAATGATTGTACCAGTAACAAGAATATTTTAACCTGATTAAAAGTTGATTTCGGTTAAGGTAAGGCAGATCCCTTGTAGTAAATAAGTCTAGATTCTGTAAAAAAAAATACAAGGGATTTGAAGTCCCAAGTAGTGGAACAGAACAGAACCTCCCCAAGTCCAGATTTGCAATCCTCTCTTTCTAAATAATGACCCAATCTTGTCATTCTCTGTAACTAATATATACGTTGTTCAACAGTGTTTACTCTAGTTTTGAATACTCCTTGAATATTTGGAACATCTTATAGTAGCTTCAAACCAGAAATACATTTGTCTCAAGTAGGAACTATAATATATGTGGCTGATGTATTTTATTATCAGTGTAATAGAACAGTGTTACTCTTGAATATAAAAAAACAATCTACATGTATACAAATATATTGTGGCATTTCCAGGTAAAGCTGAAAAATGTAAATTGTAAGAATGTTAAATATAAAGCATAATATACATTCACTATGATAATGTCTTATTTGGAAGTAGGAAAATAAAATATGCTCTATATTCTCTACTGTAACTGCATTTTCAAAATGGAAAACAGTTGATATTTGTACAGAAGGACAAATTAATAAAGAATATTTGCTTCTGCCATTGAGTGTTCCAATATAGAGCTTCTTAAGCTACCATGTGTGCCCTGGAAAATGGTTCTATATAATCACCACTTTGTTAAATTATATTTTAACCATTATTTAAAATAAACTTGTAATAAATCCATATGCATAATAAAGTCTATTTTTCTATAGATTACCCTCTCTAATACCTATTTACCTCCACCAATTTGAGATGATAGTATGTAGGAGAACTGTGTGGCCAACTTCAAAGGCTTTAGTATACCACCAGTCAATGTTGAAGTTATTTTCTCAAATGCTTATAAAATTTTTATTTCTCACAAATTGAACATTCTTAAAATCAACTGTATCTAAATGAAAGAGCTTAAAAAATACATATGCAATTGGTAAGCAGAAATTTAAATAAAAATATGAAAACTTGGTGCCTTTGTAGTTGAGTTTTAATATGGAATGTGATGTTAATATGGTTCAACAACTTGCTACCTTTTCATTTGAGCCACTGTTTGTATGGACAAAGCAAGTCATTTCAGAACACTTGCCTATTAAATACATGATAATTCAAAAGCAAGCCAAAAAGACAAAGCAGAGGAATGAACATGGCCTAACAACTCAATGCAAATACATGACGGAGAGACTACATATTATGCTTTAAAAAGAATAATTTTGTGTTTTAAAAATAATTTAACTCAGTATAAAACTATGACACAAAATAGTTCTGTAAGCATAGGAATTCTATATGTTGCTATAAATGTTCATGAAAATATTAGTAATTTCACTTAATATCTTATTCTAACACTTAAATAAAAGTGTTATCGCCAGACACAACTCTCAATTTCAAAGTATTAGACAGCATTTTATTACAGTGAAATATTGTTAACTTTTCTATAAAAAAGCAGAAGCACATGCCTTGGAACTGAAATATCTGAAGTCATAAGCTATGGTATTGATCAAGTATCAATGTTAATATTCTGTGAAAATGTCTGGGAAGTATAATCTTACTATCAATGTCTTTCTATAAACATTTTGTGTGCATTTTCGCCTATAAAATTAATTCAGTTACAGGATTTTACAAACCTGGCGAAAGTGTACCCTCTTGTAAATCTTGTCTTCACATTATTGGGTAGAGGCAAAATTTGAGATCAGATTACATTTGCTTCTGGCCCCTTTATCCTTTCCTTTAATGCTTCAAGTTCAGGCCTTGCCTTTAGGAACAGTGTTGTCGTAGCCTGTATTCATTATTTAGTACAAAGGTTAACCTCCATCCAAAAGGCATTGGAGGCTCATCAATACCCAAGTCTTTTTCCTTGTCATCTCCCTAGAGATCAGATTTAAGTAACAGCATCAAAGTTTGGGTCTCTGGGGCCATAGGAGTTCTGGAAATGGTGTAGGCATCTCTATTATTTCTGAAATTGGATGGAAAAATTAGCTTAAAGGGGAGCAGAATTTGTCACCCCCAAATATGCCTATTTGGAATGAGGATTATTTTGAGCTAGTTATTTAAAAAAAATGAACACAGGAGAAGCTATGAAACCCAAGTAAATTTAGCCCACTTGAAAAATATTTACATGCATAAGAGAAATCTCCATTTGTAAGAATGCCTCTTTCCTGTAACAGGAATGAAAGGATGCTTCTAAATCTCTAAAAACTCTTATTAATGGATAAGGCAAGGACTAAATCTGCCTAACAACCTTACCCTTGTTTACTAGCTTTTCCTGATAAAGTCTCATAACCGACCCCTATCTCCAACATCTTTTGTCTTTATATGGAGATAATCCATAGGGTGACTGCTTGAGCTATTTTGAGGAATTGCTCAATTTTCCTGTGTCTCTCACATATATACAAGAGTTATATGTGCTATTAAATGTCTTTGTTTTTCTCCTGTTAATTTCTCTTTTTGATAGAGGGATGTCTCAGCTAAGAATCTAGAAGGATAGAGAGAAAATTATTATTTTTTTCTATAGTTTTGGCAGCTATGAGGAAACTTTCTGAGTAACCGTATTTGCCCTACAAAATTGGTAGAAGATGGCAAAGTTTAAGAATTCTTACCAAAGTCAGATCTCCCTAATCTCATTCTGTAGTGCATGGTCAAAAGAAGGTAAAATTCACCTTGTCCCTTTCTTTCCACATGTAGACTAGCGAGATAAAATATGTGAACTAGTTCTTGGGTATAGTGACTTGGGTAAAAATTTGTGATGGCTATTCTTGTTTCTGTTGGTTCTCTTACTTCCAGGGATCTTTCTTTCTTTTTCTCTTCTCTCTATTCCTTCCTTCCTTCCTTCCTTCCTTCCTTCCTTCCTTCCTTCCTTCCTTCCTTCCTTCCATCCATCTTTCTTTTGTCTCTGTCTTCTTCTGTGTCTTGATAACTAGGCTTTATGAGCAGTGAAACATTCCAATTGGTCACTACCAGCCAAGGATACATGTACATACAGCCAAATAGATTATGGATCCAAGAAGCAGCATTCTCTTTGTCCAATCATTCCAGCTATCCGAGGAGTTTGTCATAAAGAGTAATGATCTATTTATGGACCTCTGTAGTCTCAACCTTCTTTGTCCCATTATGTTAGAGTAATGGAAAGTTATAGCAATTAAATATATAGAAATATAGAAAATATATAGAAATAAATTGAGATATATTATTAAAAGCCATTAAAGTGAGTGAATAAGGCTATATACCAGGGCTTGGGAACCTATGGCTCATGAGCCAGATGTGGCTCTTTTGATGGCTGCATCTGGCTCACAGACAAATCTTTAATAAAAAAATAATAACGTTAAAAATATAAAACATTCTCATGTATTACAATCCATTCATTTCCTACCGCTCATGTTCATGGTTGCGGCTGGCTAGAGCCAATCACCGCTGTCCTCCGGGACAACACCAAATTTTTATTGGATAATGCGTAACATACATGGGATCTTGTATAGCTCTCATGGAATTACATTTTAAAATATGTGGTGTTCATGTCTCTCTCAGCCAAAAAGTTTCCCGACCCCTGCTATATACCCTCTGGGCAAGAGCTACCTAGTGTGTAGAGATGTGATAGACAAGGCCATGCCCTCTGCACAGGGCCTAGTCAATGTGTATGTGAAATTATATATAGATTAACATAAAAAAGATCTCCCTGTGAGGAACTCCTTAAAAGTGGCTTGATGTGATAATCCCGTAGATTAACACCTCTTAGAAGGTTTATGTCAGAAAAGGGAATTTAAACCAACAGGGTCCCAGCTACAATCAATTATCTAGACTTCGGGCCTCTCTCACCAAGAACAAGTGAGAGGAACACACTGTCTGGGCCCCATTAAGCTGTACCCAGGCACGTCATAGGATCTGTGAGTAATAAACTGCCTGTGTGATTCTTGCAACTGACTTGTATGTTGGCCGTGTCTTTCCTCTGGTGGCGATTGGTCTCAGTACCAATAAGAAGAATCCTTACAGCTGCCTCAAGAGTAGTCTGAAAAAGGCCACCAGCCTTGCTGTTTAGCAGGAGTGTTCTACTGCATGGGGAAATTGAATTGGGGACACAAGATCGATGTAGAGCTTGGGCTCTACTGGGACACATTAGTACTGGAAAAGTAGCATTCCATGTAGTGCCTGCATGGTATCAGAAAATAGTGGGTCTGCCACTGAAGGCATCTCATGTTTTCATGAGAAATTGAAGAGACCATTTGCAGTACATCATTCTTACCATCCGTGACAAAATTTTTACTTTCTTAGGCTAACTTTGGAAGTAAACTTTTGGAATTTTTTTGTCTCTTTTGAGATGCCTCTAGAGTCCACTGTTTAGCCATAAAAAAGCTTATTGGTTTGTATAACAATTGAGATTCATACAGAATCATGATCATCAACGTTTTGTATTTGATAGGCATAATCTAGATGACAATGTTTAGGGTTATTTTAGTTGGAAAACTCACTGATGTAAAAAAGCAAACTCCATTGCATGGGCAGGTCAGTCCTTTGATATTCAGGCTGCAATCAATTTCTTTGGGGAATTGAAGACAACTGTATTTGTTTTGCAAATCTTTGTAAAACCAGAACTGCACTAAGTCTACCTGTCCTTACCAATTTCAAAACCTCACCTATTCTTGTCAAAATGCTTGTGGATATTGGGACAGCAAAAACAGAATTGTCATGTACTTGAGAAAAAGAAAAGAGTAAAATGTAAATAGTAATTAACTTAGATATGTCATATTAGGCAAATATATCTCAGGAACTTGTTAGAGAAAACTTGGATACCCTTTTTGTGATTCTTGATGTAGATTATTTTACTCCCAAAGCTTTAGCCTAGTAGGTAGATTTAACATATTCCAATTGCCAAAGCAATTTTGGATCCAACAGTTCTTTTATGAAGTAGTGAGTTTTTATTACTGCACATGATTCGTTACTATAATTTCAGAAGAAAAGCTATAAAGGTCTCTGCATTTGTCTGTATATATGTTTAGTTGTGTGTACACATATATATTGTAGATATGTAAAATTTTTCTACCTCTGGATGATATTGGCAAAATTAGTTGGAAAAGGAGCTCTTTTAATTGGGTTAAAGGACAAGTTCTTATGAAGATTAGGTAATCTAAATCTCTCAGAAATATAGAAACAATACCAAGTGTTTATCAAATTTCTGTAATATTGATTAATCTTTAATAGATAAAAGCTGGTTGAAGTTTGTTGGTCTAATTAAAATAGATATGTGTTAGAGTTAAAAGCATTAAATATACTGCAGATAAATAACAGTATACCCTGATTTGTTAGTAATATTCATGTTATCTGTTATAAAATTTGTCAACAAAGGAAATAGTTTGAGATGATGGCTGACTTTGCCCAATGTCTCATGAAGTTTTTATGAACAGTCTACACATGACTTTTGGGAACAAGTGATTTATATAAATGTAAGATTTAGATGTAAATGGGATAAGAGTTTTTAGGTGAACTTTTCAGTAATAATTGTCTTATGGTCTGTCTATTTAAATAATAGTTTTTCCAAATACCTTTGGTAACTTGAAATCTTAGTATTTTTGATAGTTAAGTTAAATAATGGATAGCCATTGAATATCTAGATCAATTCCAAATAAGATAAAATGATAAAATAATGAAACAATGACTGAACATAGGTTTATATACTTTTGGTTACTTATTGCAGAAGAACTGAAAATATTTGGGTCTATTAGTAAAAAAGTGTCTTGTACCAAAATAAGAGTGTATTATTTTTAAAAAATATTTTATTTACTCATTCTAGAGAGAAGAAAGAGAGAGAGGAGGGGGAAGGGATGAGCAGGAAGCATCAACTGCCATATGTGCCTTGAACAGGTAAGCCAAGAATTTCGAACTGGCAACCTCAGCATTACAGGTGGATGCTTTATCTGCTGTGCCAATACAGGTAAGGCAAGACTATACTATTAAAATAGGGTACATTTTCTTAGAATTTATTAAATATATTCACAAATTTGCCAATCTACAAAAAGCTAGTGCAAACTACAGTCCAGTTGTTTACTTCTTCATTTTCACTCTATCTTCAAGTTTATAAGGGTTAAGAAGTCTAATTAATGCTTGACCAGTGTGGGTGCAGTGGCTAGAGCTGCATGTTGGACACTGAGGTTCGAAACCCTGAGGTTGTATACTACAGCATGGGCTCATTGACTTGAACACAGGCTTGTCAGCTTTATTGTGGGGTCATTGGCTTGAATGCAGGATCATCAACATGATCCCAAGGTCCATCCCAAGATCACTGGATTGAGCCCAAAGGAGTTACTAGCTTGGCTTGAGTCTCCCTGCCCCCACCCACATCAAGGCATTTATGAGAAGCAATCAATGAACAACTAAAGTGATGCAACTAGGAGTTGATGGTATTCATCTATCTCCTCCCTCTCTCTCACCTTACCTGACTCTATCTCTTTAAAAATCTAAATAATATATGTAATTAAAGCTCCTAGAAATAATAAGAGAAACAAGTCTGTATGCAAAGAGAGTAGGATGTGTTTATTTGGTTAGAAAATAAATGAAATATAGAGATGCATTTTTATTGAGTGAAATAAAAGTCATTTTGTACTACAGGGAAACTGGATATTTCAGAATGGAAGATAAAAAAATGAAGGACCCACTAAAAGCATACAGAATGTTGAAGATAGAGGGAAAGAGAATGAGAAAATTTTACCTTGTGTAATCAAGCTGGATAAATTTGAATTGTTATTATAAAGATTTAAAAAATAAGCTTTAAATCAATAGTGTACCTATGTAAAACTTGAACTTAATTTTTCTTTCATCTGCTAAAAGGAAACTGTTCTCTTAGACTTTAGGTCTGCCCTTGATAAAGGGATTGTAAAAGGCTTTTCTTTTCTTTTTTTTCTTACAGAGACAGAGAGAGAGTCAGAGAGAGGGAGAGACAGGGACCGACAGACAGGAACAGAGAGAGATGAGAAGCATCAATCATCAGTTTTTCGTTGTGACTCCTTAGTTGTTCATTGATTGCTTTCTCATATGTGCCTTGACTGTGGGCTTTCAGCATACCCAGTAACCCCTTGCTCGAGCCAGCGATCTTGGGTCCAAGCTGGTGAACTTTGCTCAAACCAGATGAGCCCGCGCTCAAGCTGGCGACCTCGGGGTCTCGAACCTGGATCCTTCACATCCCAGTCCGATGCTCTATACACTGCGCCACCGCCTGGTCAGGCTCTTAACATTTAAAAAAAATATTTATTGACTTTACAAAGAAGAAAAGGGGAGTGAGAAGTATCAACTCATAGCTGATCCACCTCAGTTGTTCATTGATTGCTTGTCATATGTGCCTAAACTGGGCAAGCCAGGGCTTAGAACCAGCAACCTCAGTGTTCCAGGCTGATGCCCCATCCACTGCACCACTACAGGTCTAGCAAAAGAATTTTCTTTGCATTTTAAATTATCTGCCTAAAAAGCAAAGATTATGTGTTTAACCAAATTAATTTCCTATGCTTCATGTTGTTTTAATCAGGTATTTGATTTTTAAGAAAACTGAGCCTGATCAGGTGGTAGTACAGTGGATAAAGCATTTGATTGGGACAGGGAGGACCCAGGTTTGAAACCTCAAAGTCGCTGGCTTGAGGGCGGACTCATCTGGCTTGAGGGCGGACTCATCTGGCTTGAGTGGGGGCTCATCAGCTTGAGAGTGGGGTTGCTGGCTTGAAGGTGGGATCATAGACATGACTCCATGGTTGCTGGCTAGAGTCCAAAAGTTACTGGCTTGAAGCCTAAGGTCGCTGGCTTGAGTCCAAGGTTGCTGGATTGAACAAGGGGCTACTTGCTCTGCTGTATTCTCCCTCTCCCTCGGTCAAGGTACATATGAGAAAGCAGTTAATGAGCAACTAAAGAATCCACAACGAAGAATTGATGCTTCTCATCTCTCTCCACTCCTGCCTGTTTGTCCCTATCTGTCCCTCTCTCTGATTCTGTCTCAGTCACAAAAAAATAAAATAAAATTGAATTCTTTCTATATTAAAAGACCAAAGTTTTGCTCACAACTAATGTGATAAGATACCAAAGAACTGTAAAACTTAGTATTGGCAACGCCAATCTGACCTGCATTTGCCTTTAAAATGTTTTACTGTCACTTTAGTTAAATACACTACTAAATACTGTTTCATAATTATCAGTGATGCTTATTTAGTCAAGGGTCCAAATCTGATGATACTTTTGACAAACTTCTCAAAATAAAATTCCTAATGAAGCCTTATTTGACCTGTAACTTTCATATTTTCTAGAGGGACCCTGGAACACTTCAAAATATTTGTTCTGTCTCTTTATAAAAGAGAGATATTAAGCTAATTAGGCTGTATTTTATGTTAAATTACATGGAAAGCATTGTCAAATGAGAAGTAATACATACTAAGACTTCTTTATGTTGCAATTACATAGGTATACTAGCATTCTAGAAATCCTAAATTTTTTATCTGCCTTTGTATGTTATTGGTCATAATTTTAGCTACCTTAAAATATGTGTCACAGGAATAAGCAAATTTCTTTGTCAACTGAATTGAAATGAACCCTCAAGAAATCTTTAACCATGGCCATTTTTAAGTCTTTTGTCATTTACATTTATTGTTTTGCTCTAATGCATTTGTAAAAGAGTTTCTGCATAAATGTGCAATCTTCAAGGAGATTTTTGGAAAAAACTCTGGCAAACACAGGTTTCTGATAACTTTAAGATTAGAAAACTGAAGTGGGTAAGAATTTCCAGAACTAATGAAAAGCTGGGCCCTGGCCGGTTGGCTCAGTGGATAAAGAAGATGTGGCACATATACACTATGGAATACTACTCAGCCATAAGAAATGATGACATCGGAACATTTACAGCAAAATGGTGGGATCTTGATAACATGATACGAAGCAAAATAAGTAAATCAGAAAAAAACAGGAACTGTATTATTCCATACGTAGGTGGGACATAATAGTGAAACTAAGAGACATTTTTAAGAGTGTGGTGGTTACGGGGGGGGGGGAGGGGGGAATGGGAGAGGGATAGGGGGTGGGGAGGGGCACAAAGAAAACAAGATAGAAGGTGACAGAGGACAATCTGACTTTGGGTGGTGGGTATGCAACATAATTGAACGACAAGATAACCTGGACTTGTTATCTTTGAATATATGTATCCTGATTTATTGATGTCACCCCATTAAAAAAATAAAATTATATATATATATAAAAAAAAAAAAAAAAAAAAAAAAAAAAGAATTTCCAGAACTAATGAAAAGCTGGGCCCTGGCCGGTTGACTCAGTGGTAGAGCATCTGCCTGGCGTGCGGGGGACCCGATTTTGATTCCCGGCCAGGGCATATAGGAGAAGCGCCCATTTGCTTCTCCACCCCCCCTCCTTCCTCTCTGTCTTTCCCTTCCCCTCCCGCAGCCAAGGCTCCATTGGAGCAAAGATGGCCCGGGCGCTGGGGATGGCTCCTTGGCCTCTGCCCCAGCCGCTAGAGTGGCTCTGGTCGCGGCAGAGCGACGCCCTGGAGGGGCAGAGCATCGCCCCCTGGTGGGCAGAGCATCGCCCCCTGGTGGGCGTGCCGGATGGATCCCGGTCGGGCGCATGCGGGAGTCTGTCTGACTGTCTCTCCCCGTTTCCAGCTTCAGAAAAATACAAAAAAAAAAAAAAAAAAAAAAAAAGAAAAGAAAAGCTGGATTCAAGCAGAACAAAAAAGTAATAATGTGGTACTGAATGAAATGAGGAGAAGGATTATTATTCTCATTTTTTTCCTGAAACATTTGCTGTTTTTAATGGTTTGTTTTTAAGATTTAAGAAAAAATTTCTCTCAAGCTACCGATATCTTACAAGAATTTGGCAAAGTCTACCTTTGAGAACAAAGATCAAACAATTTTTTTTCTCTACAGATGACTCTAGAATTTGGAAACTCTCAGCGAGTAAACATTTTTATTTTTACAGTAATATGGTTATTTGTATGAGTTCAGTAAGAATCTGTGCTTCTTGTAACAAGACAGTAGGAAACTGGTTATAGCACCAAGACTTTGATTGAAATGTCATATTTGAGAATGATGGGCATAAAATCAGATATGACCACACAGCTTTAAAGAATTAAAGTTGGAGCCTTGGCTATTGGCTCAGTGGTAGAGCGTCGGCCCAGTGTGTGGAGCTTTGGGTTTGATTCTTGGTCAGGGCACACAAGAGAAGTGCCCATCTGCCTGACCAGGCAGTGGCGCAGTGGATAGAGTGGGACTGGGATATGGAGGACCCAGGGTCGAGACCCCAAGGTCGCCAACTTGAGTGTATGGGATCATCTGGTTTGAGCAAGGCTCAGCAGCTTGAGCCCAAGGTCACTGGCTCAAGCAAGGGGTCACTTGGTCTGCTGTAGCCCCCGGTCAAGGCACATATGAGAAAGCAATCAAAGCACTAAGGTGCCGCCACCATGAAGAATTGATGTTTTTCATCTCTCTCCCTTCCTGTCTGTCCCTATCTGTCCCTCTCTCTGACTCTCTCTGTCTCTGTCACACAAATAAAGAGAGAAGGGCCCATCTGCTTCTCCACCCTTCTGCCTCTCCTTCATCTCTATCTCTTTCTTTCCCTCCCGCAGTCAAGGCTCCATTGGAGCAAAAGTTGGCCCGGGCGCTGAGGATCGCTACATGGCCTCTGCTTCAGGTGCTAGAATGGCTCTGGCTGCAAAGAAGCAACGCCCTAGATGGGCTGAGCATCACCCACTGGTGGGCATGCCAGGTGTATCCTGGTCAGGAGCATGTGGGAGTCTGTCTGTCCACTCTTCTAACTTTGGGAAAATACAAAAAAAAGAGAGAATTAAAGTTGGCCCTGGCCAGAATCCTCGCTTGGTTGAAGCATTTGCTTGATATGTCAGGATTGTGAGTTCAATTCCCAATAGAGCACATACAAGAATAGATCAATGTTTCTCTCTCTCTCTCTCTCTTTTCTCCTCTCTCTAAAATTAATAAATTTAAAAAAAAATTAAAAAGACCTAAAGTTGACTTTACGGAGCCAATAAAGCCCCTTGGAAAAACATACCTTGCTTACAGAGTTTCCCACAACCTAAGGAGTAAGGAAGTGAGTAAAGAAGGTCCCTTCTTGGCAGGTGCAAAATCTCATGATATTTTAGTGACATCAAGAAGAAAGAAATTCACTTAAATCTATAGGTATTTCAGATAAAATCTGATGGTGATTCCTTGGATTGGCTTCATAACCTCGGAACTTTTTGGAGTTCAATCTAAGATTCTTTTTTTTTAATTAATTAATTAATTTTTTTTACAGAGACAGTGAGTCAGAGAGAGGGATAGACAGGGACAGACAGGAACGGAGAGAGATGAGAAGCATCAATCATTAGTTTTTTGTTCCGCGTTGCAACACCTTAGTTGTTCATTGATTGCTCTCTCATATGTGCCTTGACCACGGGCCTTTAGCAGATCAAGTAACCCCTTGCTGGAGCCAGCGACCTTGGGTTCAAGCTGGTGGGCTTTTGCTCAAACCAGATGAGCCCGAGCTCAAGGTGGTGACCTCAGGGTCTCGAATCTGGGTCCTCTGCATCGCAGTCCGATGCTCTATCCACTGGTCAGGCTCAATCTAAGATTCTTTATGAAAATGTATAGTATGGCAGATTTAAAATGCTTATATGATCAAACTCTATTCTTGCTGCATGTATATAAATTAAAGGGTCAAATTTAATTATACTACTCTTATTTTACAAATAAATTAATTTTATTTTGGTTATATATGGTAGAGATAAGGGTAATTTTAAAGAGAAAAAGTATGTTGGAGTAGTACACCTTAGATTCTAGTGCTGTTTATTGATTTGGAGGTTTTGTTTTCTACCTTTAAACTGGACTGATCCTGAATTTTCTGTTTTCCTCATATTTGGCTACAATTCCTGGAATCACTAAGACCAAAAGTTGCCCCTTTTCGTTTGAAGCCCTGCAAACTGGGTATGAAAGACTTGATATAGTCTTCAGAGAAATCACAATAGCTCATGTTTGACAATCTTCTTCATGCTTCTTGTTGTGTGGGCCACTCAGAAAGTTTGCAAGTATGGCTAATGACATCATCAGAGACATCAAACTGCAAACCAGAAAAGTCAATCAGAAAGCCTCTGCCTGCCCTCACTCTGTTCTGCAGCCTGGAATCTTGAAATATTCTTGACTGGATGGTCTCAGGACTCAAGACACTGGGTTTATAATTTTCCCCAACCATTAACCTTTGTTTCATAGAAATTCCTCTTACTGAATATCTGATTGTTAACACCATATAGGTCTATCTTTGGGGGCCCATCTGTAAGAGATTGGTTCAACAAGAAGGAAGGAATTAGCTTCTGGAAAGTGAACAGGAGCAAAATATACTGCCACTTTAGCATATTGACTACTTCAAGTTGTTCATTTTTAAGGAGAAGACACAAATGAAGATCACAAACCAGTTACCCTTTTATAAGAAACATTTACATTTAATAAGGGACATCTCTATTTGTAAGTGTGTCTTCCTCTCAGTAGCAGGAAGTGGTTGACTCAGTCTCTACAAATTTTATCAAATGGAGAACAAAAGAACCTAATTCTGCATAACCAGCATAGCTTTTTTTTGAGAGAGAGAGTCAGAGAGAAGGATAGACAGGGACAGACAGACAGGAACGGAGAGAGATGAGAAGCATCAATCATCAGTTTTTTTGTTGCAACAACTTAGTTGTTCATTGATTGCTTTCTTATATGTGCCTTGACTGTGGGTCTTCAGCACACCGAGTAACCCCTTGCTCAAGCTAGCGACCTTGGGTCCAAGCTGGTAAACTTTGCTCAAACCAGATGAGCCTGCGCTCAAGCTGGCGACCTCAGGGTCTCAAAACTGGGTCCTCGGCATCCCCATCTGACGCTCTATCCACTGTGCCACTGCCTGGTCAGGCAACCATAACTTTGTTTACTGTGCTTTTCCTGGTAGCCTCCCATAACTGGATTTTCCAACCCTCTTATATCTACTTTTGTCTTTAGCTAGAGATGATATTTCAGATGCTGGCATGGGCTAGTTTGGAGAATTGCTCAGTTTTCCTTGGTCTCTCCCATGTATAATATATAGGAGGTATACATATTATTAAACTTTGTTTTTCTTCTGTAAATCTTTTTGTTATAGGGGGCTTTCAGAAAATAACCTAGAAGGATAAAGGGAAAATATTTTTTCCCATAAAGGGACACTAAAGACTTTTTTTCTGTTAGCTGCCCCCAATTAAATACAAACTAACTTGATGGAGTAAAAACAAGTTTACTTTGTCATACAACAAATAAAAATACATGAGTAAAAATAATAACATTTAGTTTTGGTTGAAAGAGGTTTATATTTTACTATTCAACTAGGTATTGTTTATATCATATTATTTATAAATATATTCTTGACAGCTAAAGACCAAATAGTAGGCAATGCTTATAGAAGAAATAAATAACAAGGAAAATAAATGACTCAGCATTTTAATTATACTTCTACAGTGATGAATACTAATTTCTTAATGTGCAAGTTTCTGCATTAAAGTGTTAAATTAGCCTTGGCCCTTGTGAAATTTAGGCAAGCATAAAAGTTCAAATACATTATCACATATTAATTGCCAATAATGAATTGCATCAAATTAACGTGTTATTTTTAAAAAAATTAACAGATTCAAAATGAATCCTAATTAATGAACTTACCAATTATCAATCTTTAAATAAATATGAGTTTGTGTTCTGTTTTATGTGTATCCTATCCACATTTGCCTATGCAGTCTATTTACAACAATTTCTGAAAATGCAAAGGTTGGCTATAGCCTTTATCTGTGACCATTATTTAACTGTTCAATTCATTGTCACAGAATGAAAGCATCAAAGAAAATAACAGTCTATATATACTCAAAATATTTTATTTGGAAACAATTCTCTAAAAAAATTAACTTCATAAGGCACCCAAACCATATCATATATAAAACAGAAATAATTCAGATGGGTTACTGCACAATGAGACTTAATTTTCTCCCATTCTCTTAATATGCAGGGTCTAAAAAAAAAAAGCTTTCTTTCCCATTACCTCATCTTAAGTAGTTTTTCATATCAAACCGATACTCACACTCATGCTGTCACTGATAATGGATCTCGTGTCAAAGAAAAAGATCATAAAGGACCCAATAATAACTGCAATTATCAAGCATCTAAAATGTAGATCAAAGTGAATTTCCTGACTTTTCTACATGCAGTCACATCACAGTACTTCACTATTCATATCATGTGGCCCTGACAGGATATATTAATGTTCTCCATTATGAGAAGAATGGGGTTGGCACACTTCAGTCAGAAGATGGCAATAAGTAGTCATTATTTCTCTGTCTTATTTTAATGATTTCTCTCTGTGTGTGAGAGAAAGTGATTGTGTTTGTATATGTGTTTGTAAAATATAATCCCTAGACACACCACACTGTGTTTCCAGAGGTGATAGAAAGCTTTCAGGGAGATGTTAACCTCCCTATGAAGGACAGATCCAGGCAAGGATTTCATTTCTTTCAGATAGTACAATATTTTCCATCTCTGGGAATCACCTGACCTATCTTTGGAAGGACGACTGAATTATCTCAGAGGAAAACTAGGAGTACCTCTAGAAACTTGCCAGCCCGAGTCACTCCAATAACTCAAGTAATCTAATCTCCCTCTCCTCAAATCTTGTACTCCCTCCTCCCTCCAAAATGTTTCCTGATACACATTTTCTTTGAAAAATTTGCCTTTTCTTTTGCTACTAAATGCTTTATAAAATTTGTGCTAGGTATTCTGTAGGTAGATTTTCTGTCTTTGTAACTGCAAGTTTCCAGTAATTGAACACCATTTTGTTTATAGATTGTTTCTTTTTTTTTTAATTTTATTTTATTTATTCATTTTAGAGAGGAGAGAGAGACAGAGAGAGAGAGAAGGGGGGAGGAGCTGGAAGCATCAACTCCCATATGTGCCTTGACCAGGCAAGCCCAGGGTTTCAAACCGGCGACCTCAGCATTTCCAGGTTGACGCTTTATCCACTGCGCCACCACAGGTCAGGCTATAGATTGTTTCTATTACTTGTTTGGTGTGTTAGAAAAATACGCCACAAACATAGAAATAACCTCTAAATACACCTTCAACTGAAGTATTGTTGATGATCAGAACAGAGAAATATTTCTGGTTCTTTTTGTAAAGATCCATTTTCAACTCCAAGGAACATACTTTCTCAGTAATAAATTAGAGTCATAAGTTTATGCCATTTCTCAGCCACAAGATAAGTACAAACATTGTTTCATATTTTTCATGAAAATCGGGCACATATTTATTAAAAGGGAAATAAACAATTTGCATAAGGAAAAGGGCAAACCTGTATGCATAAAGACAGATGGGACCTAGTAATAAGGAAAAAAAATCTTTAGAGTTTTAAAAAATAATTTAAAAAAAAGGCAAAACACTTTCAAATTAGTAAATTGAAAAATCAATTAATTATGACAAAGTTTCAGTGAGTTTTAAGTATCTTGAGGTTAAAATAGCAACCATTGATTTGGGGTGGTGAGCATACAGTACAATTTAGAGATGATGTATTATAGAATTACATCTGTAACTTATTTAATTTTATTAATAAATGTCACACCAATAAATATAGCAAAAACATTTTTTAAAAAGAAATAAAAGGAAAAGTGTCAACCATTAACATATCCTAAACTCACTAAAAGATCATGTTTGGTTTTTTTTTTTTTTTTTTCCACAAATTTCAGTTGGTCAAGCTTGTTTCCACACTTAAACAGTTCTTAAATACTACTGTGAAAACAGACTGGTTTCTAAAAATAGTCTTAAATGTGTGGTTAAAATAACTTAAAACTTTATCATTAAATAAGTAAATATTATAATACATAGATTAGCCAATGAGTATACTTCACTTTTTTTCTATGGGGCAAAAAATGGCTCTGAATATGGCACAGCTGCTGACATCATTTACCACAATGGTAGTTAGATACAAGTTTCTGGAATTAAATGATCCAAGAAAGAAAATAATTTTATAGTCTTCTCCTCATGGGAGGATCTATAGATAGAGAGACTTTGAGATGGTTGACTTCATTAATACAATATGGTCACTATAATGGTGTTTTAGAATTGGGTAGTGGTTTATATAAATATCACTTTTATCACGGTTTTCAAAGGGAAAAGGACTAAGAAATATGAGAACCTGGCAGGTAATGGCACAGTGGATAAAGCGTTGACCTGGAATGCTGATGTCGCCGGTTTGAAACCTTGTTGTTGCAGGCTCTGAGCAAAGGCTCATCAGCATGGGGTCACTGGCTTGAGTAGGAGATTATCCACATGATCCCAAGACTCACCATCTTGAGCTCAAAGGTCACTGGCATAAAAAGTCCAGTGTCGCTGGTTTGAGCAAGGGGATATTGCGCAGCCCTGGTCAAGGCATGTACAGAAGTTCAATGTACAGTTAAAGTGAAAGCAACAATGAAGAAAACAAAAATAAAATAAAAATAACAGACTATATACAACAGGAAGCAGATATCTTAATATTACAGAACCATCAAAACAATTATTTTCTATGCTATAAAACATGAGCTCACAGAATAAGAAATAATGAATATTAAAATGTCAGTGGTATTCATGCTAAAGACCTACTTATTGGAGACTGAATCAATTTACAATCACATTTTATATTATATGTAAACATAAACGTGTAGTGTAGTGGTAAGATCAAGGGGTTCTGTAAACTACCAAGGTTCCAATATCAGCACATCATTTAAATATACCTGTTAACTTAGGCATTACTGAATCTCTCTGTGCTAGTTTCTTCATTTGTGAAAGTGAACAAAGAACAAGTATCCCATAGCTTACTGGAGAGAACTAAATGAGTTTGTTTATGTCCTTAGGATGGTGTTGAACATATAGTAAGTATTCACTAAATTTTGCAATTCTTATTAATAAAAAGGAACTGAGAATAATTTATAGATAAACAGAAGACCCAGTCATATGCAAAGTTGTAAAACGACTCAGTTTCCTTTAGAGAACTTCCTTCTTTCTTTAAACCTCCTTTCCTTTAAGCTTCCTCCTTTTTTCCCAAGTGGTCTTTTCCCCTCAAACTGTAAAACCCATCCACATCTACATCTTGAATCAAACAGTATAATCCAGACTTTTTCTTCCATAACATCCTGTATCCAAACAAAATTCATTCATCTTGTGATACATTCAAGTCAGTGCCATAAAACAGCATGCAGTGTGATGAACTAGAAGGTAGTGATGATATTTTAAACAGAGCCTCTAATGTCTGAATCCAAAGGAATGAGCATTCAGGGATTATTCAGAACTATTATTAATCCAAATGCTTCTGTTTGCTGACTCCCTCCTACATAGCTGAAAGCTAACTCCAGAGCTCCTAGAGCTTACGTTTGTATATCCAAGGGAAATTCAATATATAGTTTGGATATCTCATAGACATGCATATAACATGCTTACAATTTAACTCAAGTCCCATTTTTAATCACATTTATCTCACCTAGGTGACACTACAAGGCACCCAGAAAATGGAATCATCTCCGATTTCTCCTTCTTATATATGTACTACATCCAACTTATCACCAAATTTTATTGGCTTCCTTCAGAACTATATCTTGCATCTTTCCACTTCTCTGTTTCATATTCCAAGCAACCATTATTTCTTACCTTAATAACTACAGTAGTACCCTTCCTGGTCCCACTCCCAATCTTACCCACCTCAATCTACTTCCACACAATAATCAGCTTTAGAGTAATCGTTAAAAAATAACTGGACACTCTCTTCCCTTGTTTAAATGCCTTTAATGGCTTCCTCTGATATTTAGGAAGACATTTAAACTCATCAACATGGTTTCCAAAGTCTTGTGTGATGTGGCCGCTGCTTAGCTTATAGTTCCCTGTTGAGATATCCTTCCAGTCTACCACATTTTTGACACATTGGTCTTCTTGCAGTCCATCAATGGGGTCAACTTTTCTCAACATAAGTCCTTTGCACATGCTTCAAAGATTATCCCCATACTATCTTTGCTTTATCACAGCTTGTGTATTTTATCATAGTGCTAACATATACAGTTCAATACTTTTTCTTTGTTCATTTTATTTTCCCCTCTTTTGTCCACTAAATATAAAGTCCATTAGCAGCATCCTGCCATAGAAAGTACTCAACAAATAGATACAAAATGCATGAATCAACAGTACGTTTCAATATTTGAATGAATGATTAGAAAGGAATGCTTTTTATCTCTTACAAAACTACTTACCTAATACAACATCCAAGTGGTATTTTGATCATACAAAAGCTAACTATCCCTCAAAGGAGCTAACATTTTAAAGTTAAACATGACAGCCAGCCAGGGTAATACTATACTGCCAGTTCTTCTTTGCCATAAAATGTATTTTAGATAATACTTGCAAAGTGTTTTTGCTTTAAACCCCCTACTGAAATAGTAGGTCTAGCCATTTCTTATATAGATAATTAAAAACAAACAAACACCCTAGGAAATGAATTGTCACTTTAACCTGAGGTGGTAGTTTTTGAGTACTTAATATGTAATGTGATATAAAATCTTTCACAGGCCAGAACTTGGAACAAAACTGGGGTTAAAAGAAAAGGTATGAGATGGCTCTGAACTCAAACTTATTTTGGAGATTTGTTCCAAAGATGGTTTCTGCAAGGAAAAAATTAAAAGTATAACTTGATTAGAGTCATTTTTTTAAAAGAGATTAATAATAGTTACATGTGTCTATTTTATTCTAATAATATTGTAATGAAGTCAATTAAGTCACTCTTATCTACTCTAAAGGACTGAGATAGTATTTTTAAAATTTATTCATTTTAGAGAGGTGGGGGAGAGAGAGAAAGAGAAAGAGAGAGAAGAGTGAAGGAAGTAACAAGAAACATCAACTTCCATATGTGCCTTGAATAGGCTAGCCTAGGGTTTCGAACCAGCAATTTCAGCGTTCCAGGTTGACACTTTATCCACTGCGCCTCCACAGATCAGGTATAGTCTTTCAATCAAAGTCACTTTATTAGCTTTGGTATTGTTCCATCTCATGATATTAAAAAAGATTTTAAGGAATATTTAGAAAATTTAAAAAATCCCACAACATATTGTACTTTCACTTTCAGATTTCTTATTTAATCTAAGGAGAATATGACAATCTTATTTCTGTTATTTTGTGGTAATGTAATTGTTCTCTGTGAGAAAGTCATTTCTTACAAGGAACTCTCATCCTTAACTCTTTTAAGTGCTTTTGGTATCAGATTAAATATTAATTTGAAGTACATCTCTACTTATTCAGTTCAGTAGGTCCTGCTTATGAATGGTGGTCTAACACTTTCATTCTTTAGTACATAGTGATATGCACTGCATTGCTCTTCCACCAGGGATCACTATTTTGGAACAGATAGCAGACCTCCATGACCTCAGCATTTTATTTTATGAGCTTTTCTATCCAAGTCAATCAGGACTTTCCAATTTTAGAGCACAGGATAATCTTTCGGTTTTCTTGTTTCTAAAACAAGTACCTTTAGTACTACTATCTTGGGAACAAAGTCAAACATTAGATTTCTAGAATACTGTGCACTGCTGCAGAGAGCTGATTATTATATTAAATATAGACAATAGAGTTTATCAAACTGAATACAATTTTTTTAATAATTTTATTTTTTGTGGGGGGTGATATCAATAAATCAGGATACATATATTCAAAGATAACATGTCCAGGTTATCTTGTCGTTCAATTATGTTGCATATCCATCACCCAAAGTCAGATTGTCCTCTGTCACCTTCTATCTAGTTTTGTTTTTTTTTAATAAATAAATTTTTATTCTAATGGGGTGACATCAATAAATCAGGGTACATATATTCAAAGAAAAGAATTCCAGGTTATCTTGTCATTTAGTTCTGTTGCATACCCATCACCCAAAGAGAGATCGTCCTCCATCACCCTCTATCCAGTTTTCTTTGTACCCCTCCCACTCCCCCTCTCCCTTCTTCCCTCCCCCCACCCCCTAACCACCACACTCCTGTCCATGTCTTTTAGTCTCGCTTTTATGTCCCACCAATGTATGGAATCCTGCAGTTCTTGTTTTTTTCTGATTCACTTATTTCACTCCGCATAATGTTATCAAGATTCCACCATTCTGCTATAAGTGATCCGATGTCATCATTGCTTCTAGCTGAATAGTATACCATGGTGTATATGTGCCCCATCTTCTTTATCCAGTCTTCTATTTTTTTTACAGTGATTAAAAGCCTTTAAGCAAACTCTTGGCCAATACAGCAAGAATCCATTAAAGAGTAGTGTCCTTAACATGTTCACCAAGTCCAAGTTGGCCCGATCACCATGCCAAATCCCTAAAAAATGCAACCTAACCACAGTTCAGTCTGTTAGGAGCTGTCACAGGGAGCAGGAGTCCAGGAAAAGTCCACATCCAGGAAAAGTTTGCATGGCACTGGAATTGTTATCATCATTCTATACTTTGCAGCTCATGTCCAAGTCCCAATGACCGCTACTTCTACCTGGTAATGGTTCAGGTAGACTGGAAAAGCCATTTGTAGCATGCATGGATATGGAGCTTTTGTTCTCCTCTGCCTGGAGAGATGAGACCAGGTTGCCTTTCCCTGGAGCTCTGCAATTGTGGCATGGTAAAGAGAATCTTGGGATACACTAAGCTGGGTGGCAAAGGTAGATTCATAATAGAAGTTGGCAAAAGGGGGAAAGAAAGCTCTAAATTACGAGTAGGTCCCAGCCTGAAATATGAGTGGGGCATTGAGGTAGGAGGGATAAAGGAAACACTATATATTAAGCAAAGCAGCAGAAAATAGGACTATCAACACCCACAACAGAGATCTTTGAGGGAAGGATAAAAAACCTGACTATTCAGGCAAAACATAGTTAAGTGGCCCTTGTGCAAATGAGATCAGTTTACCTGCTTCTTGGAAGAAATACCCTAGGCTCGTCCACAGTGTCGTAGATGGGGCCAACGGCCCTGGGCACCTTCAGCCTTCAGTGGCAAACCCCAGCTTTCTGGGCAAGGTTAGGTCATAGGTGGCTGGAACAGGGCTGGAAGAGACTGAACCCTCCCTTGGAGGAGCGAGGGGGAAGCCTACCTTCCAAGGTCCCTGTTTCCTCACAGCAGAGGCATGTAAGCCTGGCAGGCTTTAGCTCAATGACCTTCCTTTCCACTATTGAAGCAGGACCCAGATGGCATTCTATGAGACCCCTTTGGGGTGTTGGAGCCTTTAAGGGTGTATCCTAAAAGCTGGTAATTCCCCTGATCTCTATTGGGCTTTTTCTGCCTCTAGTTATCTTAAAAGCCATGCTCAGAAGATCTCGCTGAGGGGTTGAGGATCCCCATCTGCCTATATAAATCTTTTCCATATATCTGGAGCTATTTGGAAAAAGAGAAAACAGTGTTATTAGCTGGATCTAATAAAGAAGGTAGTAGTTTGCAGGCGAAAAAGATTTGGTGTCTCCTGTTCATCAGCATTCCAAAGAAATGTAAATTTTTTTTTAAGTAAAAAACATGATACGGTAGACCTGTAGGAGTTCGAGGATATGACTACCCCCTTTAAAATTCTTTTTTAAATTGACCTTAAAATGTTTGCTAAGTACACTTTAATAATACCTTAACTTTAAAGATTGTAAGCATGACAAAATACAGTAAATGCTTTTGCTCCATACGCAGGAGCATTTTCAGTTTAGCTGGTTTAGGAGATCCAATAATAGAACAATGCATACAGACAATGAGCTATAACATGCTTAGCAGCCTCTCCTGCTCTGACAGAGGTTACTATAGATCCGGAATATGTATCCACTGTAACGTGGACATACGACTGTTTGCCAAATGAAGGTATATGAGTAACATCCATCTGCCAAAGTTGTCCTGGTAGGGGTCCTTGAGGGTTAACTCCAAATGAAGGGGCAGTATAGGACCCCTTAAACAGGATTTCCCAATCTGCCGTGCTGCTTCCCAAGAAAGTTGAAACTGTTTACACCGGGCTGCAGAGTTCTGGTGATGAATAGTATGAGACTGACTTGCTTGGTCTGTCTTGGTTGCTCCATATAATTTTCTATTGGGTAGCTTGATCAACAAGGGCATTCCTAGGCCCTGGTCTGTTGGCTCAGTGGTAGAACATTGGCCTGGTGTGCAGGATTCCTGGGTTCAATTCCCAGTCTGAGCACACAGAAGAAGTGCCCATTTACTTCTCCACCCCTCCCCCTCTCCTTCCTCTCTATCTCTCTCTTCCCCTCCCGCAGCCAAAGCTCCACCCCGGGCACTAAGGATGGCCCCATGGCCTCTGCCTCAGGCGCTAGAACAGCTCTGGTTGCAACAGCGCAACACCCCAGATGGGCAGAGCATTCCCCCCTGGTTAGGCATGCCAGGTGGATCCCGGTCAGGTGCATGAGGGAGTCTGTCTGACTGCCTCCCCATTTCCATCTTCAGAAAAATACAAAAAATAAATAAATAAAAGAAAAAAAATACTACCAGAAACCAAAAAACAAAACAAAAAAAAGGGGGGCATTCCCTTGTGCTAAAGCTTCAGGGAGCATGGAGGGAGCTTGAGTATGTCCTATGAAACATGGAGCTCTATGTTGACATATAAGTCTTTGAAGAAGGAGGAACTGCTGAAATAGTTCATCAGCATTTGTCCCTAAGACAGCAGTCTTTATAGTGGAAACACCATAAGTAAATATTTGCTGTCTGTCTATAGATTAAAGGGGGAATATGGCAAATGCTGAAAAGCCATGATCTTTGTGCCCTTTCCCTCCCCCAACCCCCTCCCTCTCCTCCCCCCACTCTGTAACCCCAACACAGTTGTCCATGTCTCTGAGTCTCATCTTTATGTCCCACCTATGTATGGAATCATATAGTTCTTAGTTTTTTCTGATTTACTTCTTTCGCTCAGTATAATGTTATCAAGGCCCATCCATATTGTTGTAAAAGATCCTATGTCATCATTTCTTATGGCTAAGTAGTATTCCATAGTGTATATATACAGGAAGGGAGAGAGATGAGAAACATCAATTCCTCGTTGTCCCACCTGAGTTGTTCATTGATTGCTTTCTCATATATGCCTTGATGGGAGGGGGGGGCTACCGCAGACCGAGTGACCAGCAACCTTGGGCTCAAGGTTAAACTAAAATCTTTTTAGTTTGATAAAGTCCCATTTGTTTATCCTGTCTTTTATTTCACTTGCCTGTGGAGACAAATCAGCAAATATATTGCTGCGAGAGATGTCAGAGAGCTTACTGCCTATGTTTTCTTCTAAGATGCTTATGGTTGCACGGCTTTGGTATATATATATACCAAAAGCTTTTTAATCCACTCGTCCTCTGATGGACACTTGGGCTGTTTCCAAATCTTTATTATTGTGAACAATGCTGCCATAAACATGGGGGTGCATTTCTTCTTTTCAAACAGTGCTATGGTGTTCTTGGGGTATATTCCTAACAGTGGTAGAGCTGGGTCAAAAGGCAGTTTGATTTTTAATTTCTTGAGGAATCTCCATACTGTTTTCCATAGTGGCTGCACCAGTCTGCATTCCCACCAGCAGTGCAAGACGGTTCCCTTTTCTCCACATCCTCGCCAGCACTTATTCTGTGTTGTTTTATTGATGAACGCCATTCTGACTGGTGTGAGGTGATATCTCATTGTGGTTTTAATTTGCATTTCTCTAATCATTAGTGATGTTGAACATTTTTTCATATGCCTGTTGGCCATCTGTGTGTCCTCTTTGGAGAAGTGTCTATTCATTTCTTTTGCCCATTTTTTGATTGGGTTGTTTGTCTTCCTGGTATTAAGCTTTACAAGTTCTTTATACATTTTGGTTCTTAACCCCTTATCAGACATATTGTCAAATATGTTCTCCCATTGTGTAGTTTGTCTTTTTATTCTGTTCTTATTGTCTTTAGCTGTGCAGAACCTTTTTAGTTTGATAAAGTCCCATTTCTTTATCCTGTCTTTTATTTCACTTGCCTGTGGAGACAAATCAGCAAATATATTGCTGCGAGAGATGTCAGAGAGCTTACTGCCTATGTTTTCTTCTAAGATGCTTATGGTTTCACGGCTTACATTTAAGTCTTTTATCCATTTTGAGTTTATTTTTGTGAGTGGTGTAAGTTGGTGGTCTAGTTTCATTTTTTTTCAGGTAGCTGTCCAATTTTCCCAACACCATTTGTTGAAGAGGCTGTCTTTACTCCATTGTATTTCCTTACCTCCTTTGTCAAATATCAGTTGTCCATAGAGCTGTAGGTTTATTTCTGGGTTCTCTGTTCTGTTCCATTGACCTATGTGCCTGTTCTTATGCCAGTACCATGCTGTTTTGAGTACAATGGCCTTATAATATAACTTGATATCCAGAAGTGTGCTACCTCCTGCTTTATTCTTCCTTTTCAAGATTGCTGAGGCTATTTGTGTTCTCTTTTGGTTCCATATAAATTTTTGGAATATGTGTTCTATATCTTTGAAATAAGTCATTGGTATTTTAATCGGTATTGCATTGAATTTATAAACTGCTTTGGGTAATATAGACATTTTAATGATGTTTATTCTTCCTAACCATGAGCACGGTATATGCCTCCACTTGTTTGTATCTTCCTTGATTTATTTTATCAATGTTTTATAATTTTCTGAGTACAAGTCTTTAATCTCCTTGGTTAGATTTATTCCTAGGTACATTATTTTTTTGGTTGCAATGGTAAAGGGGATTAATTCCTTGATTTCTCTTTCTGACAGATCATTATTAGTGTATAAAAATGCCTCTGATTTCTGACTATTGATTTTATATCCTGCCACCTTGCCGAATTCATTTATCAGGTCTAGTAGTTTTTTGACTGAGACTTTAGGGTTTTCTATATACAATATCATATCATCTGCAAATAATGATAGTTTTACTTCTTCTTTTCCAATTCGGATGCCTTTTATTTCTTTTTCTTGTCTGATTGTTGTGGCTAGGACTTCCAGAACTATGTTGAATAAGATTGGTGAAAGGGGGCACCCCTGCCTTGTTCCTGATCTTAAGGGGATTGCTTTTAATTTTTGCCCATTGAGTATGACGTTGGCTGTGGGTTTGTCATAGATGGCCTTTATCATGTAGAGGTATGTTCCCTGTATTCCCACTTTGCTGAGAGTTTTGATCATGAATGGGTGCTGGATTTTATCAAATGCTTTTTCTGCATCTATTGAAATTATCATGTGGTTTTTCTCCTTTCTTTTGTTTATGTGATGAATCACATTGATTGATTTGCGAATATTGTACCAGCCTTGCCTCCCAAGAATAAATCCCACTTGATCATGGTGTATGGTTTTTTTCATATATTGCTGGATCCGGTTTGCTAATATTTTGTTGAGGATTTTTGCACCTAAGTTCATCAGGGATATTGCCTATAATTTCCTTTTTTTGTGTTGTCTTTGCCTGGTTTTGGAATCAGAATTATGCTCGCCTCATAAAAGGAGTTTGGAAGTCTTTCTTCGTCTTGAATTTTTTGAAATAGCTTGAGAAGGATAGGAGTTAGTTCTTCTTTGAATATTTGGTAGAATTCACTTGTGAAGCCATCAGGCCCAGGACTTTTCTTTTTTGGTAGTTTTTTGATAGCTGTTTCAATCTCATTTGTTGTAATCGGTCTGTTTAGGTTTTCTGATTCTTCCAGATTGATTTTTGGAAGATTATATGATTCAAGGAATTTGTCCATTTCATCTAGGTTGTCTACTTTTTTGGCATACAGTTCTTCATAGTATTTTCTTACAATGTTTTGTATTTCTGTTGTGTCAGTTGTTATTTCTCCACTCTCGTTTCTAATTTTATTTATTTGAGTCCTCTCTCTTTTTTTCTTGGTGAGTCTCGTTACAGGTTCATCGATCTTGTTTACCTTTTCAAAGAACCAGCTCCTGGTTTCATTGATCCTCTGTATTGTTTCTTTAGCCTCTATGTCATTTATTTCTGCTCCGATCTTTATTATTTCCTTCCTTCTACTAGTTCTGGGCTTTACTTGCTGTTCTTTTTCTAATTCTTTTAGATGCAGGGTTAAGTTGTTTATTTGAGCTTTTTCTAGCTTCATGAGGTATGCCTGTAATGCTATAAACTTTCCTCTCAGGACTGCTTTTGCTGTGTCCCATACATTTTGAGTTGATGTATGCTCATTATTGTTTGTTTCTAGGAATTTTTTAATTTCTTCTTTGATCTCAATGTTAACCCATTCGTTATTTAATAACATGCTATTTAGTTTCCAAGTGTTTGAATGTTTTTCAATTTTTCTATTGTGGTTGATTTCTAGTTTAATGCCATTGTGATCTGAGAAAGTGCTCGATACGATTTCAATCTTCTTAAATTTGTTGAGACCGTTTTTGTGCCCTAACATGTGGTCTATTCTAGAGAATGTACCATGAGCGCTTGAAAAGAATGTATATTCTGCTGTTTTAGGGTGAAAGGTTCTAAAGATATTTATTAAATCGAGTTGATCTAATATGTCCTTTAAGTCTGCTGTTTCTTTGTTAATTTTCTTTCTTGAGGATCTATCTGATGATGTTAATGGGGTATTGAAATCTCCTACCATTATAGTATTGCTGTTGATCTCACCATTTAAGTCCATCAAAGTCTGCTTTATATATTTAGGTGCTCCTATATTAGGTGCGTAGATATTTATAATGGTTATATCTTCCTTTTGGATTGCTCCCTTTATCATTATGTAATGACCTTACTTATCTCTAACTATGGTCTTTGTTTTAAAGTCCATTTTGTCTGATATAAGTATTGCTACCCCATTTTTTTTTCATTTCCATTTGTGTGAAATATTTTTTTCCATCCTTTTATCTTCAGTCTGTGTGCATCTTTTAATTTAAGGTGTGTCTCTTGTAGACAGCATATGTATGGGTCCTGTTTTCTTATCCACGCAGCTATCCTATGTCTCTTGATTGGATCATTTAATCCATTAACATTTAAGGTTATTACTGATATGTAATTGTTTATTGCCATTTTATTCTTTAAAGCTGTATTCCTCTTTTGCTATATTCTTTTTTTTCCCTTTGATCTGTTTACAACAGGTCCCTTAGCATTTCTTGCAACCTTGGTTTGGTTGCAGTGAATTCCTTGAGTTTTTTCTTTTCTGTAAAGCTTTTTATTTCTCCTTCAATTTTAAATGATAGCCTTGCTGGTAAAGTAGTCTTGGTTGTAGGTTCTTGTTCTGCATTACTTTGAATATTTCTTGTCATTCCCTTCTGGCCTCAAGTGTTTCTGTTGAGAAGTCAGAAGTCATCCTTATGGGGGCTCATTTGTAGGTGATAGTCCTTTTTTCTCTAGCAGCTTTTAATATTTTCTCTTTATCGCTTAGCTTTGGTATTTTAATTATGATGTGTCTTGGTGTTGGTTTCTTTGGGTTTCTCCTTAATGGTGTTCTGTGCTTCCTGAACATGTGAAATGGTTTCCTGCCTTAATTGGGGGAAGTTTTCTTCTATGATATGTTTGAACAAAGTCTCTATCCCTTGTTCTTTCTCTTCTTCTTCAGGACACCCTATGATGCAGATGTTATTTCTCTTCATGTTGTCACAGAGCTCTCTTAGAGTTTCCTCAGACTTTTTGAGTCTCTTTTCTTTTTTCTGCTCTGCTTCCATGCCTTTATTTATCGTGTCCTCTATCTCACTGATTCGATTCCCTGCTTCATCCTTCCTGCTTTTAATTCCTTCCATTGTATTCTTTATTTCAGATATTGTATTTGTCATTTCTAACTGATTCTTTTTTATTATTTCAATGTCCTTTTTTATATTTGTTATCTCTTTATTTAGGTTTTCATAATGGCCATCTATGGTTGTTCTAATATCTCTGAGCATCCTAACAATTGTTATTTTAAACTCTGCATCTGGTAATTTGGTTATATCTGATTCACTTAGGTCCTTTTCTGGGGATTTCTCTTGGTTTATTTGTGTTGTATTTCTCTCCCTCTGCATTTTCTCTTCACGGAAGTGGCTGTGATCAGGTGCTCAGGTGGTCAAGCGTTGGTGGCCTTGGCCTTTGCCCCGCCCCCGTGTGTGACATTAATGCTCGGTCCTGAGGGCACTGGTGAGTACCTTGGCTCAGCTATGGGTCTCCGCCTGTTTCTGGGCTTTCGCCCTGCCCTTGCAGGAGGATCGTGCTCGAGGAATGGCTGATAGCCTTGGCTCTACCACCGGGCAGGACTGCGTGCCCAAGCTCAACTCAGTAGTGGAACTCCGCCTCTTCTGGGCTTTTGGCTCCACCCCCGTGTGTGGAGCCAACTACCAGGTCAGACCGCAAGCCTGTGTTGCACGGGCAGGGCAAAGCTGTGCTCCTGTGCGCTTGCTCAGGGGCTGGTCTCCACCCTTTCCGGGGTTCCCGCCCTTCTCCTGCAGGCTGGATTACAGGCTGCCGGCGTTGATCTTGACTGCTTTTGCATGCCCCCTCCTCCCCAGCCAGGCAAGATTGAGCTCACACCTGAGCCCAGTGGTGGCCAGCCAGCTTCCACCCCTGCCAGCAGAACCGCGCTTTTGTCTCCCACTGCCACCGGCCCTCCAGCGAGCCCTCAGCCGCGTGGGTGTGGGTATTGCAGCTCCGACCCTAAGACTCACTACTGTAGACCCAAAAGCTCCCTCCTTTTATGCAGCTCTGCTCTGAATGCCGTGGGGGAGCTTGTTTGGTTGCTCTCCTGCTTCCCTTTGCTGGTATTGCTGTTTCGGGGGGGAAATATTCACTTCAGCTTTGGGGAGTGAGTCGTCCCAGGGGTTAGGGTGGCTATCTCCCAAACTGTTTCTCCCTGTGCCTCCTAGATTACACTCTCTTCCTGTTACACTGGTCCTCTCCTCTCTCCCCATCCCCAGGAGCCCCGGGTGAGTGGTTGTGAGGGAGATTTTCTGCATGGTCCCTTTAAGAAGGATCCTGGGTCTGAGAAATCAGACTCTTTCTCACAAACAGTATCCTGACTTGTTTCCAGCTAAATACTGTCCTTATGCCTCTTCTGGGCTCTGGGGCTGCAGACTGGGGCTTTGTTCCTGGGGCTCAGGACCCTTCCCCCTCTGCTAAACTCACTTCCCGCCACGCGAGTCTCTCCCTGCTGCCGTTTGCTCCAGGGAGCTGGGCAGCCCTCTCCACGTTTCCGCTTTTTCTACCAGTCTCGGTGTGGCTTCTTCAGTGTTCCTTAGTTGAAGAGTCCTCTTAGTTTAGTCCAAAGTTGGTTTTTCCAGATGATAGTTCTTAAAATTAGTTTGTAATCCACTTTGGTTCTGGGAGGTAGATGTTGGTACGTCCGCCTACTCCAGCACCATCTTGTCTCCCCCAAATACAATTTTTATGTAATGTACCAACCTATATCTTCTAGAGGGCCACCTTAGTTTAAACATTTACTATAAGATTTACATGTTTATAATTGGATGTTTTATTTTAAAAATGTTTAACTGGGTTATGAATGATAATTATATATAAATAGCATAATTTTAGTATTTAAAACAGCCAATTAACTAGAATGAATATTTCCACAAATATTTCTACTAGTTGTCTTCTACAAGAATGTGATCAGATAAGGGGTGTATGTCAAATATGAACCAATTTTCTGGGAGTTGAAAGAAATAAATTTGTTCTATACAGCCCATACTATGGCTACTTTACTATGTCCCCCCACTCCTATTCTAACTCTTACTCTGAAATAGATTAGAATTTATATCTCTCATCATTTCATCTCCATAAGTAGACTGTAAACTCTTTGTGTATTCAGGTTGGATCTTACCCAATTTTGTGGCCCTTGATGTGCCTTCTATATGATAATGATTCAAATATTTGTTGAACTGAAATTTAGTGCTAATGTAACTGAACTGGATGGGTATGGCTGCCTATTTTCAGTTAGGAGAGTAGATAACCAAGGGCAACCTCCGGTTGATTATTCTCTTAGTAGTTTTACAAATCTCATCATTTTTAGGGTCTGCCCAAGATGATTTATAGGATCCTTTTCTCTCTGGCTTTTCAGTCACTAAGTATTCCTAGAGATTTGACAACCCAGGTATAAGATTACATTGATAAGACAGAGGGTTTATAATAGTGCAATACAAAAACATCTTTTCAAGGGCTCCCTATTTACTTGATGGCAGTTTTCAGAGCCAGTAGCATGACTTATTTTTCCCTGGAAACATAATTAAAGTGTTACCATTATAACTGAGCTAGTGCAGTGATAATAGCATTTGATGCAGGATGGGCATATTTAGTTGTCAATAAAGGGGTTAAGTTACCTGAAAAAGTTAGCTATCTTGGTATCTTTTTAAGTCCTTCTGTTTTACCCCCCACTGGGCTTATTAGTGTAGAGACAAATTATTGTACCTTAAAGTAGGGTGCAGCTAAAAGATGTGCTTGTTATCATGTTACATATCTATTGATATCACAGTATTTACGTCATCAATGGATAATAGAATTTGCTAGCAAGTGTCAGTAGCAGCTATAAATTTTGAATACCCTCAAGTAAAATAGTGTTTTTCAAAAGCTTAGAGTTAAGCAAAAATAGATTAGAAATTTTAATTCCATCTTATAACAAATTAAGCCCAGTTTATGATACTGAAAAAATTTTCACCTATATGTTCTCATTTCTTGTTTTTTTCTTTCAGTGGTCAAATATTTTAATCACATTAGAAAGTACTGAGTGATATAACAAACATCCATAAATCCTCCTCAAGTAACTAACAAATGTAAACATTTTTTATCATATTTACTTCATATCCCTTATTAAAGAATCAAAACATTTCAGTTACTCTTAAGCCCCATTCTTACTTCTCAATTCTATTCTGCCCCGCTGCTCCTCAGAGGCACCACTATCTTGAATGGGTATATATTATTTTCTTCAATCCTTTGAAGACCTCAAGCTCCTTTCTGCTTCTAAGCTTTTTTAAGGAAGGTTCCCCCTTGCAGATATGCTCTTCCCCACTTTCTTCACTAGCATATCACTCTCTCATCCTTTGAGTTTCAGCTGAAATGTTGCTTATTCATAGATGGCTTCCTAACACTACCCAAATTGTGTCTACCCCATCCTATTATGTTTCCTGTGGTACTTTTCTTATTTCACATGAGTACTCTTAACAATATCAATCTATTTGCGTGTTCATTTGTAAGTTTATGGTGTGTTTATTTGTGAAGCTCCCTGGGAAAGAGACCAAGTCTACCTTGTTCAAAGTTGAATACTTCCCACCTAACACAATTACTTACATACATAGGAAGTCAAAAAATAATTCTAAAGGACAAATCACTGTAACCAGTTACCAATATCATCCCTAATGAAATCTCAATGCTTAACTATGATCATTGACCCAACCAACATACTTTTAATTTCTATCCTAACCACATTTGTGACAGTCTGCAAAGAAATAGCTACTTGAAGCACTATATAATTAAGAGTACAAGTTATATTATATGCCTTGTAGGAACCTAAAACATTAAGGTATGTACATTTAAATAAATTTTATAGGTGATATAATTGTGTTTCCATAGACTTTAATGTTTTTTAAAAATCTTAATTGGCAGTAATTGCACTATTTACATGTTAATGAGCAGCACCTGGCCCCAGCTGGGTATAAAGAGGCTGACAATGTTTTATTTCACCTCCCTGGCAAAGAATTAAGCATATACAATTTTAAAAGGACCTGCTTGCCAGAAATAACACATTCATAGTTGGTAGGACAATATAAAATTAGTTTACACGTTTCACAATTCTCAAACTAATGGAAAATACTTTTCATGTTTAAAAGCTTTATGATACAAAGAGGACTTTACTTTCTACACTTGGTAATTATTTACAATTATTAAATTATTTTTGTCAATGAATGTGTCAGCAACTGGCTAAATGGAGAGCCAAGTGACCTCTGATAATAAGGGCCTAGTTCCTGCCTCAATCCCTGGAAAAACCTGAGTGTCCTTTGAAATAATTCAAAATATATAATTAAACATGTTAATTTACTGGTTCCTCTATCCTATGATATTTTAAATCATTACAGTTTTGATTCCATTTCCCCTTACAATTCTAAAACCAACTAAGTGGTATTGAAAAAGGACTTCTAATAACAAAGATTTTCCCAGTCATAAAATGGCTTTCGCTAATTTTTTTCTCCAATCAACTTTAAGTTAATAGATGTTAGCAAAAACTACAAGACATAAAAAGAAGTACCAGAACTTCAAATTATATTTGTTCCTAGAACTATATTTTACTAAAAGAAGGAAGATTGAGGCCCTAGCCAGTTGGCTCAGCGGTAGAGTGTTGGCCTGGCGTGCGGGGGGAACCGGGTTCGATTCCTGGCCAGGGCACCTAGGAGAAGCGCCCATTTGCTTCTCCACCCCCCCTCCTTCCTCTCTGTCTCTCTCTTCCCCTCCAGCAGCCAAGGCTCCATTGGAGCAAAGATGGCCCGGGCACTGGAGATGGCTCCTTGGCCTCTGCCCCAGGCGCTAGAGTGGCTCTGGTCACGGCAGAGCGACGCCCCGGAGGGGCAGAGCGTCACCCCTGGTGGGCGTGCCGGGTGAATCCCTGTGGGGCGCATGCGGGAGTCTGTCTGACTGTCTCTCCCCGTTTCCAGCTTCAGAAAAATACCAAAAAAAAAAAAAAAAAAGAACTCTAAAAGAAGGAAGATTGATATACCAGTAATCTTATTTTTAAATACAGACAAACCAACCACCAAGAATTTATTAAATATACGGCATCCTCAGCATTATATCAGATGCTTTGGGGAGAGGGTTATTGGATGCATGAGGAGAAATTTCACTTAAAGACATTTATAATGTTGTTAGGGAGAAAAAATTACAAGCAGCATTATTGAAAGATAGCATTGGTTTGTGTGACATAGGAAGTATTTGCAGATGAGAGGAGAGAGATATTAGTTCAAAGGAGTGTGTCCTTAGGCATGTCTTCATGTAAAACCATGCAGAGTGAGGGTGGGGAAAAAACAATGTAGTGTTTTCTATGTGCTTAGAAATATGCTAGTTTCTTTGTCTTATTTAATTTGATCAATGTCACATGGCTATTAAGAGCTAGTAAGATCTGGGACAAGAATCCAGACATCATATGCACATTTCTCACTCAGCTACATGTTAGCCTGTAAGGATTAAGAAAACAGATAAAGTCAGAAGAACAATATGAGTAATGAAAAGAGTGATTCTGAAGTGTGTGTGCCAAGATTATTTCTTTTTCTTTTTTTCTTTAGGTGATAGTGAGGCGGATTCCCACATGCGCTCCATCCAGGATCTACCTGGTAACTCCATCTTGGGCCAATGTTCAAGTACTGATCTATTTTTGGTGCTTGAGGCTGTAGCACTCTGACAGAGCTATGCTCAGTGCCCTGGGACACACTGCAACCAATCAAGCCATTGACTGTGGGAGAGAAGTGGGAGGGAAGGGGGAGAAGCCAATGATCTCCTGTGTGCCTTGACAGGAATCAAACCCAAGACATCCACACCTGGCCATCACTCTATCCATTGAGCTGCCAGCCACATATTTCAAAATCAAATATGTTGAGGAGTCACATATAACATATTTATATTAGTCAAAATAACATCAAATACATACAAAGGGAAGGGACAGATGATAGAGTAGTCCCCCATTATCTACTATTTAAGTTACTATGGCCAACAGTAGGCTGAAAGTATTAAGTGGAAATTTCCAGACATAAAAAATCCATAAATTTTAAATTGTGTTTCATTCTGAGAAGTATGATGAAATCTCATGCCATCCTGCCCCATCTCCACGGAATACATGACTCATCCTTTTGTCCAGCTTATCCATGCTGTATATGCTCCCTGCCTGTTAGTGACTTAGTTGCATCTTGGTTATCAGATCCACTGTTTTGATATCACAGTCCTGTGTTCAAGTAACTTATTTTATTTAACAGTGGCCTCAAAGCCATCTACATAACTTTTCTTAGAGTATATTGTTATAATTATCCTGTTTTATTATTAGTTAATGTTGTTAGTCTCTTACTATGCCTAATATATGAGTTAAATTATATCATAGGTATGTATGAACCAGAAAATGACATAGTGCATATAGGTTTCAGTATCCTTTGTGGTTTCAGGTGTCCAGTGAGGATCTTGGAACATATCCTCTGTGGATAAGGGAAGCCTACTATATTTCTAACCTTCAAAGCCTGAAAAAAAGTTTGAATTTGTTGAGGTATAAAATAAAATTAAATGAATTATGTGGTGAAAAGAAATATACTAGTTTTTCAGAGGTTGATAGAGTAAAGAGAGATATGCAACATAATCAAATGTCAAAATAACCTGGAGATGTTTTCTCTGAACATATGTACCCTGATTTATCAATGTCACCCCATTAAAATTAATTAAAAAAAGAGGTAGAGAGGAATGTGGTCGGTATTATGTAGTGGAAGTAGAATGCTATAATGCTAAAAAAAGGCAACTTCACTAAATAAGCCAGAACACAAGTTCCTCAATGGAGCTATATCTCACCCTTAGCACAGTACCTGTATATTAAGTGCTAAATAAAATCACATTGATTACCATAATGAATGAATAAAGGACTGAATAATTATGGGAGAAAGAGGTGACACCATGAACATTAAATAACTGAAATTTTGCTTGAAAATTAACTAAGAAAATGTCTTGGAATGTAAATGGAAGTATTTTTGCTAATAATAAACATTAAAAACATTTGTTAACAATTATTGAATAGGCTTAGTATATAAAAATGAGCACTCAAAATAGCAGTTCAAAAATTAAAACT
This sequence comes from Saccopteryx leptura, assembly GCF_036850995.1. NCBI lineage: Eukaryota > Metazoa > Chordata > Mammalia > Chiroptera > Emballonuridae > Saccopteryx > Saccopteryx leptura. Next base: position 117,628,885 of record NC_089516.1, read on the forward strand.
AGCAAAAATAAGATAGCACTTAATAGTTCAGGTTGGCAGATATCAAGAAGTTTTATAACACCTTGTGTTTGCAAGTGTTTGAGGAAACTGTCACTCTCATACACTGCTGAGAGAAATTCAAATGGGTCCAACTTTTACTGATGGCAATTTGACAATATTTGGCAAATACCATCAATATCTATCAAAATTAAAAATGCACAGAGGCCCTGGCTGGGTAACTCAGTCAGATAGAGTGTTGTACTGATACTCAAAATTGCAGGTTCAATTCCTGGTCAAGGCACATACAAAAATCAACCAATGAGTGCATAAATAAGTGGAACAACAGATTGATGTTCCTCTCTCTCTAAAGTCAATAAATAAAATTTAAAATATATTTTAAAAATGTACAGATACTTTGGAACAAAAATTCTATGTCTAGTAATTTACATGTGTAAAGCCATACATTAAAATATTAACTATAGTATGTTTTTATAATAACAAATTATTAACATAACTTAAATTAAACTAAATACAGCATTGGTAAACACATTATAGCACATTTATGCAACTGGAAACTCAGTAGCTGTTTAAAATAATGATGTTTCATATAGTTTCTTCAATGGCAAAACACAAGATGTTGCACAGTGAATCTGCATATATGATTGTGTATTTACATAATATTCCTTAAGAAATACCTAAGAAACTGGGAGGAGTGATTGATATCAGAGAAACTAGTGAGAGGGGAGTGAGGTGTTTATCTTTACTGGATACCCTTTACATTAGGTTGAACTATAAAAAATTGTCAATACTGAACTCTTTTTGATATACAAAACAGCAATCTCATATGATTTAAATTTTTAATTTTTATTAATTTTAATTTACTGTGTTAACATGGATTCAAGTGTCCCACTCAATATAACACCCTCACTCACCAAGCATGTGCCCCCCATTAAACACTCTTTGCCCCCCCCTTCCCTTAGCTCCTTTCCTCCTTCCTTCTGGGATTTTCTGTCCTGTTATCTGTATCTCTGTGTTATATATATACAATTTCATTAATCCCTTCACTTTCTCTGATCCCATCCCCTCATCCCCCTACCCTCTGACAGCTGTCTCTCTGCTCTCTGTGGTCCCACCTCTGCCTCGATTTCATTGCTCAGTTCACTTTGTTCATTAGATTCCACATATAAGTGAGATCATATAGTATTTTTATTTCTCTGCCTGGCTTATTTCACTTAGCGTAATAATCTCCAGGTCCATTCATGGCTTTGCAAAAGGTAAGATTCCCTTCTTTTTCATGACCACTTAGTATTCCATTGTGCATATGTACCACAGCTTTCTTATCCACTCATCCACTGATGCACACTTAGATTGTTTCCAGATGTTGGTTATTGTAAACAATGCTGCAATAAACATGGGGGGTGCATATCTTCTTTTGAATCAGTAACTTGGTATTCTTAGGATATATTTCTAAAAGTGGCATAGCTAGGTCAAATGGCAGTTACACTTTTAATTTTTTGAGGAATCTTCATACTGTTTTCCACAGTGGCTGCACAAGTCTGCATCCCCACCAGCAGTGCAGGAGGGTTCCCTTTTCTCCACACCTTCACTAGCACTTATTGTATATTGATTTGTTAATGAGTGCCATTCTGACAGGTGTGAGGTGGTATATCATTATGGTTTTAATTTGCATTTTTCTGATGATTAGTAATGTTGAACCTTTTTTCATATGCCTATTGGCCATCTTTATGTCCTCTTTGGAGAAGTGTTTACACTTCCTTTGTCCATTTTTAATTGGATTGTTTACCTTCCTGGTGTTGAGTTTTAGAAGTTATTTATAAATTTTGGTTATTAACCTCTTATCAGACAAATTGGTGAATATGTTCTCTCATTTTGTGGATTGTCTTTTTATTCTGTTAAAGGTGTCTTTTGCTGTGTAAAACTTTTTAGTTTATATAGTCCTATCTGTTTATTTTGTCCTTTATTTCATTTGCCCTTGGAGATAAATCAGAAAAAATATTGCTGCTAAAAATACCATTACAGTTATTACTACATGCATGTGTAAGGAGAGAGTTAAAAGAAGTCAAATTCATGGTGATGGAAGGAGCCAAGATTTTAGGTGGAAATACAGAATGCAGTATACAGATGATGTAGTATAGAATTATATACTTGAAACTTATATAATGTTATTAACTAGTGTCACCTTAATTTTTTTTAAATGAAGTATTCTGCATGCAAAACTTTTGTTCTTTCTTACCAGAATTAATACAGTGCCATCAAATGAACTTAGGACCTGGTCAGTTGTATAGCTAGATTGCCTGAAAATGGGAAGGGCCAAGAGGAAAACAGCATAGATTTTCTTTGGGACATAGTTGTAGGTTTGAGGTAAAGAGCAGCCCCAGTTGCTGGTGTTAGGCTGTCTAGGTTTGAATCTTGGCTATGTGACCTTGGGCAATTAAGATACCTTTCTCTACCTTAGTTTCTATATAATATAATACATATAATATAATAATATAATATAATATACATAATAATCTATATAATAGAGATAATAATACTGCCTAACTCATCAGGTTATGATCGGATAAATTAGACAAAATATCTAATGTGCTTGGAACAATGAATCACTACCACCATCATTGTTGTTATTATTAACATGGCTAAGTCACTTTTGCAAAGCTTCAAACTAACTTTTAGCTTTTTGTTCTCTCATTTTCCTTCCAAAAACCTACCTTAATTGTGCTTTGTTTTGGGTCTGCTCCATAGCCCTGCTCCTCATTCTTAGCTTTTCATGTCAGCCGACTCTTCCCTTGTCTCTTCACCTATGTATGGGCAGTGGTAGCTCCCTGCTGTTGCTTACAGTTGGGTGGCCTCAATATTCCATGTTCTGCTTTTTACTTCCTCCATAATCTGTGTCACCAAGTTCCAATATTAAACTTCAGTTTTAATTTCTATTTTTTTTTTCTTTCTTTCTTTCTTTCTTTTTTTTTTTTTTTTTTTTTTTTTTTTGTTAGATCTTGACTGATATTGTGGGGCCAATGCAAAGAAGTGTGACAAGGAATGAAAGGTTTTGGTGGCCAGGAATGATTTCAGTTCCTGACCACTCTTATTGAACTGAATCCTATGGATGTGAGCTACGCTGAAAGTAACCTCCAATGCTAATATTATTGTAACCAATTCTTAATAGGATTTTACATTTTCATTAAAACAAGCAAAAATCTTATTTCTGGCTTGATGGTGTATTTCTAATGTTTCCATTAGCAAGAGTGTAAGCTATTAACTAAAACTCTAGAGTAGGCCTAACCAGTACTGAAACGGAATGCAACCATCGGTTGTAACGAATAATCAATTGAATATACTCATGACTGCTTCTTCATTATTTTCTAATGAGGAGTTCAACAGGTTATGCATGACTATAGATGGCTGGCAGGCTACTACATCAATACCTTGGGTCTTTCATATTGAGGCCAGAGTATAAGAAATGCTTACTTATATACTCCAAGGAGCCCACTTGAATAAAATAAAAGGTCTGCTCTGTAATTATTCTCCATCAAGTCATATGCTATTAGCTAGTTATTTATAGATAAATAAATAAAACCAAACAATGTAACATAGTATTCTTCAACATTCATAAAGACAGAAACAATGCATTAAAAAACCTTTCCTAAAATGAAGACACGACTGAGTTACTCTACATATTAAAGCCAGGAGTTTTTATTCTAATACTGATTTCATTATATGATAAATTATAATGTTCTAATTGGGAATTTGCAAAACACCAGACCACATTAAATTTTAAATAACTATTGTCCTCTGAAATACTTGCCAGAAAAATTATGGGCAGATGCTAAATAGACTCTATTTTTTTCTTTATAATACAATCAGTGTGTACATAGCCTTTATAGTTTTGAGATAATTCTCAATAATAAAAGATTCTCTGTTAATTAAAAAAGAAGTGTTTAAGTGAATAAAGAAAAATTTATCTAAACACTGTACTTGTGGAAATAAAACTGATTTAAGGCATTGTGCTTTGTTCAGAGAAATAGAATACTTCAATGGAAACAATAGAATCACTTGTATGAAACAAAAGGGAAGTTAAAAGGGAATAAAGTTTTGTTACTTCAAACTTGCCTTTGGGATCTTCATCAACAAGACTCAAAAGAAGTTTTGATCCTCCTTCCTTTCCTAAGATTCAAAGGGAAACACTTACTCCAGGAAGGAAATCTTAGCATGTTTGCCTTAGCAGCTTAATTTGAATTCAGTATGGTGGAAGGGAGGTGTCTAGTAGGGATATGTTTATCAGCTACCCCCCTAACCGCCCCCTTGTCTCATTGTTTCTGGGTTGCCAAGCAAGAATTTACCTGCCATGTGAGTTCTGTTTATCCTCAGTTACCTTCCAGTTGGCAATTTTCACTTACAAAATCTAAGACCCTGTCCCACCCCTCTTCTCCTTTGCCCCAAATGTCAAAAGTATACAATTCTGCCTCACTCTTTGGAACTTTCATATTTATGTAAATTTCCCATATATCTATTAAATTTTAATTCTCTTCTTTTAATTTGTTTGTTAATTTTATTATTATTCCAGCTAGAACAACGTATAAGATGGGAGCAAAACTATTATTCTTTTATTAGCTGCCACAAAGTCTTCTGTACAAAAAATGATATTTGTTTCAAATTTTAAGCAATTTTAAAAACAATTAGTTTACTTAAGGGTTAAATGTATTTAAAAATAAGTAAAAGTATTTTAAAATATAGAATTGTGTTAGCGAAAAAGAATTAGATCTGATATCTGAAAATAAGCAGGATATATTTTTGTGACTATTTTGGAAATTATTCTCCATGAGATATCATATCAAGACATGACTACAAGGATGAAAATCACACAGCTATCACAAACACAAAATCAGTCACTGGGCATAAAATGGAAATTATATAGCATCACTGCAAAGGAGATGATAAAGTAGGTACAGGCAATCCCCAGGTTATGAACAAAATAGGTTCTGTAAGTTTGTTCTGAAGTTGAATTTGTACATAAGTTGGAACAGATACATTTACCTATTAGATGCAAGTTAGATAGATATTTGTCTTAATGTAGTATTTATTTTTACCTCTCTGTGTATATAAATACTTAAACATTTTCAAACTTACACAACCTACTTCGTTCATAACCTGGGGACTGCCTATATTAAACAAATAAAATACAAAAATCATCTTTCTTTCAGACTAATTAGCAAAAAAATTATAAGAATTATGATTAATATAGGCATGCATATAAATATGTATATGCAGATATTTTTGTGTTGTTCATGTACCATATTTAATGTATATACACTATATTTAATGGATATACAATAGTTCAATCTAGGCTAAGGAAATATCCCTAAACACTTCCTTTTGTAAATATAGATGAATGACTCACAATTTGCATATCAGTTATTTATATGTAAATGAGTGCTTATAAAGAGTTTGAAAAAGTTTTGGTTTTTCTTTAGTATTGTATGCCCTTTGCCACTTTACTTCAAGTCTAGATTTGTTTACCAATCCACAACTTAGAGCACTGGGATGTGCCCTAGACACTGACTCAGAATCATAAATAATTAAGAGTTTCAGAGTTACTACATAGAACTTACAAAATGGAGCATTGGCTGTAAAACTTTTTAAATTTCTTTACTTACTTCAAATGAGTATTTTTTCACTGTAATTTGTTACTAACAGAACAAAGTAATTTTTAAATCAAACATCTGTGTACATTCCATACAAAAGTTGCCACTTAAAAAATGCAGTTTACTTCATGTATTTTTAAAACAAGTCATACAGCCTGACCAGGAGGTAGTGCAGTAGATAGAGCATTGGCTGATGAGGCTGAGGACCCAGGTTTGAAATCCCAAGGTTGCAAGCTTGAGCATGGACTTACCTTCCTGAGTGTGGGGTTGCTGGCTGGAGCATGGGATCATAGATATGACCCCATGGTTGCTGGCTTGATCCCAAGGTCACTGGCTTGAGCAAGGGGTCACTCACTCTGTTGTAGCCCCACAGTCAAGGCACATATGAGAAAGCAATCACTGAACAACTAAGGAGCTGCAACAAACAATTGATGCTTCGCATCTCTCTCCCTTCCTGCCTGTCTGTCTCTCTCTTTTCTCATTCACTCTCTCTCATTAAAAATATACAAACAAATAAAACAAGTTCTATATCATAAAGACACATGCACCCCCCATGTTCATCATAGCATTATTCACAGGGGCGAAGACATGGAAACAATCAAAGTGTCCTTTGATAGAAGATTGGATAAAGAAGAGTAGTACATGTATTCAATGGAATACTATTCAGTCATAAGAAATGGTGACATAGTGACATTTACAATAACATGGATGGACCTTGAGAACATTATACTGAGTGAAATAAATAAACCAGAAAAAGCTAAGCACTGTATGATTTCACATATAGGTGGAATATAAAATTGAGATTTAAGGACATAGATAAAAGTGAAGTGATAACCAGGGGGAAGGGAATGTCGGAGTGGGGTAGGGGACTTGAATGAATGGGGAGGGGGTAGGTAGTATGGGGGAAGGTGTAAAGAGGGACAAATATAAGGTGACGGAAAATGATTTGACTTTGGGTGATGGGTATACAACATAGACAACAGTTCAATGCTATAGAAATGTTCACCTGAAACCTATGTACTCTTATTGATCAATGTCACCCTGTTAAAGTTAATTTTCTAAATAAAATAAAAAAAACAACTTGTACATATTTTCACGTTGCCTTCAGATCTCGTGAGATTCTCACAGCAGCAGCAGCTGTGAGAACTTTACATGCACTACCTCACGCAATCTTCACTACAAACCATATGCTAAGTGGGATTCTCTCCATTTCACAGAAAAATAAGGCTCCAGGATGTTAAGAAACTTGTTTCAATTACACAGCAGTTAAAATAAGAGAACTAGGATTCAAATGTAGGCTTTTCACACTTTAAAGCCTGGGCTATCTCTACTGTGCCTATTGGTTTTCCACGAAATATGTAAGGATGAATGAGAAAACTGGTGGAGGAAAAAAAGATTACAGTTGATCCTTGAATGACATGGGTTTGAACTATATACACCTGCTGATGCATGGATTTTTTTCAATAATACCTGTACTGTTTTCTATCTGCAGTTGGGAGTCCCCTGATGTGGAGGGCTCACTGTATGCATTGGTCCATGCTATTATATATAGGAAACATGCACATTCTCGTATTTTGATATCTGTGGTAAATTCTGGCATCAGTTCTCTTCACATACCAAGAAATAACATATCGTATTTTTTGCTTCATAAAATGCACCTGACCATAAGACACACCTAGGATTTTAAGGAGGAAAATAAGAAAAAAAAATATTCTGAACCAAATGGTGTGTTAAAATGTTTAATAAAGTACTGTATTTTTTGCTCCATAAGACTCACAGGTATTTTTTCCTCCACTTTTGGGGGGAAAAAAGTGTGTCTTATGGAGTGAAAAATATGGTAAGTACTTGGGGAGTTAAAGTTATAAGCAGATTTTCTTTTTTTCTTATTGTTTTTTGTATGTTTTTGAAGCTGGAAACGGGAAGAGACAGTCAGACAGACTCCCGCATGCGCCCGACCGGGATCCACCCGGCACACCCACCAGGGGCGATGCTCTGTCCCTGCGGGGCATCGCTCTGCGGCGACCAGAGCCACTCTAGCGCCTGGGACAGAGGCCAAGGAGCCATGCCCAGCGCCCGGGCCATCTCTGCTCCAATGGAGCCTTGGCTGCGGGAGGGGAAGAGAGAGACAGAGAGGAAGGAGGGGGGGTGGAGAAGCAAATGGGCACCTCTCCTATGTGCCCTGGTCGGGAATCAAACCCGGGTCCCCCGCACACCAGGCCGACGCTCTACCGCTGAGCCAACCGGCCAGGGCCTATAAGCAGATTTTTTAACTGCTGGGGGCTGCCCTGAAACCCTGAGGTGTTCAAGGGTAAACTGCATATTCAGGCTTTAACACCATGACTCCAACTATATCCCCAAGGATGAAAAAAACAATTTCTAGAGAACGTTATGAAATTATTATATATGTAATCTAATGCATGACAACTTCTCTATTTATAGTTCTGCACAAAACAACTGAAGCTTGGAGGTTTTTCTGGGGTCCTGAGAAAAAATTTAATATGCTAATGAAAAATTCAACAATGTGCTTTAGACAGTGGTTTTTCAACCTTTTTACAGTTGGGGACCAGTGAAAATAGGAGAATTATTTCGGGGCGTGCTAAGGCAGAAATCACCCTGAGCATAAAAAAAAATTGACTAAGATCATTGGGTCTATAATCTTCATACAGCATCAGGGTGGTTAACTCCTTCGTGAACTGGCACAAACATTCTGGTGGACCTGCACCAGTCTATGGACAGGCAGTTAAAAAACACTGCTCTAGATTCTATTTACTGATTAAAGAAAGTCACTGTTTTTCCTGGGAGTATCAATAAATGGGTTAAAGTAAAAAAAAAAATGAGTTGAAGTGTAATGCTGTTAACTAGAAAATTAAATTATTTAATATACTACTTCATTTCCTGAACATTTGTATTGGTAAAAACTTTATTTAGCTCACCTTTCTCATAGGTATTTAAGGTAAATAAACATGATAATGCATGTAAAGAGCTTAGAACAGAACCTGACCAAACAGTTACTCAAATTGTTTTTACTGTTATTCTTTGCAACTAAAGGTTAGTAAGTGCCGGCTATGTTCCAGTCACAGTTCCAGGTGATAGAGATCGAGCGGTAAACAAATCATAGGTCCCACCCTATTAAAATTTACTTTTTGGAGATGTAAATGTGATGTGACATTGTGGTCAATACTTTTAGTTATTTATTTTATTTTATTTTATTTTTATTTTTTTACAGAGACAGAGAGAGAGTCAGAGTGAGGGATACACAGGGACAGACAGACAGGAACAGAGAGATGAAAATCATCAATCATCAGTTTTTCGTTGCACATTGCAACACCTTAGTTGTTCATTGTTTGCTTTCTCATATGTGCCTTGACCATGGGCCTTCAGCAGACCGAGTAACTCCTTGCTTGAGCCAGCGACCTTGGGTCCAAGCTGGTGAATTTTTGCTCAAACCAGATGAGCCCACGCTCAAGCTGGCGACCTCGGGGTCTCGAACCTGGGTCTTCCGCATCCCAGTCCGATGCTCTATCCACTGTACCACTGCCTGGTCAGGCAGTTATTTTTTTATCATCATCATCATCGTCATCTCAACCTCAACCAACCAACCAACCAACCAACCATCAACCAAGGATACACCCCCTCTGAACTTAATACCATGGTTCTATATGTTCTCCCACTATTCAGGGCACCTATTATAGGATATAAACTCTTTTAGATCTTTCTTAGGGAAGTTGTCCCTCCAAACCACTACAGCACTTGAAAGAATAATGAATTGGGGTTTCCTTGAGCTTACAGAACTGCTTTATATGTTAAATTCTTAACAAATGTTTAGATAACAAATGTGTGGATGGCCGGATTTAGTTTGAAATTTGCTTTTATTATAACCTGACAGTGAAGTTTTGGAGAGCATAAGCCTTAATCATCTCAGGACTTCTTCAGAGGTTACTGTTATTTATAAAAATAACCTAAGAATTCTTCTGCATGATCAACTCGTCTCAGGAAAGTGCACAGAAAAAGCCGTCAGGTTGTGTAAAAATACTTTAGCCCTTTGAGTAGTACGGATGTTCGTGTACATTCTCATGCCTCCTGACCATCCAGAGTACGATCGTACAAAATTTTTATTTTTAGAAATGTGTAAGGCAACATTAAAAAAGGCATATGTATGTTCCTCTTGTTTCCATAAATTGGTTATCAAACAAATATAATTTTAAGTTAATAAAACTGTAAGTGGAACTATTTTCATTTTTTGAAAAAAACAAATGTTCCTGGGGGACAGCGACCATAAAAAAAACTCACTACATTAAAGAAGCATTAAACAATTTGCCTAAGACAAATACAATAGACCTAGGGTAAGGTTATTGCAAGGGTATGTGCCCCAGGACAGTTTGGGACAAAATAAAATAATGAAGACGTGATTCTGGGGAGACTATATATTAAATATAATCCAACAAATTTTAAGTAATCCAACTACAAATTTAAGTGTCTGCTCTTAGATTAATCAGTCTACAAATTATTTTTATTATTAATAGCAAAGAGTTAGCATGGAAATAATTTGAGAAATTCATCTGAATTTCAAAACTTACAGGTACAATGGTCCCTCGTCTATCGTGGGAGTTAGGTTCCAGAACCCCTCATGATAAGCAAAAATTCACAGAGTAGCAACCTTATATTTATTTTGTTATTTATATATATCTTAAGGTTTTGTAAACCCTCCCCACATTCTTATAAACTTTTCCCACACTCCTATAAACACTTCCTATGCTCTTAAATACTTTCTACATTCTTAAACCTACATAATTTTAACAACATATAAAATTCTATATGGATACTCACCAGTGAACATACAGTAATACTCTTTTAACATGTTTTAATTAATATTTTGTATTTTTTATATTGTTTTCAAAGTTTTAGGCTAGAAAATGCTTATTTTACTGCAAAAATAATTAAAATAATAAATATATAAAAATACCTATATAACCCCAAATCCTGCAATATAGCAAAAAATCCATGATACAAAATTAGATATATACGATTTAAAAATCTGTGATACAGTGAGAACGCAGAAAGTGAACTGCGATATGGCAAGGGGCAGCTGGTACTTCAAAAATCTCATGCCCTTGCCAGGTTTTGGATTCAATCCCCAGTCAAGGCACCTACAGAAACAGATTAATGTTTATGTCTATTACCCTTCCTCTCCTTCTAAAATCAATAAATACATTTACTAAAAATTCCAAAATTTAAAATAGTTTTATTATGCAGTTTTATGAACCACATCACTTAAAAAAAAAGGGACAACAAATAAAGGTGCAAGAAATCAGTAAATTTTTTTAGAACCTTAAAAATCTCAAAGTCATTTACCTTCTATTTAATTTTTATGATATTCCACTCCATACAGTGTTAGTGATCATTGGTCATATGGAAAAACAGAGAGCTAGGTTTAGTGAGTTAGCTAAAGCCATTGACATGTCAATGATGTCACTAGCAGTGTAGACCAGAATCTAGAATTGACATTAGATCATGTGGTCTTAATGGTTTGACACCTAGAGCTTTAAACTCTAATTCTTTATTACATGGTGGTATAGATGAATATAGGCTCTTCTTCAGGTGACAGGCAAGAGGACATAATGCTTGAGAGAGTAGGAGAAAATGTTCTGGCTTATATAATTTAAAGAATTTCTTCCCCTTCTTTAATTACTGCTTACCTTAACCCTCTTTCTTGTACAAGCACCATGAAAATTTGAAGCTCTGGATGATATTAAGCCATATAAATTTAAAATATTCTAACCACATTTCTTTCTCATATATCAGTCAATGTATTTTCCCCTTAGTGTTCTATCCTTAATTTTACTTTTCTGAGATATAGCCCATCATTTTTATCTCAATTCTTCACTACATCAGACTACTCATTTATCTTTCTGGATGGCTTTTACTGAAACTTTCAATAAGTTGTACATTATTTTTATGTCTTCCCTTATACTGATTGAATAAACTAATGTTTTTTTTTCTATTTTACCCAGTCAAAGACCACCCTCATACCCACACACACAAACTCCAAATACATACAGAACTTCATTTTCTATTCATTCCCTTTGAGTTCTCTCCAATTCATCTGATGAGTAGAGATACAAATGTGAAAATAACATCTAATTTAGATCTTCTAGGGATTTAGAGAGAACAAGAGGGATCTCACTTTTTTTCCATATATAATCATAAGGTCTCAGAGTTAGAAGGGTTTTTTAAAGCAGTGGTCCCCAACCTTTTTTGGGCCACGGACCGGTTTAATGTCAGAAAATATTTTCACGGACCAGTCTTGAAGGTGGGACTGATAAATGTATCACGTGACCGAGACAAGCATCAAGAGTGAGTCTTAGATGGATGTAACAGAGGGAATCTGGTCATTTTTAAAAAATAAAACATCATTCAGACTTAAATATAAATAAAACAGAAATAATGTAAGTTATTTATTCTTTCTCTGTGGACCAGTACCAAATGACCCAGGGGTTGGGGACCACTGCTTTAAAGTCACTGAAAGCAATTACTTAAAAATCTTGGGATAATCTTTGTCCGTGAAATCTCATCATTACTGGGATGAGAACTTCTCACACTTCCTATGTTTTCCCTCAGTGCTCTGAATTCTTTCAACATAAGAAGGTAGTTTACATTATGTATTTAACTACATAATTCAAATAATCACATAATTTTTTAAGTATCATTGTCCTTTTAATGCAACCTCCTCATATTGCAAGTGGGAAAACTAAGGCCTGAGTGAAGGAGAAATTTGCACAGGGTCGCATATCAAGATAATGGATATCCTGAAAACCATACCCCCTGGCTTATAGCCTAGTTCTTATCTTCTGATGGAACCTATACCTACCATATTGCCTTGTCAGTATTGCTTCCCATTTTGAGTGTGTTTTCTTCTATTCAGTAAAGGCGAAGATCAACCAAAAGCCAGGTTCACTCTTCCATCTTTATATAACCCTTCACACAACATCTAAAACAATATCTGGGACACAGTATTTAATTTATAAAATGTCTTAAATATTCTCTTATTTTTGTCTCTTGATTTTCAAATTTCTCGACACATTAAGATAAAACGGAATTACCAATGACTTACTAAATACTTCCCTTATTTGCCACTTTTTTTGTATCTTCTACTTATTATTTAGTTGACAAACTCCAAGACTGAAATAGCATTGCAATTAAGATTCCAGAAAACAAGTGATCACAACATAGAAGTGGCCTGTCCATCCATTTGTGTGTCACAAATAAATCATTATGTCACCAGGATACAGGATAAAAAGTTGCTTAGGCCCTGACCAGGTGGCTCAGTGAATAGAATGTTGTCCCGGTGTACTGAGGTTGCTGGTTCGATTCCCATTCAGGGCACATATGAAAAGCAACAAATGAGTGCATAGCTAAATGGAACAACTAAGTGGAACAACAAGTTGGTGCTTCTCTCTCATTTTCCCTTCTTCCCCCTTCTCTCAAACCAGTGGGAAAATTGAAAAAAAGTTGCTTAAAAACATACATTTCCGCATAACACTCAAAATCCCCAATTACTATAATTCCCAAGCTTGGATAAGGTAATTAAGTAATGTGCCACTTCTTATCTGAGATGAACATGAAAAACCAGCACAATTAAGAAAGTACCTATTATGAAATCTATAAACTTCCCATGACATTGAGTATTACCCATTTATTTTACTACAAAATATTTCACAAAAGAATAACCATTGTTTAACATTTAAAAATTAACCTGCTGAAGATTTATTTTCAGGAAATTATTTTTTAGAAGCAGAAGAAAAGAATACAGAACAGAATAAAACATTTGAACTAACCTTCCCTTGACACTTTACTGTAAAGTGCATTAATTAGAAGAACAGGGAATCCAGCCCAGGTAGAAGCACTAGTTTGTAAACCACTCTTTTATCACCCATTTCCTTACAGCCTGAGAAATCACATGACTTCCTAGCCAGACATCACATTTCCCAGCCTCGCCTCAACTAGGTGACTATGTACCCATCGATGGAAGCCTTAGCACATTACAAGTGCATTCCCTCAGTCTCTTCCCTTCCTGCCTGCTGGAAATAGGAGGTGGAAAGAGCAGTTTCAACCACTGAGATGATAACAGTGGCCTGAAGGGATAATGAAATAGCATAAAGAAATGAGCCTGGGTCCCTCACGACTGTGCAGCATAGGTGTTTGCTCACCCACCGTGGGCTGTTACATGAGTGCAATAATTTTATTTATTGGGTCATTTTGTCTCAGCACCTAAGAATTTTACCCTAACAAATGTAACTAATACTTTTTATATAAAGAAACTCTTTAAAAAGCTTAGGATTACATGTATGCATTGATTCCATCTACTTGTGCCAAAGTGTTCCCTATACATTAGGTCATGACTGAAATGCAACCTTTCCACAAGTCCTTTAGTGATTTACCTCTGCGCTTCCTCAATTAAACATATACTTGTTTCTTTCTCACTGGCCTTCTCATTTTCTAACCTCATAAAGTAAGTTATCTTTGTCTATGCCTTTTGTTTTCTACCAGAGCAAACATGATCAGAGTGAGTCCATATGTTATTCTCTTGTGTAATCTCTAAAATGCCAGTACTGTGCCTTTAAGAAGTGCTTATTGACTGATGGAAGGACTGAATCATTTGTGCTTCATTCTGTTTGTCTATAAACTACTGGTATACCTGAATAAGCTCAGAGAAAATACACATTCGGCATGGGCAACAGGAGAAAAAAAATCTATGTCCCAGAATCTATAACACCCCATAACAACATTTACCCAGAATTCTTCTACCTTATGTCATTTGCAGCCTTCTGTTTCCAGTGTTACAGCAAAGAAGATAAAGCAAAGTAATGCATGGCAGTTCACCTTAAAGAGTTTACACTCATGGCCAACTTCTAACTGGATTTTGGGAAAGTGCACTTGGTACATACTTTTGTCTTCTTACAAAGAGCTTGTAGATCAAGTACTGAGTAAGCCAATAATCAGTTTGAATCTAAAAGATAGTTACATTAAGTTATTTATCTTTTACTTGTTTTTACATCTCAGCTTCATTTTTACAGTATTGCAGAGACCTATATGTTACACGGTACTTGAGAGAAACAGGTATTGGTTAATATAAAAATTTACCTGAAATGTTCAAAGAAATGATTTAAAACAAACAAATAAATACACTTATCAATTTGCACATGAGATTTTGCAATGACATTCTTTATTTTTTTCCTACCATTCTAAATCAATGTAAAACAGGAAGGTTTGAGCAAAGTAGCAGAACAAACTGATCTTTCTTTTTTGTACTTTGAAGTATCGTTATTCAAGAACACTGACTAATTCCTTGTGCCAGACAAAGAAAAAATTAAAAGACAAAAGTGTGACACAGTGAAAAAGTTTCTTATCTATAAGCCCTAAAGATCAGGATGTGAATATATTATCCATATAGCTTCCATTGTCTAAAAAATAATATTTTATGTTTACAAAGTAATGTAGGTTTCATACACATCACTGAGAGATTATCACCAGAGAAAAATCAGTGGACAGTTTTCTGGTTGATTTAAAAAATTTATAATTATGTCTTCCAAGAAATTGTGATCATTATATAGATAGTGTTTTATGATCAGCTTTTTTCCACTTAACATATCATGAGAAATGTCTCATGTCATTAGTCTTCTACGTCATTATGGTTAATGCTGAATAATGTTCTACTGTGTGTGTGTGTGTGTGTGTGTGTGTGTGTGTATTCTAATTTATTTAAATAGACTTCCATTATAGGCTATCACGCTTTTTTTGTAACTTTATTTTTTCACATTTATTTTATTTGTATTGAATTGCAAAAAATGTAGGGGTAAAAAGAGTTATCAATTATCTAATAAGCTATTTTAGGAGAAATTTGTCTTTATGACAAAATTTTTCTTAAAATTTCTTTCAACAAAATAGTGCTGCTTCCTTAGCTCAGTTGAATAAAGAGAAATGAGACTAATGAGTGCATATATGTATGGTTCTCCATACCTGTCAGCATCTCCTTCTCTTGGTTGTTATATCCATGATAGACATTTTTTTCATGCACTTCATTGAGGACCAGGAAAGAAACACAATATTCAGTGTGGTTAATAGCCATACAGGATGGAATCAAGAACCAAACAGGTAAGTATAAGGTGGGATACCGCACGCATATCCACATAGGCAGCCGGCAATGAAAAGTATGTGTACTTAATTTCCAATAATCACATCATTTTCAAACCCAGCCTTAGTGGTATAATTATTTCCAT
Source organism: Saccopteryx leptura (assembly GCF_036850995.1). Lineage (NCBI taxonomy): Eukaryota > Metazoa > Chordata > Mammalia > Chiroptera > Emballonuridae > Saccopteryx > Saccopteryx leptura. The sequence continues at coordinate 117,644,801 of NC_089516.1, forward strand.
TTTACAGATAAGAAAACTAATTATCCAAGAATTTGAACTGTCTAAGATCTGGTAAGAGCCGGACAACATGAGAATTTGAAACTTTGAGTATGTCTGGCTTCAAAGTCCACGCTCTTAACTACTGTCAGTCTGCCTTCATACTGTCCTGATAAAACAATATAGCAGAAAGTGACTTTAAACACAATCCATTTAATGTGCAATATTACTAATGTAAAATATTACTTTTTATCATTTGTACTTTAAGGTCAGAGTAATGTTTTCCTTTTTTTTTCTTTTTTCATGAGAGGGGCAGGGAAGGACAGACAGGAAAGGAGAGAGATGAGAAACATCAATTTTTTATTGCGGTACCTTAGTTGTTCATTGATTGCTTTATCATATGTGCTTTGACTAGGGGCCTCCAGCAAAGCAAGAGACCCCTTGCTCAAACCAGAAAACTTGGACTCAAGCAAGTGACCTTGGGCTTCAAGCCAGTAACCTTTGTGGTTAAGTTGGATGAGTCCATGTTCGAGCCAGCGACCTCAGGGTTTCAAATCTGAGTCCTCTGCATCCCAGGATGATGCTCTATCCATTGTGGTGCAGCCTGGTCACGCAATGTAACGTTTTTTTTAAGGACAGTATTTTTTTCCAACTAGAGAATTTAAAAAAATAAACTACTTTTGCATCTCAATCTTTGCTTTACCAAAAATAAAATAAAAAACAACAAAGTTTCCTTTTCATAACTTGCATTATTTCCACAAAAGTAAAAACGATGAAACGAGAGGGTAATAAGATAAAGAAAAGTAAGGAAAATATTATTGGAGTCACTATTATTATTTTTTACCATATAATCATTATTGTTTTTTACTACATGCTGTTAGTGTCTTAACTCTTTTCTACGTCTGGGTGAATGAAATATTTTATTGCCTATCTAGGCTTGACCAAAAAGTCACACTAAACCAAAACCAAAACTAAAACTCTCCATGAAAGAAAAGTCTACATTTGACCTTTTTTCTTCCTAAGCTGTTCTCAGAAAGGTGATAATAGAACAATTGGAAAATATAATTATATTATAGATTGATTTTGGATTGAATGTACAAGTAGAAAATGGCGAGTTCTCCTTCATACATAAGTCAACTAACTTTCTTTCTCCTCTTTTAGGTGGGAAACTGGGCAGAAAATATCAATCAAAAAAGATTCAAACCATTCAAGTTTATTACTTCTACACATTTAAAATTTTTAGGCACTAGGTTGTAATATCTATGATTAAAAAATAAAGGAAGCAAGCATTCATTATGCAAGTGATTTTTCCTTATGAGACTTTCTGATCTCCCATTAACCATTCATTGTGATTAACTAATATAAACTAAGTCTTCATGATATCTTTTTTACACCATTTCAAATATGCATCAATACTTAATACAATTCTTACTGTTCATAAAGCTTCTCCTTCCCTGAGGAAGAGCCTTGGTGCAGAATGTGGCCTTCAGATCTTTCCTCAAGTACACATTACTTTGAAACTTAATCAAAGGTAGAAATGGTAATTAAAACACAAAACCATACTTTACCAACAAAATAGCCAAGGGAAAGAGAGTAGAGGAGGGGTAGAAAAGAAGGGAAGTGGGGATGGAAAGAGACTTTGTATGTATGGGGTATGGGAGGCATGATGTGGTGTGTAGATGGTGTTATATTGAGTGGGACATTTGGAACCATATCAACACAATAAATTAAAAATAAAAATAAGAAAGGTTTTAAAAATACTAATATTCAGTGCTGTGGAAAGTAAGAAATAAGACAGGAACTCTCATATATTAACTGTAATATATTTTTTTTAACTTTTTCAGTGAATTAATTTAAAACTGTAATAATAGAAATCTGAAGTGTGCTTGTTTCATTTGATATATTATTTTACTGTTGTTAACTCTCTTAAGGAAAACATCTGAAATGTAGGCAGATTCATGCAAAAAAGTAGCCAATGTAGAACAATTTAAAATGCTAAATAATTGAAAACTACCTAAATAACCAGCATCTGGGGAGTATTTAAATCAAATATGGAAAATTATAGAGCCATTAAAATTGTTTCTGAAAAGTCATTTACTAGTATTATAACTTGCATGTGACTAGTGTTAAACAAAAAGCAAGCTATAACATTACATAAATAATAGGAACCACATTAACAAGAGAGAAATGAAAAACCTGAAGAAAATAAGGCAAAATGTTTACAGTTGTTTTTTCTAGATTGTAGGAGAATAAACAGTTTCACCCCTTGCATTTTTATTCCTTACTGTGTTTTTTAAATTTACTATTCTGTGCTTTCTAAATTTTCTATAATAATCATCTATTTTCTCAAACAATTTAATTCACCTGACATCAAAAATTGGACTCTAAGTTTTTTGACCAGACCAATATCTGTGAAGGTCACATATGTTGCCCACACAAGCATCCCTTGGTTCTTTCTTACACTAGAGGTGTTTAAATAAAAATAAACACAAAAATAAAAAGTGCTTCCAATAGCAAAAGTATGTCAGTTCTCTTCAAATTGCAGATTCTTTATAAGAGTAAAGCAAGACTAAGAGAAATAAGTCAGACAGAGAAAGACAAATACCATATGATTTCACTTATAGGTGGAATCTAATAAAAAAAATAAACAAACAAAACAGAAAAAAAAAAAACCCAGACAAACTGGTGATTGCCAAAGGGGAGGCGGGTTGGGGAGCTGGGTGAAAAAAAGTGAAGGGATTGAAACCGATTGGTAGTTATAGAATAGTCACTGGGATGTAAAGTACAACTATCAGAATGATCACTTTATAAGGTATATGATTGTCTAACCACCTGAAACAAATACAAAATAATTTTTCTTCATTTTAAACAGTGAATTATCCCAGAATACCACAGTCTTTTTGCTCTTACTTTAAAATCTAAGTATTTATAATGGCTAAAGACTCCATTAGACTCTCAACGTTTTGAAATTCAATTTTTATAATTTTCAGGTCTCTTAAAAGCAATCATGGAATAGTAACAATGCCCTCTGTACACTGTACTCTTAGTTAGTATACTTGCTATTGCGTTGTTGTAGCTGCAACTAAATAACACATAAATTTAATTTCTGGCAAGCATTTACAATTTATGACTCAAAACTCTCTGAAAAGAGAATTTGATGTACTTTCACCTGCCCTTTTATCAACATTAAACAAACTGTATGTTTTACTACAACTTCCGACATTTATCAATTGCTTTTATTTGTTTCTATGCCAACTTCAGCCTTGTCAGCAGGACATTGGTTTGTCAGCAATGGTAGCTCATGCCAATTAGATACTTTTCAAATAAACTGTTCTTTTTTTGGAACTGTAGACATTTGAATAAACCCTAAAAATATAAAGAATAATCACCATTGAGGCCAGGAGTAAGGAATCAACCCATTCTATATGCATTCATGCCTCTCCTTATCAAACCAACCATGACAAAAGAAAGAAAGAAAGAAAAAAAGGAAGGAAGAAGGAAGGAAGGAAGGAAGGAAGGAAGGAAGGAAGGAAGGAAGGAAGGAAGGAAGGAAGGAAGGAAGGAAGGAAGGAAAGAAAGATAGAAGGAAGGAACAAAGAAAGGAAAGAAGGAAGGAAGAGAGAGAGAGAGAGAAAGAAAGAGAGAAAGAGAAAGGCCACAGAATGCATCATGACTGTAAGTCATTTGGTTATTTGAAACATCATAATATTTTTATGTTGTTTGGAAACAATATTAATGATTAGAGTATATTTCCAGGGCTTGAATTAATAAGTGATAGAATTCCATTTTTTCATGAATTATTAAAAAGTAGTAGATGGGAAATTTTTTGTCCTGGGGATCCTACCCACACTCTTCCCACACACATATGCACAAATCCCCTGAAAAAAAAATGGCTTCAAGAAATTCTCCCCTCTCTTTTATTTAACAAGACAGCTACATAGCTTGCCACCCTGGGCTAACAGCCAGGAGAAGATTATGGCAAAAATAATCACCTTTGCAACATTAAGGAAAACATGAAACTGGCACTATGATTCAGAGGCTTATTTCTTTCCCTCTAAATATGATACCACATTTTTGTATTTTATTTAGAAAATGGTTTTCTGCAAGATATATCTGGGAAAAAAAGTTGTTTTCTTTTCACAAACAGCTAGAGGTGCTGAGAGATTTCCTTTTAAAACTGTGTAAAGCATTCCACTACTTAAAAGGAAATTTAGTGTTGATGAAAGATGCCAGTTTGACAGGCATAGAAAATGAAGGAAGCATTCATTATTCCCAGGGCACATCATCTCAAAACGAGGAATCATCTCTATGGTTAAGAAGGTCATACCATATTGTTTAAATTCATTGAGAGTACACACATGTGAGATGATGGAAAGACACACAGGAGACACAGTCTGTGTCCTCTCAGATATTACATTCTTCAAACCAGCATATTCCTAATCTCTGGGGCATTATATATAAGACTAGTGGCCCCTACTTTAAAAAGGTCCAAGACAACAAAAGCCAGGGTCCATGGCATTTAAAAGGAAGGGTAAAAATCACTCAATTTGGACACCTTTACTGCTTCCTGGAACTGTTGTCCCTGAGTAAAGCTAAGAGTTAGGACTGCTTGGGCTCATAGCTGTATGGTAGCTTTTCCATAGTTTCTTAAGTTATGATCCGTGGGCAATATTCATCACAAGTTCTATCCACCTGTACTCCACTTCCAAACATTTGTGCTAGTTCAGACAGCATGTGAAACCTGGGAAAAACCATTTGGCTTCAATACTTCAAATATAGGAAATATTCATGGCACTACGTGACCTAGGTTAGAAATTTAGGTGGTTCTCTTTTTTTTTTTTTTTTTTTTTTTTTTTTCCCAGAGACAGAGAATTAGTCAGAGAGGGGAATAGACAGGGAAAGACAGACAGGAACAGAGAGAGATGAGAAGCATCAATCATTAGTTTTTTGTTGTGACACCTTAGTTGTTCATTGATTGCTTTCTCATATGTGCCTTGATCGTGGGGCTACAGCAGACTGAGTAACCCCTTGCTCAAGCCAGCGACCTTGGGTCCAAGCTAGTGAGCTTTGCTCAAACCAGACGAGCCTGCGCTCAAGCTGGCAACCTCGGGGTCTTGAACCTGGGTCCTCCGCATCCCAGTCTGATGCTCTATCCACTGCGCCACCACCTGGTCAGGCAAAATTTAGGTGGTTCTAATTTAGCATTAACTGAGAGTAAGCATGGGGAATATAACAACTCCCAGGGGAATGTATTTGCATTAGTTAAATGAATAGGGAGTAGTAGGGATTGAAATTTTAGTATATGTGCCATGTGGAAATTTTCAGTGAGGATATCTGGGGATTGGCAATGAAGAACTGAATACTGACATTCATGGGATCTCATTTTTTCCTCAGATTAATGAAGGGCCATGGTCCTTGAATAATGAAGAGAACATTTAAGACATTTTCTAAATCGGTCATTGAGCTTATCCACAACCTTTCCCACATCTTATATGCACAAAACTTGTAACATAGTTAGGATACTGAACTCACAAGTCCTCTCAAAGGGGACCAAAGGTCATCACATTTACATCAAAAGGCACTGAAGTACCATATACTTTTTATTTAACTTCCAACTTTTGATCCTGAGGGCAATAGGTAGTGATGAGTTAGCTTGGGTCCACTCTATAGTTACCTGCACCTTTAGTGAAACAAAATTTCTGACCTAATGCATTTTCTCTGTCTGGTTCTGTGAAGCAATATGTTAATAAGGGTTGCCAACAGAAATGGAAGGAACTATGTTCATGAAGGACTGAATATAAGTGGTACTGTTTCAGGGATCAGGCAACAAAGAATAACACAGAATAGGGGAGAGAAGATTGCACATTTCTACATGGAACATTGTATGGCTCTGGCAACACAGTGAGAGCTGAGAAGCAGATTTGTTCACTTAAGGGGTGGGTAACATCAGGAGCCTTGAAGGAAATCCATGAAAAGAGTGGACCATTAGTTGCAGCAATGGCAATGATAAGGCCAAAGCAGAAAACCATAAAAGAATTGGCTTTGAGCATGTGAGATACTGGCTGATCCCAGGAATATTTTGAATGACTCAGGTAGTGAGAAGCTGGGATGGCATTAATAGCAGGGAACACCTGTGAGTGTTTATTAGGATGCTAAAAGTCTGAATACTGATATTCATGGAATCTCTTTTTTTTTCAGATTAATGAAGGGCTATGGTCCTTGAATAATGAAGAAAATATTCAAGACATTTTCTAAATAAGCCATTGAGCTTATCTACAACCCTTCCCACCTCTTATATGTGCAAGACTTGTAACATAGTTAGATTACTGAACTCACAAGCCCTCTCAAAGGGACCAAAGAGCATCACATTTATGTCAAAAGGCACTGGAGTACCCTAATACTTTTTTGTCTGACATCCAACTTTAGATCCTGAGGGCAATAGGTTTGATGAGTTAGTTTGGGGCCACTCTATAGTTAGTTGTCTATGCTTTAAGTGAAACAAAGTTTCTGAAGATCTGTGTGTCCCTTGCCTTTTTTTCTTGCTCCCAACATACTTTCACGACTTCACTTTCTGTCCCCTGAGTGTTCTATCTCTAGAAATTGTGTCTTTAGTTTTCATAATCCACTGCCTCTTTCCTCCTCTCCTCCTTTAAATTTCTCCTTAGAGTCTGGGACTGAGAGCTTCCCTAGGCAGCCTCTCTTTCCTAATTACTTACTCAAAAGTTTTGAACAAAAAGTAGATCATCTGAAAGCTCCAGCTGATTTAAGGCAGTTCATTGTATCAGCATCCCACAGGCTGCACTGAATATCGAAGGGTGCATGTGTGTGATGAGAAATGGTACTCTATGACTCTTGAAAATTTGGAAGCTGCTTCTTTTTCATTATCATATTTTATTCATTAGCAACCAGAAGGCTGAGACTTTAACAAACTTTGTACCAACAAAAAATGTGTTATGTAAGGAAATTAACTCACCCAACAGTCGGAAGAAAAAAAAAATTATAGTCTGTTGAGGCATGATGAAAAAGAACTTTGGGATTTTCTTTTAAAACATAGAATTTCAAGGACTCTAAACCCTGGATGTATGTTCAAATAGGAGCTGCTGTTGTTCTAAAACAATGAACCCTGAAGTTGCCATTCTGACAACTAATAGTACAACATGTTAGTACCAAGCTTCAAATAAATGGGTATTTATTGCATTATTAAAATTGTGTCCTCTATGAAGTCATCTAAGCACAGTGTGCATATGTAGAGGAAGAAAACATTAAACTAGGTCATGGTATAGCAGCAGTTTATGACTTTCCACTCTCTCCAAATATATATTTGTCTCAGAGAAATATTTCACTGACTAGCACTTTGTCACACTGCTCACTTCTCATTACCATTTCAAATGCACTTTCTGTGCTCTGAGGTACCTCTCTGCTGCCCCAGGGCTTTGTAAGACACTAAAAAGTTTAGTTGCCATGCATAATATACAATAGAAGTTACTAGTATGAATTTTAAACAGTGTTTTTGTTTATCACATCACAGGGCCCCTCCAGATCCAAGAAGTGGTGGGAGGCCTTATTTATTTATTTATTTATTTATTTATTTATTTATTTATTTATTGCCCCTCCCCTTTCTTTTAAATGTACTACCTCTTGTTGTTGCTCTGGGCATACATTCATAATAAAAACCTTCAAATTAGAATAAATAAAACAATATGCCTCTTAAGGCAATTGTCAAAACAGAATAAATGCTTGGATGAAGATTTTAGCAGAGGCAAAAATGAAATAAATATTATTTAAAAAGTTATAATTATAACAGAATAAGCCAGTGTTATAAAATGTTCAATACAGTGTCTGTTTCTTAGATAGCAAAATGTTTTGGTCAGCATGATAAGGGGTTAAGAGCTGGGCTCTGGGATCAGACTGTGAATGCCTGGGTTTGAATAAAGGCTCTGCAATTTACTAGCTTTGTGACCTTGGACAAACTACTTAAGCTCTCTGGCTTTGGATTCCTCTTTTGTAAAATGGGAATAATAAAAGTGTCTGTCTCATATAAGGATTACAGAAGTTTATGTATGTAAAATTAAAACAATGTCTGACAGATAGTAAGAATGTAATCAACACATTGTTTATTATTGTTATTATAATGTTATTATTCTTCACTATTAGCTATAATAAGACAAAAAACACAATTTTATTACATGTGTTTTGGCCATCAAAGCAAATCTTCTTTTATGGAAAATAGGAAAAACTAAAATATTTAAAGAAAGTTCAATGGAAATTAGATGTCCTGTACTGATCAGAGGAAGTTAGCAAGAGTCAACAGGTAAAAGGTATATACACACTATAAGTTACATTGGTAAATTTGTAAGAGAGAAAGATGAACTTCTAAATATTGGCTGAATCAGCTCAAGAGATATTTATCAACACTTTTCAATGTTAGATCTATGCCTGGTTATCAAATGATCCCTCTAGGTCTAGAAAGGCATTTTATAAAAAAAAAAAAATCACCACCAGATTTTCCAAAATGGTTTTGCCCAGGAAGACACTGAGTTGAATGAATCATAGGTAGCTTTTGTGAAGAAATGTTTATGTGTTTAACAGTTCTTGGAGTCCTAGGTTTGGCAACTGAATGGAATGAATCTGCAGTTCATTTCAGCTTTAGAATTTTATGTTTCTATGACACACAATATTTCTCACATATTTATTTTGTTACTTGTATCCATAGACTGTCCATTAATTTTCAGTTAAAGCCTATGAAGAGTTACTCCTTACCTCTAGATGTGCTTAACTTATCTTAGACATATCTTGCTTAACTTTTCTTTTTATCCTCACTTCTCTACCTCATGGTCACCAGCCACTGTTCCTATTTTTAAACCATATCTCCCAAATGTAAATGTGCAAATAGGATTGTGCACTTTTTCTTATTGAAAAGAAAAACACTTTCACAACTTTTCAACTTCTTATGGACTTTGACTGCCTCTGACAATTTTATCTGAAGGAAAAATTTGGGAGTCATTGTAGAATATGGTTTTCTTCTCAGAACCTATATACAGTTGGTCACTAGTCCTGTAGATCATACCATCCAAATAATAAAACAATATTAACCCCTTATGGACAGCTCACCCCAGCTACTGTTCAACATTACTGTCAGGTCAAAAAAGTTAATAACTTTTCAGAAGCACCAGTGATAGTAAATGATATTGATGAAGTTCAAAGTTATAGCTCACAGACTCCAAAGCCCATGCTCATACCATGCTGCCTCTCCTGTTGCTTTGTTTCATCTTCCACAGCTTTACTCCAAACCTCTATTTCTCCTTTGGATCAATCAGTAACCTCTAAATTGGCTTTCTTGTCTCCACATATAACCATCCTTCATTCAGTCTTTATTTTAAGCTACTGCTAGATTTAGCTTCCTGAAATGCAAATGCAATAATGTCACTTGCATGCTCCCTACTGCCTTTAGTATGAAATTCAAATTCCATAGATGACACAGAGTCCCTTAGTAAGTAATCCTTTCCCACCTCTCTAGCCTCACCTCCCCACAGCCACCTTTTGCTCTGGGGAAACTATGCTGACCTTAATTTCTTCAATAATTCCATGTGCTCATGCCTCTGAGTTTTTTGCACATGTGATTTGTACTGCTCGAAAGGGTCAACCCCATTTTGAGACCTAGTAAACTCCTGTGCTTCCTTTAAGACTCTTCAGCATAGCCTTGGCTGGATGGCCGAGTTCATTGGAGCATCAACCTGATACTCCAGGGTTGCAGGTTTGGTCCCCAGTCAGGTCACACACAAGGGTCAACCAATGAGTGTGTAGATAAGTGGAATAGCAGGTCAGTGTTTCTCCCTCTCTCATTCTCCCTTACACTCTCTAAAAAAGTCAATCAATAAATAAAATATTTAAAAATAAAAGACTCTTCAGCATACAGAAGGTGCTCAATATATATATTTTGACTATAACAATAATAATACAGGCTACTTTCTTTTTTATATTAAGGGATAGAAATGAATGTAAGTAAATATATAAATTTGATTGGCTAAAATGTTATAAAAAGTACATTTGGGACTTATGCTCTTATAAATTGTTTCCCAGCCATGACCTCTCTTCTGTGAAATGTTGCTCAGTGAGCAGATCATAATTATGAAATATAATGTTTGCATATTAAGCAGTAGAATCCTTGCTACATTCATTAAATATACATTAGCTGATGTTTCCAAATGTTTATATATATATTACAAAATGTGAAAATGCATTTTTTCTCTATTAATAAATTCATTACAACATTCGACTCAAGTTTTTATTAACCTCTTACCCTAAGTGTTAATATTTCTCATCCCATTGGGAACAATAAGAAACATTTCCCACATTAGCTTCTAAGAGGTCACTGATTTCTTTTCAGTTTGGTCACTAAGAGTTGGCACAGTTACCTTCATAAATGATTCAAGGTAATGGGAAATATTAAAGTTAAAGAAATAACTGTAAAAATGGGGCTCCTTGAGTGAGAAGTGTTCACTGGAATATCACTTCTCAGGGGAATCAGTCCACTCAGCCATTCATTAAAAGTTGCTTCAAGACATTCTCACAGGGAAGAAGCATAGTTGTTGCATGCACTACATGGTGGTTTTTGAGGGGGTAAATTTGAGTTTAAAATACATAGTGTGGACTCTGGAAAAGCTCAGGATAGCTTTGCCAATAACAAGTTTTTCCATGGACCACAGGTGGCTTAGTGATATTGGCTTAAGAGATAAGCAGGTACATATATTTTCATTATAATTCCATGTCATACCATTAAAAGATGTTCAAATCATTATATTAAGAATTGTCATCTAAAATGTTATATCACTTCCTGTGTCCACATAAGAACATTCTAGAAAGAGTCCATATAGGCATAAATGATATACTTATGATTATGCATGAAAACAAGCCCCCTTCCTTTTTAAAGTACTATCTACTTTTTTTTGGTCTCTAAACCCTACACAACCCTTTTATTGAGTGCCTAAGTTTCTCTTCCAGCTCCCTAAAAAATTCTTTGAAAACTTTCTATCTTCTTTCTCATTCAATTTTTCCCTCCTTCTCCTAATCATCAAGAGTCTTACTACTACCCTTTATCTCTACATAAGCATAATAATTTATTCTTTTTAGAAGATAGATTATTTCCTAGTATTTTTCTACCTCTTGCGTATCTAAGCTCTAAATAATTTATAAACATTCAAAATACAGAACCACAACCTAAATATTAGACACTATTTTATAATTTGCCTATTAACCTGTCCCTCTTATAAAAGTAGACAGTTCCATGATATTTGAATTTTGCATGAGTCCTCTATAATGTCTTATTTCTAGACTCAGAATTAAGTCAAAAGCTAGAAAAAACAAAAACTAGAAAAGCCCTTGTCGATAAGGCAATCTTTACATGTAAAGATTATGAAATTGAAGTTCAGGAAAATGAAATGGCTTCCTTAAGAAAACAAACAGTCTCCAATATGACCTCTTGGTTTGTTATTATTTTGTCTTTTTTTTTCTTCCTATCTGGCTTTCTGAGTTTGGGTCCTTGTCACTCACATAGTATTTGTTTTGGATCCTTTCTCCCTATCAGGATTTAGACTTTTACTATACTTATTTCAGTAGGTTAATTCTTTGATTTGGGATTTCATTCAGGTTGTATTCCTGGCTGCTCACCAGTCTCAACCTGGTATAATCTAGATTTTAGTCTGAATCTTGAGTATTGCCATCCATCTATGGCATACAGATCTTATTTTCTCTAGCATGCCTTGATCAGTTGATTCGGTGACACAACTTCTACAAAATAGAGTTGGAAAAAGAAATCCTACTTCCTTCCTTTGAAGTCAATTATGTCTAAAGAGATGAATGTTGATCCATCAGCTTAGAAAACAAGGGTATAAATGTATTCTGCTTGATAAAAATCAGTGAAGTATAAAATGAGTTATATTCAAACCACATAAATGCCTCCTCTAAACATATCATATTATTATCCATCGAGGAACCCTAAACAATCACATCTGAATGAATGTGACATGGCCTCTTCTATTTGTAAAATTTCTACTGGGTCTATGGGATAACAACAACAACAACAAAAACAAAATACTGAAACTCACAAAAGCATTATGACAATGAAACTATTTTAAGTATAGCATTATTTTAATTAAAGTTTAGACAGGAAAAAAAGAAAGAATTTTGTAATACTGCAAAGATAGATGTTAACTGCTGCTTGGTTAGAGGTAAAAAACCAAAAATGCATTGCCATATATTTTTTATTTTACAGATGTGCATTGAAAGGTATGCTCCCTAGTCTTACTCAAAACAGAAACAACATTGCTCATACTTAAAAGAAAATGAAATCAAACAAGATAAAACATGAGCAGAGTGACTTCAGACATGTCCCCCAGGCATACTAGCTCATCATACTTGTGAAGAGGAGCAGATCTCTAGCAAGAGAGATTCTTCCGTCAACTGGGCAGATGGGTCTGATAAACGCATAAGCAATTAGCTTTGTGCTGAAGCAGAAAGACCAAGAGAAAAAGAAATAAATGCACATCACATCAATGCAATTCAAAAGTAATCTTGTTTTGCTCTGTAATCATAGAGATGCAGTATTCTTTTTAGAATTTGGACTGGAAAGATAGCAACAACTGTATTTACAATAGGTAGATGACTTTGTCTATTAATAGGCACGAGCCTAAGATTTCCATCATTTATTTGTTTTCCATTTGAAAAATAAAATTAGCTTCTGTTCAAGATGGTAGCATAGGTAAATACAGTAGTAGCATCCTCCCACAAACACATCAAAATTACAACTAAAGTATAGAACTACCATCATTCAGAACTGCCTGAAATCTAGTTGAAAGAAATTCTACAACTAAGGATATAAAGAAAAGTCATATGGAGACTGGTAAGAGGGGTGCAGACACAAAACAGGCTGGTCCCACATCCACATGTGGCAGATAAAATTGGGAAGGATATATCAGCTTCAAGATCCACCCTTAAAAGTAAAGAGTCCAGGGTTCCAGTGTCAGAAAAAGAAGTCCCTATAACGCCTGGCTGTAAAAAATCAGCAAAAATTGTGGCTGAGAGAGACAGATGGATGCCAGAGTCCCAGGTGATCCTCTTAAAGGGCTAGCACACAGGCTTACACATATTCACTTCCTCTGAACTCCAGCACTAGGGCAGCAGCTTCAAAGGCACCAGGGACACAAATGAAGTAAATTCTCCTGCATTCAGGTGAGAGCTGAGGGTCAGCTTTCTCCCAGACAAAGGTGCTGTCAGAGGCCATTGTTCCTTCAATGAGCCCCCCCACCCAACAGAACTGGCAGGCAGACACCATATCTGATACTCCATCAACCTGGCTCTCACTGTTTCCCCCACCCTCGTAATTTTTTGAGACCCTTCATCACTCAAATTGTAGGCCAATTTAAGCTGTTTCCAGTGGCTTTTCTTAATAAATGGCCTATCTTTGTACATACTTCAGACTTTCCTAAAATCTCTCAAAGAAGCAGCTAAGTGGCCCCTGGCCCAGCACTAGTAGCAGCTGATCTTGGTTCACAGTTTGACCTCACCTGGGAACCATCAAGCACAGTACAAGTAGCAGCCAACTGCAGAACTCTTTGTAGTTCATGCTTACATAAAAAAAGGTGACAATTGACCTTGGCTTGCACCTCTTGGGAGGCCCAAGAGCCAGTGCACCCAATGAAGAGCTTCAGACCACATTGAGGCACTGCTCGACCACCTCCAAAAGGGACACATTCATGGGGCTGACACCTACTACATTAGGCCACACTACCAAGTCTAAGGGATGTAGCAGCTCCACTTAATACAGAGAAACAAACACAGGGTGGCTGCCAAAATGGGAGACACACATGTACCAAATGAAAGAATGGAACAAAATTCGAGAAAAAAAACTGAAGAAAATGGAGACAAGCAGTTTATTAAATATAGAGATCAAGGCATTGGTTATAAGACTGCTCAAGGAACTTAGTGAGAACCTCAACAGCATATAAAAGAACCAATTATAAATGAAGGATACACTAACTAAAATGAAGAATAATTTATAGGAAATCAATGGTACAGTAGATGAAGGCAAGAATCAAGTCAGACATTTGGAATATAAGGAAGCAAAATAAAACCTAATCAGAGCAGCAAAAAGAAAAAGGAATCTAAAAAAAATGAAGAAAAATGTAAGGAGTCTCTGGGATAACTTTAAGTATACCAACATTCTCATCATGAGGGTGCTAGAAGAAGAGAGAGAACAAGAAATTGAAAACCTATTTGAAAAAAAAAATGTCAGAAAGCTTCCTTAACCCAATGAAGGAAACAGACATACAAGTCTAGGAAGCACAGAGAGTCTCAAACAAGATGAACACAAAGATGCCCATACCATGGCACACTATAATTAAAATGGCAAAGGTTAAAGACAAAGAAACACAAGGAAACTCTTGTAAGACCCTATCAGCTTATTTCTTAACAGAAATATTTCAGGCCAGAAGAGACTAGTTCAAAATATTCAAAGTGATGAAAATCAAGGACTTACAAGGAACATTAGTCTACCCAGCAAGACTATCATTTAGAATCAAAAGACATATAAAGAACTTGCCAGATAAAAAAAAAGGTTGAAAGAGTTCATTACCACCAAACCAGTATTACATGAAATGTTAAAGTGTCTTCTTTAAGAAGAAGAGGGGAGACAAAGATAAAAATGTGAACAGTAAAATGGCAATAAGTACATATCTATCAACCATTGAATCTATAAAACAAAATGAACAAGCAGAACAGAAACAGAATCATAGATACAGAGAACATTTTGATGGTTACCAGATGAGAGAAGGGTGGGAGGATGGGTGAAAAAGTGATGGGATTAACCCATTGAGTGGTACAAACGTTCGTGTATGTCCTCATGCCTCCTGACCATCCAGAGTATGATTGTACAAAAAATTTTAATTTAAAAATATGTAAGGCAACATTAAAAAAAGGCAAGTGAATGTTCTTTTTCTTTCCATAAATAGGTTATCAAACGAACATGATTTTAAGTTAATAAAACTGAACTAAAACTAATTTTATTTAAAAAAAAACAAACTCACTCCCGGGGGTCAGCAAGCATGAAAAAACTCACTACTCAAAGGGTTAAGAAGTACAAATTGCTTGTTACAGAATAGGGATGTAAAGTACAACATAAGGAATATAATCAATTATATTCTAATAACTATATATGGTCTCAGATGCAGTGGTGGGATTCAGCTTGTTTCCATCCCTTTGGCAGGACCAATAGCTAATTTTTTGTTGAGTTCTGTGAATCGGTTGTTAAAATGGCACTGGTAATTAGGGATCTCTCTAAGGTGGGCACCTGGGCAGCTGCCCAATGTGGAAATCACAAATTTACACTCCTTACTCTTTTTTAATGTTCATCTGTGCAACATCATAGTCTAAGTGCCCGTAGTAATGTTCATTCCATCCATAGGTGAAAAAAATTGCAAGTGAGGATGCAATCAAGAAGCAAATATGGGAAAAAAAGAAGCAATATGGAAATATCTTAAATAACTGTTTTGTTGTTTTTTATTCAGTATTATTTAATATGTTTTCATTAATAATTTAAAACTCTTATAATCTAGTTTTATGGACCTCTTTTATTGTTCTTATTTAAGTATTAAATGCATGAAATAATGAACTCTTTTTAGGTATATCATTTTTTTATACTTAAAATGGTCATTAGGGCAGAGGACCAATTGTTAAATTATTTGAATCTCACCACTCATCAGATGAGTACAAGATATGTCAGGATGATTTTTTAGTAAGTTATACAATGTGTAATCACTGGGGTGTATACCTAAAACTGGCATAATATTGGATGCTAACAGTAACTGAAAAATAAAAAAATGATTTGAAAAAGTGAAAAGAAGAGCCTGACCAGTTGTTGCACAGCGGATAGAGTATCTACCTGGAATGCTGAGGTCCGCGGTTCGAGCACAGGCTCATCAGCTTGAGCAAGGGATCCCCAGCTTGAACACAAAATCATTGAAAATCGGTGGCTTGAGCACAAAATCATTGAAATGATCCTAAAATCGCTGGCTTGAGTCCAAAGGTAAGCTGGCTTAAAGCCCAAGGTTGCTGACCTGAGCAAAGGCTCACTGGTTCAGCTTAAGCTCCTGGGTCAAGTCATGTATGAAAAGCAATCAATGAACAATGAAAGTGAAGCAACAGCAAGCTGATGCTTCTCATCTCTTTCCCTCCTCTCTCTTCCTTCCTGTCTCTCTCTAAAAAACCAAACAAACAAAAAACAAAAACCCCAGTAAAAATAAAAGAAAAAATTGGAAAAGTCTAGTAAACCTAAATAAAGTGAAAAGACAATCCACAGCCTGAAAAAAATAATCTTCCAATTTTAGTATATGTGCTGCTGAAGCGGGCACGTGAAAAAAATAATCTTAATGTAGATAACTGACAAAGGTTATCAAGGTTCACCATCCAGAATGTATAAAGAATTCCTATGGATCAATTAGAAAAACCTAAACTGCTCTCGGAAAAACAGAAAAGGAACTATGTGAGGCAATTCTCAAAGAAAGAAACTCCAATGGTTAATAACTATGAAAAGATACTGAACCCCAGCAGTAATGAGATTTTATATCATATATTAGACTAGAAAACTTAGTAAGTCTAATAACACCAAATACCAGTGAGGATGTAAGGAAACAGAAGTAGCTGTGTATCTGTGGTAGGAGTGAAAGCAGATACTATTACTATAGAAGGCAACCTGGAATACCTACTAAATTTGAAAATGAAAACCCAATTCTACCTCTAAATATTTATCCTAGGAAACTCTTGCATATTAATTCCATGCTATAAGCATAAGAAAGTTTATTGAAGCCTTGTTCATGGTGGTAAAAAAAATTATGTAATTTTAATGTCCATCAGCAGAGAAAGTGGATATGTGGTTTATTAAACAATGATATATTCTACAGCAACAAATTATCTAGATGTATTTATATTAAACAGGACAAATAGAAAAACAATGCTGTTGAAAAATATCAATTTACAAAACATGTACAATGTTTATGCAAAAATTTTAGGGCAAAACAGTTTTAGTGATGGAAACTTACATACCTAGTAAAATTATGCAGACATACATAAAAGCATTCAAACAAAGTCCAGTTTCAGAAGATTGGTGAACACTGGGAAGAAAGGAAGGGGTGAGGTTATACACAGGTTTTTAACACTGTTGTTCTCTTTAAAAAGAAAGAGCACTATGAAACACGTGGCAAGATGTTAATAGATGCTTAATATTGGTTGTTGGTACATAAATGTTGTATTTTCTGCACTTTTCTTTAGCATGTTAAAAAGGTTTCATACAGGAAAACAAAGTCAGCATTTGTCAATGTTTCTCTGTATATGTTTAGAAGAGGACAGAATGGAGTGGCTCAGTGTACAAGGATGATGGAAAGTGGCTGATATCAGTTCTGTTCATCCAATGAAAATGTTTATCAGCTAGACATAAATGGGTACCAAGTTCAGAACAGGAAAATTAATGAAACATTATCTTTACAGTGTCATTTTTCTAATTAAGGGCCTCAATGGTTGTTTTGGGCATGGACAAAATAAGTCCTTTTAGGCCTGACCTGTGGCGGCGCAGTGGATAAAGTGTCGACTTGGAAATGCTGAGGTCGCCAGTTCGAAACCCTGGGCTTGCCTGGTCAAGGCACATATGGGAGTTGATGCTTCCAGCTCCTCCCCCCTTCTCTCTCTCTGTCTCTCCTTTCTCTCTCTCTCTCTCTCCCTCTCCTCTCTAAAATGAATAAATAAATTAAAAAGAAAAAGTCCTTTAAAACCATCCAGCCCACGTCCTTCAGATGCAATCAGCCTCAATCCATTCTTTCAAGTGACTAGACCTTATCTCTTTGGTATATCACGAATGAAGGAGGTACTGCTGTTTTTAGTTCTGCTTATAGTAAATCTTGATGGCTTCAGAGCTGAATGACAGGAGTGAATAAAGTACAAGATTGGAGCATTGAGAATTCAGTCTGTGGTAATAACTTCTTATTAGTTAGGCATGTGGCTTGACCTCTCTGGACATCTGCTTTTCATCTTTCAAATACAGATAATAATATTGACCACCAAAAACTGTTTGAAATATACTTATTTTTTATTTAGAAATTAAATTTAATGGGGTGACATTGATCACTAAGAGTACATAGGTTTCAGGTGAATATCTCTATAGCATTTGAACTGTTGATTGTGTTGTGTGCCCATCACCCAAAGTCAAGTCATTTTCCATCACCTTATATTGGTAGCTCTTTATGCCCTCCCCCCACCCTTTCCCTTGGTAACCACTCTACTTTTATCTATGTCCATGAGTCTCAGTTTTATATCCCACCTATGTGGGGTATAAAACATACCTCTTTTCCTTTATGTCTAACATTAGATAAATGCAAGGTGTTACACAATAATCTTATGATAATAATATCATTGTAACTAATGACATGGAATTTCTTTACAGGAAAAAGCCACATCTATCAACTCTTTAGGTATGCCCATCAGATAAAATCTCTCATAGGAGAGCTTCAAGACTATCTGCTTCATTTACACTATTTTGAGAGTATAATATGATTATAAAGTACTTGTTAAATTTCCAGATTAACCATCACCCAACTCTGAGCATTAACTATTCATTTTGCAATGAGACTTAGTAATAAACATGGCGAAAATACAGGAGGAAATTCAGGCATTTTTTAAAAACTAAATATTTCAGTGTACATTTGGAAATAAATGCACAGAAGATAAAGAAGTGGGGTTTAAACACCATACAAGGTTGCCAATGGACCTGTTCAACATCTCTGAAATGCTATGCATTCCAAAAAACTGTTGATATGTTCTAGTCAGTAATCAGTTGCCTACTTGATCACTTCAAGTAAAGCTCCAGGTGCTCAATACTAACAGAATATGCTTTTTCAAAAAGCTAAAAAATAAATACCAGGAGATACACACACATACCCATAAAAAAGTGTACACACAATAATTTTACCTAGGCATTAATATGTTACAGAAAAATTAACATGCTGTTTTACTTGCAACTTTCAGTTTGATTTTTCTAAGCAGAACAGGAATAAAGTTAAAATTATGATTTGCTCTGTTTATTTCAAGGCGACTTACACTTTTTTTTGTTGTTCAAAATAGGGACAAAGTCACCATGGACAAGATATTTCTATACCTACAATAACTTCTAGAGTTTGTAACTGAGGGTTCAAAAGAGTACAACCTTTCCATGTAACTAGATACTTTTGGTACAATGACAAGACCACAAAAGATAGTCAGATAATAGTTAGGTGTCTCTAAAAAACACCCTCAGTTGGGTGGATAAAGTACTTTTCCCCATGCCTTTCTATATCAGTGATAAACACATACTTTTGTCCTCTTGGTTAAGGAAAGAAAAGAAAACAGGGGAGCAAACAGAAAAGCTATAGAATATAAACCAAAATTAAACTCAGCTATAATAATTATGGAACTTATATTCTGTAAGTGAAAGCAAGGACTCCTGCAAAAGCAAAAAGACTTACTTGGTACACAACATGTGTTCCTCATCATTTGGAAAGAGTGGACAAAACTCAGCCCAGGAGTGCCAATCTTGTAAATTGTTTCGTCAGCATTTCCCTTAGCCTGAAGCTTCTTAAAAGCTCTGCATGCCTAGCATAGGTTGTGACCCATCATGGCTAGCAGGTGAGTAATCTGTCTGCCTCTTTCTGAGAATAATAAAAAAAGAAAAGAATTTGGAGATGATTCAACAAACCAACATGGCACTTACTGGTTCTTTTACTTGTGGTCAGATTTACTATGTCTTTATCACCTCAGATTTTCTGAAACCATTGCCCACTTAACTGGAAGGAAGATATGTGATTCCAACATCATTTGATGGAAATATAGGTCATGCTGGGGATTATATAAACTCCCAAACGTCTGTAAACTGACTCCAGGACATATCAAGAATAGGCTGAAATAACTTTGTCTCTTATGCATAATTAACATTGGCTGCTTATTTATGGTTTGTTTTCCAATAGCAAGTTATATATGCCATTGCACAGTTGGCCTATAGAAAGAAAATTTGTTTCCCTAGAAGTATTCTAAAGTTTGCAGCATTTAGTCTCACATTCTTAGTGTTATAAGAGCTGGGTGTAGACAAAAATGACATAGGTGTTCAGCTTCGCTTCCTCTTAGTTTCCATGTCTCTCCTGATATTTCTGTATCACCCCTGGGGATTTCCAAGCTCTCAGTCTACTGCCCAGAACTCCTCATTGCCATGACCCAATGCTTTTTGTACCTTCTGATGCAAAGTTTGTGCTTAATAAATATTTGGAAATCAAATAAATGAATAAATAAAAACACTCGAGCATGACGGTGGTGCTGAGGTGGCAAGTTTGAAACCCTGAGGTCACAGGTAGAGTGGGGGCTATTGGCAGAAATGTGAGCTCCTCAGCTTGAGTGTTAGTCACCAACTTGAGTGAGGAACTTGTTGGCATGATCCCAAAGATCACCAGCTTGAGCATAAATGCCACTGACATAAAAAAGATCAAGGTCACTGACTTAAGCCCAAATGTTGCTGGCTTGAGCAAAGGGACGCTGGCTTGGCTTAAGTCCAAGGTCCAATTCTCAGTCAAGGCACATAGAAGAAGCAATCAATGCACAACTAAAGTGAAAGCAACTACTAGTTGATGCTTCTCTCTCTCTCTCTTTCTCTCTTTCTCCCTCCTTTCTTGTGTATGTGTCTCAAAATAAAATTAGAATAGAATAGAATAGAATAGAATAGAATAGAATAGAATAGAATAGAATAGAATAGAATAGAATAGAATAAAGCCCTCCAAGGTCTGAGAGAATGCCTCAGAGTTCTTTTAAGATGACTGGAAAAATGAGATAAGCTCATGTTCTTTACTTACAAGCAGCAGATTCCAAGGAAAACAAGTTTAAAGTTGAACAACAAATATACTGTATCTTAGTCAACTCAGGCTGCTGTAATAAAATACCACAGATGAGGTGCCTTAAACTAGAGAAATATTTATTTTCTCACAGCTCTAGAAATTGGAGATCTGAAATAAGGGGGCCACCATCATCGAATTCTGTTGAGGTGTGGCTTGTGGATGGACATCTTCTAGCTGTGTCCTCAGTAACAGAGAGAGGAAGAGCAAACTCTCTGGTGACTTGTCTTATAACAGCACTAATACCATTATGAGGGTCCTGCTCTCATGACCTTATCTAAACCTAATTACCTCCCAAAGGCTCCATCCCCAAATACCATCACATGGGAGTAAGAGCTTCAACATATAAATTTTTGGGCACACAATTCAGTCCATAGCCCACTGGTTTCCTTTTCAGGTTTATTCCCAAGGAATTCTAATCTGAAGGTCAGAATACAAAAGGAAATTATTTTCCTAGAGAAAGAAACCAAATAGTTATTTTTCCTTGAGTTCACAATGCTACATAGAATTCCTTGACACTATTACTACCAGTCATTCTATTTCGGTTCTCTTGGATCAAATGATACCATTGGCTGCTCCATCCCACCTCTTTTTTCAAATCTCAGGACCTTTGATCAAGCATGAACATACTTCTGATAGTGGAAACACCAAATGCTGTCAATAAGGGTGTCAGCTTTGCCTTGCCCAAGGTCAAATGCAAGGAATAACAGGAAGTGATCATGAACTAGGTATTCCTATTGTCATAGTAGTCATAACAGAATTAGATAGCAAACAGTGTTTCTATTAACTGTAATAAACAATTAAAATTTGTTTCCATTATGCGTTATTTCACTCTCAAAATGATATAGTGTTTTTATCCAAGACACATTATCTTCCACTTTTCCAGACCTATGCCAAGTTCACTTACCACCTGAGCAGCTTTGCCCAGCATTTTGTTCACCTGGAACCCCTTGTTCTTATTGCTATTTGAAATGCCTTCAGTACCTGGGAGTCTAATAAATGTGCAGTTTGTTATTTCATTCAGAGCCTTGGCATATATTAACAATACCAATTAATTTGCCGTTACACTCCTACCCCCATCACCACCTCCCCCATCTCAGAAATCTGCTTTTCACCTCCCCACTCTTCCTTAGCGGTTCTTCATCTAATTTGAACAATGCATGAACCAGAGTGGAAGCTAAGCAATTTCTTTTTCACATATTTCATAAAACCTTGCAGCAGCCTACTATAGGAAAACAAATTATTGTTAGCATTTTTCTTTCAGCAAAACTGGTTTTGTTTTAAAGGAGACGTCCAAAGCTGATTCTGTTTCTTCTTTAGAAATTCATTCAAGTCATGATCCAGATCTCAGCTGGTCTTTCTGACCTCCTCAGGAGCACCCTTGGTGCCTGTAGGTCCCCTCACTGAGGTGTCAACTTGCCTGGTATGTTTTCTTCATTTTCTGTTCTTGTTTCAATTCCTTGAGGTTTTAGTTTCACATTCCTCTCCTCTTGGGATGCCAGAGGAATGCAACAACAACAAAAAATGCACTTAATGATTCATTACCACAAGCAGCCAGACTGAAACCAGGAACTTTACCAACTTCCCGGAGTCCTGGTTCTTTTCACAGGTGTGCTCCAGTGGGCACCAGTGGCTTTCCTCACCCCTCTCTCAACATACAGTTTACATAGTGAATTATGTTTTTCTAGTTCAGTGCTCTGTGGAATCTTTACTTAGAAAGAGGCAAAGCCTCTCCTTTACTGCTGTATCTAGAGTTTATGGCAATTTTCAAGGACATACAAATAGAAATACTTTACTATTTATAGCACACAAACTACTATAAAAGTGTACTCCAGGTTATCATTTGCAGGTATCTAATGACTTAATTCTGTCTGAATGAAGAATATGTTGCTAGGCAAATGGACACATCCTGATCTGAACTTATTCTCACACTCTTACAAATGCACAGACTGCTGTCTGTAGCCCTATGTTGGGTTATTAAGAGAAAGTTCTCCTCCTACAACACTCTCTCTGGTGCTTCCAGCAGCAGTCTCTCAGTCTTGATGGACTATGTGATTGAATGGGATGGTAATGGTGGAGGGAAACACGTGCTCATTTTGAAGTAGGTTTTGAGTGCTTGTAGTAAAAAACTATATTTTCTCCACTAGCTAATGAAAGCTAAGGTCTTTAAACACAGGCCCTTCCACAGAACTAAGATTTCATGTTGAAAAATTATATGTCACTTACTGTAGAACTTTATGAAACATGAACAAAAATATGTTTGTTCACCTGGTCCTTGAAAGCAAACTGTGAATTTGGTATTGTATTTTTAGGAAAGTAGCTACAATTGGCAAGGTGCAGACAGTATTTATTTTAATATAATTATATTGCATTATTTCTTTTTTAATACGACTGAATCCCAATGTTTCTAAAATGAGGTTCACAGACCACCTACACAGACTTATTTATTTAGTTTGTTAAAAATTCAGATTCATTAGTAAACCTATCACAGGCCAGGTAACACAGAACCTCTCTGAGGGCTGTGGCTTAGAAATCTGTACATCTCATAAGCAGTCCAGGTGACTAGTAGTCCCATGAGAGCTGAGGAACCACTGAATCTTTGGTGAGAGGTGGGGTGGGGCGTTAACATAAAAGAAATGCCTTTAGTTATTTTAAAAATTAAAAATTACATCTTGTCTTATTTCAAGTAATAAAATACCAGGATTTACACTTTTTTAAAAAATCCTGACAAGGTGAGGACATTGCAGAGTGTGATTAGGTGTATATAGGAGGGGCAAGGGAAGTGTCCTGAAGAAGGTGGCATCGATTTTGATCTAGAGGATCAAAACAGACATAAGAGTCTGGTAGGAGATGGGTGAGTAGACCGAAGAAAAGAGGGAAGGAGAATGTTCCAGATATGGAACAGATACAAAATCTTAGAAGTTCTGTACAAATAAGCACTCGATCTAAATGTGGCCTTCAAAGAAAATATATTTAGTTTATTCAGACCCAAACAAGAGGCCCATATGAAATTTTGGGCCTTATGACAATTGTATAAGTACTTTTTTCTTCTTGGGTGGTGCGGGGTAATTGGAAGGAGGTTAGGAAGATATATGCCCCAGACTGTCCAAGCAGTAAGCCTTGCCCATAATACAGTGCAGGGGAAAAGTAACCTTTAGTACTTTCTTCCTGCTGGAAAATTGCTGACCTGATTCTTTTGATTGGGAAGAAAAATGACATCAGCATGTGTCAAGAAGCAGGTGGTGATCACTGTTTCTTTAAAGACAATATATGAAACAGTGAAAATTTATTTTCTAATAAACTTGACTTTCAGAGCTGAACCACCAAAAAAAGTGCCATACAAAAAAAGCATAAGGAATAAGGATATTTCAAATGGCCATTAAATATAATCCAAGTGAAGTGATTCATCAGGGCTCAAGTGCAGGTTCCCCGTCAATACAATTTATAAGGGTTCAGCTTCCAAAGCTACACTTCCTTCTGACTGTAATTTCCTTTTTCATTTTGTTTTGTTTTAAATTGACCACCATTTTCGATCACAGTTATCAGTTCATCACTTGGATGAAGGTGACCCAGCAGTCTTTTATCTAATTCCTGAGGTGGCCTTAGATTAACTTTCACAAGCAAAGTCTACAATGATAACAAGAATAACAAATTAATTCAAAGATGAGGCTTTATCAAATGGCATCTTCTGAGGGCTGCATTTTTTATTAAACATGAATCAAATAATATTATGAAATGAGGGGTGTGGATATCCAGAATCATCTTCCCCACTGCATGGTAATTCAACAGTTTTCATTAATATGCTTTTTATGACACATTTTATAAGCCAAAGCAGCCATCACTTTGCCAGTCAAATAAGTCATTTTAACATTTTGAGAAATATTATTATTTTTAAAAGGAATTAACATTTTCATCAAATTAATCACAAAAATGACAGAACTAGCATGGTAAATATTGAAATAAATATTTTCCAGTTAAATCTTGCTAATCTGAGTAATAATATTTCTTTCTTTTTTTTTTTTTTTTTTGTATTTTTCTGAAGCTGGAAACGGGGAGAGACAGTCAGACAGACTCCCGCATGCACCCGACCGGGATCCACCTGGCACGCCCACCAGGGGCGACGCTCTACCCACAAGGGGGCGATGCTCTGCCCCTCTGGGGCATCGCTCTGCCACGACCAGAGCCACTCTAGCGCCTGGGGCAGAGGCCAAGGAGCCATCCCCAGCGCCCGGGCCATCTTTGCTCCAATGGAGCCTTGGCTGCGGGAGGGGAAGAGAGAGACAGAGAGGAAGGGGGGGTGGAGAAGCAAATGGGCGCTTCCCTGGCCGGGAATCGAACCCCGGGTCCCCCGCACACCAGGCCGACGCTCGACGCTCTACCGCTGAGCCAACCGGCCAGGGCTATAATAATATTTCTTAAATCAGCATTTCCTAATGTGTCAAACTGTTAGTGTGTATTTTAAGAAAAAAGTTCTTAATACAAATAAATTTGGATAATTTTGTGTCAAACACATTAAGACAGGTTTCTTTATTATAAGACTTCTCAGAGCCTTTATGCTGATATGCATCATCAAATACTGACAGTTAGATTCAGCATGCAGCATTTTCTACAAGCTATGGGTATATTTATTTTTCAGTGCATAGTATAAAACTAAGGCTTCACATGTTTTAGGACTATATCAGAATATATTTGAAACAATAATTTATTTCTAAACTTAAGAAATAGTATAAATCTGCCTGTGGTGGTACAGTGGATAAAGCATTGACCTAGAATGCTGAGGTCACCGGTTTGAAACCATGGGCTTGCCTGGTCAAGGCACATATGGGAGTTGATGCTTCCTGCTCCTCTCTCCTTCTCTCTCTCTCTCTCTTACTCTCTCTCTTTCCCTCTAATATGAATAAATGAAATCTTTTAAAAATACATTAAATTCTAGTATAAAGCTTGTTTACTCATTTCTTTTTTTTCTTTTGACAGACAAAGTCATAGAGAGGGACAGACAGACAGGGAGAGAGATGAGAAGCATCAGTTATTCTTTGCAGCTCCTTAGTTGTTCAGTAATTGTTTTCTCATATTTTCCTTGACTGTGGGGCTAAAGCAGAGCGAGTGACCCCTTGTCCAAACCAGCAACCTTGGGCTCAAGCCAGCAGCCATGGGGTCATGTCTATGATACCCTCGCTCAGGCTGGTGAGCCCGTGCTCAAGCCTGATGAGCCCGCACTTTAGCCGGTAACCTCAGGGTTTCAAACCTGGGTCCTCAGAGTCCCAGTCTGATGCTCAATCCACTATACCACCGCCTGGTCTGGCTACTCATTTCCTTAAAAATTGCTTCTGTAAAAAATATCTGTGAATATTTCAAAGCATTATTCACCAACATTGCCCTGTCATCGGCAACTCTCAGTGTTGGCTGGGTAGTGTATCTATAACTTCTATATTGGACATGTAATTCAGGGCAATTAAGCCAATTGGACTTGGCTAAGATTACTACTTTACATGATCGATCCACAAATTGTGAACATAATTAATTGAAAGTGTGTGTGCATGCAAAACAAAAGCATGTTAAAGGAAGGTTTATTTGCTCATTGCATTCCTCCTATATATTCTCATTCAAACCAGAAAAACTAAGTGGGAGTAGTTATCAGAATGTAGCTGTCAGAAATGAAATAGAGTATTTTTGTAGCACTCATAATTACTTTCAGAAAACTCAGTAAGAAACACAGGTCTGAACAAACCCCAATGATCTAAAATGAGCCTGGACATTTTGAGAAGACTCTATAACCAGCA
Organism: Saccopteryx leptura; assembly: GCF_036850995.1. Taxonomy (NCBI): domain Eukaryota; kingdom Metazoa; phylum Chordata; class Mammalia; order Chiroptera; family Emballonuridae; genus Saccopteryx; species Saccopteryx leptura. The sequence goes on from NC_089516.1 coordinate 117,671,508, forward strand.
AACTGAAAAATCTCCGTGCATCTCCAGCAATGCCTTCCTACAATGAATTTCCTGGCATCACTATATATATATATAGTGCATTATCAAGGCAATTATATTTCTTTTTCAGGGGGTACACACTTTGACACTTTTCCATGATAGCTCTCAGTAGACTTTTTAGTACTCTGATAGATAACCTAGTTTACATAACTATTTTAATGTTTTAAGAGGTCTCTAATCATGTAATCATAGGTGATTTGGAAATGGTGTTGAAGGACTCTTAGAGCTCTCGAGTTAATAACATGCATTACTAACATTCCATGATATTTTTTATGCTCCCAAAATGCCCACTCTCTAAATGAGCCAATCTCATTCTCTGTCCCTCCCCTTACAGGTAGATAAATGAACATAATGTGGGTTGAATTAGAATGAGTATTCTAATTTTATATATCATAAGAGATAGCATCTCAATATAATACAGCCTTAGAAGTTATTTTCAGAAACTATTAGCATTCCTAAATTTTCTGTGGCCAGCCAAATGAGCACTTTCCAGCCCAGTTTCCAGTGTTCTCCCACTCCTATTCATCCCAGTGTTTACCAACTTCTGTTGCTCCCCTCATCAAGCTGCTAAAAGTAATACATCACTGATTTTGGAAGACTCTTCTGTTAAAAAGAATGAACATTCTTATGTACACACTGTTGGTAGGACTATAAACATCTGTAGTATTTTTGGAGGACATTTTAGCAGTACATACATGTTTGATCTCTTTCATTTATTTCCCTATCAATACATCACATGTGTATACCCTTTAACTCATCAATTATACTTCTAAGGAATATATTCCTATATATTTCTACAAGATAATTCCAGTGTACATATTAATATATGTACATGAAATTCATTGTAGTGTTACTCATGAAAGTAAAATACTGGAAATTACCTAACTGCCCAAATATATAAAGGAATATCAAGCAGTAGAGGCAGATCTCTATATACTGTCATAGAAAAATCTCCAATGTGCATTTTGAGGAAAGGGAAAGGCAAGTCATACAACAGTATGTACAGCATGATCCATAAGTTTAGGTTTTAAAAATATTATAGGATACACCAAACTATTATCTTTGAGTACTTCTAGATAGGGCAAAAGGTTGGCACAGGTTTGGGGTGAAGAAAATTGACCTTTTCAGATTTATATTTCTGTATGGTTTGTTTAAATTTTACAATAAGCATATAATCATATGTTATTTGTACAACTAACATTTTAAAAACTAAAATGCTACAGCAATAATTTAAAAAACATGAGTTTTAAAAGTCATGCACTCAGGAAAAAGAAATTAGAGGCATTTTATATCATTTCTCATCAGGCAGATTAAAGTATTGTTAATGGACATGTGCATTATTTCGCATAAGTTTGGGGCCAGTGAATTATCAATGATTTCTTTGAGTACTATGGCCTATAGACCCTAGAGCTGTGATGGCGAACCTTTTTATAAAAACCGCCCACTTTTGCAGTGCTGGTCAACCTGGTCCCTCCCGCCCACTAGTGGGCGTTCCAGCTTTCACTGTGGGCAGGGTAGTGGAGCAATCAGACGGCACCACAATTGGCTCACCATGAAAGCTGGAACGTCCACTAGTGGGAGGGAGGGACCAGGTTGACCAGCACTGCAAAAGTGGGTGGTTTTTATAAAAAGGTTCGCCATCATTTTCTTATATAATCCACAGGCATGATCTATGACTTGTTTCTAACTAATAGACTACGGCAAAGGTGATGGGCTATCAATACTCTATTTACATTTATACAGAAGGTTCTTTTTACTAGCACTACTTTTACTTATACATATAAGACTGCTTTCTCTACTCTTCCACTGATGCTGACTTTAAAGAAGACATCATGGGTGTGAGTGGGCCCATGGTGGTGGCCATGTGTCAAGGACTAGACAGTAGCCTCTAATAGTTGAGAATGACTTCTGAGTGACAATCAGTAAGAAAATGAGAAACTTAGTCCTACACCTGCAGGAATTAAACTCTGCAAACAACCAAACTACATGAGCTCAAAAGAGAATTCTCATATGAGACTTCAGTCCCCACTAACATTGCAATTTCAATCTGATGAGACCCAGAACAGAAAATCCAGTTGGGGTGTACCCAGACTCCTGATCATACCAAATGTGAGGTAATACATGTATGTTGCTTTAAGTCCTTACATTTATGCTCAATTGGTACACAAAAATAGAAAACTAATATAAATACTTTTTTCTAAAATGTGTCTGACACCATGCTAACCAGTAGAAGACAAAAGTTTTTTTTTTATATCTTTCAGTTCCCTCCTGCTGAACGACCTGCAAATGCATATACTTGAACTTTATAAATCACTTTATGTATGTTAGGCACTATTTTATGCATTTATATCCCTTATCTAACAGAATCCTCACATTAGTCTTGTGTTGTGGCCATAAATAAGGATGGTATGGCTTTAAGAGATTATAAAATTGGCCTAAGGTAGTACAGCCTGTAGGTAGCAGAGAGTATACTCAAAACTCCTGTTTAACAGGGCATAAAAAAGTAAATAAACAACAACAAATGACCTAAAATGTAAAAACTCTATTTATTTTCATAAAAAAGAAGTTGTTAGTCTCACTATCCACTCCAAAGTAGTAGATCTAATCTTACTTCTCTTCCTCCAAATCTGTTCCATTTTCCAGCAGTCATATATAGTGATTTAAAATAAAAAAAAACAGTAAGCATTGTTACAGTAGTATCTGGCTACAATGTGGCTCATTATCACACAGCTTCAGATATTCAGATATTCACATAATTTTCTTTCTGAGTTACACTAAATACAGTGGTTGATAATGCATGCTAGGGATGGTCTTATTCATTAGTATCAGGATATCTATGACTTTTAAGTTCACATGGACTTCCTTAAAAAGGAAGTAAACCCTATAAAACGAAAAAGCCAGAAGCACAGAGCTGCATACTAGAATATGACACAATCAATGTAATCATCAATAGCCAAGTTGAGATAAACATCATACTGACAGGATATGTAGCCAGAGAAGGCCAGAGGAACAGTGAGTCAATTTTATTATTCCCCTGGGCAAGGGCAGAAAGAGTGCCATCATGAACACATTAAAGTACTACCAAGAAGCATTTGTACAATGTGGCATGCCGGAAAGCAAAGGGCAAACCACTATTCTCAACAGATGATAATTAGAAAAAACAAATAGTACAGAGATAAGCAGGACTACTAGGACCAAAGGATGTTAAGAAATATCACTACCAATTGTAAACTACTCTTCTAGAATATGCATTTTGACTGATTTTATAGGTTATGATTTTCTCACCCTAGGCATTTAGAATTGGCATTCAAACACCAGGAGAGCCAAATTTAATTAACTTAGACTTCTGAATAAAGAGACAACTAGAAAGCAACAGGGATGGTCAATGACATGGCTACAATTTGCTGTTCGAAATGCAGAACCATAGACACCACTGCTTTTATTATCTCTTCATCTAATCAGCTGAAAATTATTGTCACATCAAAAACATGATCTTTGTGATCCACATTTTGCCCCATTTATGACCTCCTCTTTTCTTTCTGTTTTCACTTCAGAATCAATGCAATGTATAATTTGGCCCCTGAGATCAGAGACTGAGACCAAAATAAACTGAGTAGACTCCAGGACTGTTTGAATAATATAGCACAATGAAAGAGGATAACTAGATAAATTCTCTGAGGACTTCAGAAAACGTTTGGTTTAAAACCAGTTATTTTGGGATGAGAATGGGTAAAAAGAAGAAATGGCAAGTCAAAATTTGTCTTTTATCTAAGCAGCATGCATGTGCCTATGCATACATATGTATAACATATTAATAAGTTCAGGATATTCAGGAAACCTACAATCAAGTTCAAATACCCCTGTCCCAATATACATTTCACTACTTTTCTAACTGACCTTCTGTTCCACTCTGATTTTTTCATAGTGGCTCATAGCATAATCCTTAAGTGAAATGCTGGGTCCTTGCACCTTCATTGATTCAAAACCCATTCAATTTTCAAAACCCATTTACCTTGTGCACCCTCCCTGATCATCCAACCCAATCCTCATTGCTCCTATTTTTCTGTCCTTAGCCTATTTCGCTCATATGATGATCATCGTATCATAACTTATACTATTTAATCCTTAACATATATGTTCTATCTCCTCAGGTCAGCCTCCTTAATTTATTGAGAGCTGGGAGCTCACAGTCTGATGAGATAGACAAACATTTAAACAAATGTCTAAAACACAATACAAACATGTTTTTAATAGATATGATGATATAGAGTGTTATAAGATCACAGAGCAAGGTGACTTTCTTTTTTGAGAATTGGAAAAGATCTAAAGAAGAGTAGTGCATGAACTAGCTATTCAGTAGTGCTTAGAAGTTTCCCAGATGTAGGGAAAATAAATTGATATTCCAGGTAAAAGGAACTGTATGTGTAAATTTGGGAAAGATCTTGTTATACTTGAAGTAAAACTATATAAATGAATATCCCTGTAGAGTTTCAATTTTTGGAGTGGTAGGTTAAGGAGAGACTTTATGGAATATAACTTGATCTCATAATGTAATAGACACATGCAGCCCCATGTTCATTGCAGCATTGTTCACAGTGGCCAGGACATGGAAACAACTAAAAAGCCCATCAATAGATGACTGGATAAAGAAGATGTGGCACATATACACTATGGAATACTACTCAGCCATAAGAAATGATGACATCAGATCATTTACAGCAAAATGGTGGGATTGTGATAACATTTTACGAAGTGAAATAAGTAAATCAGAAAAAACCAGGAACTGCATTATTCCATACATATGTGGGACATAAAAGTGAGACTAAGAGACATTGATAAGAGTGTGGTGGTTACGGGGGGAGGGGGGGAGAGGAAAAGGGAAAGAGGGAGGGGGAGGGGCACAAAGAAAACTAGATAGAAGGTGACAGAGGACAATCTGACTTTGGGTGATGGGTATGCAACATAATTGAACAACAAGATAACCTGGACATGTTATCTTTAAATATATTTATCCTGATTTATTGATGTCACCCCATTAAAAAATAAAATTATAATAAAAAAATGTGTCAGTAAGGGGCTTAGCATAGGAAGATTTGCATGGACAAATGTATTTCTGGTGACAGTGTAAAAGCTGGATCAGTTGAGGGCAACCTGAAAGTAAAAAAGTCTGGAGATTATTAAACCACATGTGAAAAATTATGAGGGCTTAAATTAAGACTGAAGTGTTAGACATGGAAAAAGGGGTGATATTTTCAAAATGGAATGAAGAAGCAGAGCTCTTAGAAATTGGAAGGAGGGAGAATGAGCCTAGAATAAATTTAAAATACACCTACCTTGGGAGACTGGATAAATGTTGATGCCAATAATTAAAATAAGGCATTCCTAAAAGAAGGGAAGATAATAAATTGGTGTTGGATGTACTAAGTTTGAAGAACATGGGGATCATACTTTAGATGCCCTCTAGAAGACAGAAGTAGTTCTGTACAAAAGTGAGGACTGGCAATCTAGACTACGAAGCCAGTGGCAGTGTTTAAAAGTCATGGATATGGGTATTTCTCAGAAAAAGAGTATAAAAATAGATCTCTGAAGAATGATGATAACTTTAAAGGTCTCTTCAATGATGAGAAGACATCAGTGAAATAGCCTAAAACTTTTAGAGAACATACAGAGATAATTTTTCCTAACGGAACACCAGATCACAGTTATAACATCTACCAATATTCAAGTAGAAAGAAAACTAAAGTGAGTGAGAATTTGGATAAAATGTCAGTGCAGACCTTTATGACTATACCAGATTAGTGAAGACAGAAGTTAAATTACACTTTATTTATTTACTTTATTCAATAAATACTTTTGCTCCCACTATATTCCAAATATAGTTATAGCTGATGAAGATTCAACAAAAATCTCTGTCCTATGAAATATATATTCTAGTGGGGAAAAGTGATTAATAATAAGACAAAGTATTTTACATGTCATCAAGAGCTAAAAAAAATTAAAGGAAAAAAGGGGGTAAGGACTACATGTATGCATAAGGCATCCAAAGTTGTAATTTTAACTAATACAATTTTAGACAGAGTAGGTCATATTCAGGTAAAGATGAGACAAATTAAAGAGTAATATATGAAGACTGAGGACTGAATCATAAAGGAAATATTTACAAGACAAGGGGGCAATTAATAATGCAAGTGAGATAACTAAAGCCTTAGGCAACAGAAGAACTGAGAAGTATATGGGATTGAATGCACAAAATGAATGTTGACATTGAAAAGGGCAAAAGGTAATTCTGATGAAAATTTTTGGTAATACTAAGTATAAACACAAGTATGTTGAAGGTGGGGTGATAGAAGTTGATGGAATTTCATAGCTAATAACCTCTACTTTCTTTATGAGGCAGTAAGCAACACTTCCTGCTCTGAGGGTATGGGTAAAGTAAGTGGTTCAGGGAAAATGGTGATAGAGCATCAAGAATGGGGTTCTTCCATAAAAATGTGGAAACTAAACAACATATTTTTTAAAAAATGAATGTGTCAAAGAAGAAATAAATGCAGAGATCAAAAGATATATACAGACAAATGAAAATGACAACACAAGAGATCAGAATCTATGGGAGGCAGCAAAAGCAGTGATAAGAGGGAAGTTCATATCACTTTAGGCCTTTATGAACAAACGAGAGCCCAAGTGAACAACTTAACTTCACACCTTAAGGAACTGGAAAAAGAAGAACAAAGACAACACAAAACCAGCCAAAGAAAGGAGATAATAAAAATCAGAGCAGAAATAAATGAAATAGAGAACAGAAAAACTATAGAAAAAATTAATAGAACAAGGAGCTGGATGTTTGAGAAGATCAACAAAATTGACAAACCCTTGGCAAGACTTACCAAGAAAAAAGAGAAAGAACTCATATAAAAAAAATCCAAAATGAAAGAGGAGAAATCACCATGGATATCATAGATATACAAAGAATTATTGTAGAATACTATATGCCACTAAATTCAACAATCTAGAAATAATGGAAAAATTCTTAGAACAATACAACCTTCCTAGACTGAGTCAAGAAGTAGAAAGCCTAAACAGACCAATTAGTAAGGAAGAAATATAAAAAAAACTATTAAAAACCTCCCCCAAAATAAAAGTCCAGGCCCAGACAGTTATACTAGTGAATTCTATCAAACATTCAAAGAAGACTTGGTTCCTATTCTACTCAAAGTCTTCCAAAAAATTGAAGAAGAAGCAATACTTCCAAACACATTTTAGGAGACCAGCATAACCCTTATACCAAAACTGGGCAAGGACAGCACAAAAAAAGAAAACTACAGACCAATATCTCTAATGAATACAGATGCTAAAATACTAAACAAAATACTAGCAAATCAAATACAACAACATATTAAAAAAATAATACATCATGATCAAGTGGGATTCATCCCAGAATCTCAAGGATGGTTCAACATACGTAAAACGGTTAACGTAATACACCATATCAACAAAATAAAGAACAAAAACCACATGGTCTTATCAATAGATACAGAAAAGGCATTCGATAAAATACAACACAATTTTATGTTTAAGACTCTCAACAAAATGGGTATAGAAGGAAAATATCTCAACATGATAAAGGCCATATATGATAAACCATCAGCTAACATCATATTAAATGGCACAAAACTGAAGGCTTTCCCCCTTAAATCAGGAACAAGACAAGGTTGTCCACTCTCTCCACTCTTATTTAATGTGGTGCTAGAGGTTCTAGCCAGAGCAATCAGACAAGACAAAGAAATAAAAGGCAACCATATCGGGAAAGAAGAAGTAAAGGTATCACTTTTTGCAGATGACATGATCCTATACATCGAACACCCCAAAGAATCTACAAAAAGATTACTAGAAACAATAAGCCAATACAGTAAGGTCACAGGATACAAAATTAACATACAAAAGTCCATAGCCTTTCTATATGCCAACAATGAAACATTTGAGGATGAACTCAAAAAAATAATCCCCTTCACAATTGCAACAACAACAAAAAAATACCTAGGAATAAACATAAGAAAGAATGTAAAGGACCTATATAATGAAAACTACAAAGCATTGTTAAGGGAAATCGAAAAAGATACAATGAGATGGAAGAATATTCCTTGTTCTTGGATAGGAAGAATAAATATAATCAAGATGGCCATATTCCCCAAAGCAATATACAAATTTAATGCAATTCACATCAAAATTCCAATTATATTTTTTAAAGAAATGAAACAAAAAATCATAAGATTTATATGGAACTATAAAAAACCTCGAATAGCCAAAGCAATCCTAAAGAAAAAAATGAAGCTGAGGGCATTACAGTACTTGACTTCAAACTATATTATAGAGCCATGACAATCAAAACAGCATGGTATTGGTAGAAAAATAGACACTCAGACCAATGGAACAGAATAGAAGTCCAGAAATAAAACCACATATATATGGTGAAATAATTTTTGATAAAGGGGCCAACAACACACAATGGAATAAAGAAAGCCTCTTCAACAAATAGTGCTGGGAATACTGGAAAGCTACATGCAAAAGAATGAAACTTGACTACAGTTTGTCCCCTTGTACTAAAATTAATTCAAAATGGATCAAAGACCTAAATATAAAACCTGAAACAATAAAGTACATAGAAGAAGACATAGCTTCTAAACTCATGGGCCTTGGTTTTAAAGAGCATTTTATGAATTTGACTCCAAAGGCAAGGGAAGTGAAGGCAAAAATAAATGAATGGGACTACATCAGAGTAAGAAGTTTTTGCTCAGCAAGAAAAACTGACAACAAAATAAACAGACAACTAAATTGAAATGATATTTTCAAACAACAGCTCAGACAAGGGCCTAATATCCAAAATATACGAAGAACTCATAAAACTTAATAACAAACAAACAAACAATCCAATAAAAAAATGAAAAGAGGACATAAACAGACACTTCTTTCAGGAAGAAATACAAATGGTCAACAGATATATGAAAAGATGCTCATCTTCTTTAGTTATTAGAGAAATGCAAATCAAAACTGCAATGAGATACCACCTCACACCTGTTAGATTGGCTATTATTAACAAGACAGGTAATAGCAAATGTTGGAGAGGCTGTGGAGAAAAAGGAACCCTCACTCACTGTTGGTGCGAATGCAAAGTAGTACAACCATTATGGAAGAAAGTATGGTGGTTCCTCAAAAAACTGAAAATAGAACTACCTTATCACCCAGCAATTCCTCTACTGGGTATATACCCCCAAAACTCAGAAAAATTGATATGTAAAGACACATGCAGCCCCATGTTCATTGCAGCATTGTTCACAGTGGCCAAGACATGGAAACAACCAAAAAGCCTTCAATAGAAGACTAGATAAAGAAGATGTGGCACATATACACTATGGAATACTACTCAGCCATAAAAATGATGACATCGGATCATTTACAACAAAATGGTGGGATCTTGATAACATTATACGAAGTGAAATAAGTAAATCAGAAAAAAACAAGAAGTGCATTATTCCATACGTAGGTGGGACATAAAAATGAGACTAAGAGACATGGACAAGAGTGTGGTGGTTATGGGGGGGTGGAGGGAGGGAGAGGGGAAGGGGGTGGGGTAGGGGCACAAAGAAAACTAGATAGAAGGTGACGGAGGACAATCTGACTTTGGGTGATGTGTATGCAACATAATTGATAGACAAGATAACCTGGACATGTTTTCTTTGAAGATATGTACCCTGATTTATTGATGTCACCCTAGGAAAATTAAAAAAAAGAATGGGGTTCTCAGAAAGGAGCTGGTTTAAGGAGACAACTAAAGGAAAAGGGGGAAATCTTAAAGGCTTGGGTAAGATTGAATATTATAAATTTGTAATGCCAACAATCTATCTGGTATATAATATTCTTTGGCAATAATTAGCAGAATGGGAGAAGAAAAATAACACTGAGTGAAAATAAAGCAAAGTTCAGGATTGTCAAGGTGGTCTTACACGTGGGTGTCGATGAGCCCATGGTACAGAAAGTTCTAGGATTAGTAAGAAAGAAAGCATGAAAAGGTTTGAACAGCAGATAGGTAGCTGGCTAGATAGGTACATTGGACCTACTGTTCTTGATGTAATAATCAGAGGTGATTTAATGAGAGGCTAGGAGTGGAAGGAGTGGAAGTGACTAGCTGAAGAGGAGTGGAAGCAATAATTACTGTTCTAGAAAAGGTAAGAAACTGAACTAAGGCTTTCAGGTTAGTTATCTGTTAAAAAAGAAGGCAAAATAATTCAGGTAGTATGTTTATTTTGATCAAAACACTAGATTTATCAGTTCAAATTAAAAATCAGGAGGAGTACAAATCTAGTACATGTAGTTGAAGTCCAAAAAACATTAAAATGACAATTATAATAAACTTACTACAATAGGACAATAGAAAAGATGTTTTGTAAATGCTATCTGGAGAAAGAATCTCACAATCTGAAGACATACTTCAACTAAATAGATTCTCTGTTGCTAATGCAAAATAGTGGAAAACACATTTAAGTTTAAATAACAATTTTAAAAAAGGTGAAATATGTTAACTCTAGGCAAATAAAATAATCTTATTTAATAAAAGATAACACGAGTCCAGCTATGCTGCATGAAACTCTGACTGGTACAATAATAGAAAGATGAAAAACTGAATTGGGTTAAAAATGATTGTTTTTGCAAATGGACAAGTAAAGAATATATTATACTTGAAGAGTGAATATTAGCCAACATCCTTAAAGAAAAGAAAACATTAATTCAAGTCTAATTTATAGTCTTCTAACTTAAATTTCATTATTGCTATTTTCAGATGTTCTGGCTTGATGTAAGTTATTAGTGCCCATGAATAAATGAAAGTGCATTTGCTATTTCACAGGTCTGTGAGACTTTCTTATATTTTATATTTGACAACTGCTGTCTCAACTTTCCTCTTTTTACCTTTATAAGTTGTAGACCTTAATTGAAGTCAGGGTATGCCTTAATTGTATAGAATATACATTTTACCTATGACTTCTCTGTATTTTCTTACCTGACTTGGGCATTATCTGAATTTAGAAACTGTATATACAAAACCATTTTCCTAGCCATTATTGGGCATGACTTAAATTTAGTGCTTTGTGTGAAATTCCCCATCCATGGAAATAATAACTCCATACAAAAAAAATGACCAAAATTGAATGTGTGATGGAGCTATTACAAGGAGCCAAGCTGGAAATAGAGATTTAAAAAAGGATCAAGTAACTATAATGAGGAATGTGTAACTCACCTGAAGGTTCCAATATCTTTACTTTCTTCCTTTTTAGTATGCACTGAGCCCTTCTTTGTGCTTGGTTACTTCTCAGTTTTAATTCTGCAGTAATTTTGCAATAAAAAATTAACTGCTCTAAAAGATCAGGTTAGTAGATGAAGAGAAAAAAAGGGAAGTTGAAGTTTCTGCCCCTTCCTTCTAATCCTGATTTGTTATCCATCAATCCTGCATTTTGGATCGTAGGAAATCACAGTCACAAACACAAGAGGAAAAAGAAGACTACTGCAGGGAGAGTGTGGTGGAATAAAGTCAAGGAGAAAGGATAATGTGTATGTGAGATGTGGGAAGGTACTTTGAGGAAATTTTCCCCGGCGAGGAGGCATGGGATTGGGAAAGGAGTAAAATCAGCATTAAATAATCACAGGAAGAGAGTAACAGTGTTCTATTGAGGAACTATAAAGGGGTATGTTATGTAAGGTGATGAGACTTTTAGTTTTTAAAAAATAAATAGCTTGCTATTAATATATTATCATATTGTGTCCTACAGACACATTTTACTCACTACCATTTCAATTTTGACTGGCAGTTATTTTTCTAGTACCTAAGGTGTTAAAGCAAAATTTAGGAAAGCAGTTCATAGGAGAATTGAGTCTGAACATTCTTTCCAGTTACTCTAGTTTCTATAAGAAACACATTTTGCTTATGTTTCCTTTAGACTTGTCACTTCATAGAAACCTTACCTCTTTAAGGCATCCTTTAAAATACAGATGGGAAGCTCCAAAAAGAGTTGATCATGGTAACTATACTTAAAGTAAGTATTAGACTTCTGGTACAAAACAAATATTATGGGTGATAAAGGGGAAGTTAAATTCCCAAGAGAAAGGGATAATATATACAACACAGTTACTCTAGATGATGATAATGATACATGATAAATGATGCCAACAATTATTCTTTTGTTTATCAAGGTCAGTAAGTTGAGAACAGAATTGTGAACATGGGGCTTCCTATTATCCACCAACATTTGTTGGGGATCAGACAACAAAAAATAGTATTATTCTTGAGCCATCACCTCAGAAAGATAACAAAGGCTCTGGATAGTGTTTTTTGAAACTTCAGGTGGTTATGAAAACAATGTATGGAGTCATGAAAGGCATGTTTAAAACAATAGAAAAAAATGACAATGTAGTGAAGGTAGAATAAAATAGGGTAGGGTAAGGCAGGGTGAAGATGGGTAGGGTTTGGGAGGATACTAGAAGAGAATAGGATAGGATATTACAGTGCATTTTATGTAGTGCTTTGTGAAACTTGTTTAATATATACACATGAGTTCACTGTATTGTAATAAAAAGACATTTCTTATTTTGGATCATTGCTCAAAAAGGTTAAAAGTTCTTGTATTAGGAGCTGCCTCTACAGCTCACAAAGAGTAGAGAAAAGCTTTACTCATGACCACAGATATGATGGAAGATTATTTTTGTCTGAGGGAAAAAACACATTTATCTCATTCTCAGGAGAACAAATAATTTTCAACTGGGAAAATGATATATAGATGAATATGAATCTTGAAGATGTTAAAAAAATCAGCAAGTTGGAAAATACAAGCATAAAATAAAAAGAGAAAACTCCCTGAGAAACAAAAGGGCAAAAGGTGAAACATCCCAAATATCTATTAACTGCTGAATGGAAAAACAGTGCATTGTATCCATTCATTGGACCATTATCTGACAATTAAAAGAATGAAATGCTAATGCATGTTATACCATGGACAAATCTTGAAAGGATGCTAAGTGAAAGAAAACCAACACAATGCCTCATATTGTATGATTCTGTTTGTATAAAATGTCTAGAATATGCAAGTATATCAAGACAGCAAGTAGATCAGTGGTTTCTCAGGGCAGGGAAATACAGGTTTGGGTGGGTGGTGACAGCTAAAGGATAGGGGGTTTCTTTGTGAGTTGATGAAGATGTTCTAAAATTGCCTGTGGTTATACTTGCATAGAACTTTGAATGTACTGAAAACCACTGATTGTATGTATGGTGTGTAGACTGTGTCACAATAAATCTCTTTTTAAAAAACCAAAGAGCATCCTTCCAAAAACAAGAGGTTCAGAAGCAATCTGAGAATTAAGCACAGATCAGGAAAAAACAACCACTAAAGCCAAACAACTGGAGGTGAGCTTTTGCTTTGGCTCATATTTTTCAACTTTCTCTTTGTAAAGCATACCTTAAATTTTGTTAACTACCCCTCTCCAAATCTCACGTTTTGAGGTAGGTTGACCCATTCTCAGTTCCACTGGCGGGGGGAGCTTTAATAGGTCTAAACAATCAGCAAATCTCCCTCATCTGGCTATGGTGAATGGGAAAATGACTAACCCAAAGGGAATGAGATGCTCTTACACATTTTCTAGGGCTTCTGAGAAAAAGGAAGGCTTTCTTCCCGAACAAAAAGAGTTTCTGTCATCACCACATAGTGTGATAATATAGCTAACACCCATAGTAGACCTGAGCTAGGAGACAGAAACAAATTAGTTACTGGTGACATAAATTGAGCCCTGATCAAGCCACACATGAAGATAAATACACACCTGGAGCCAAACATTTACCTAGCCTTCCTTAGGCCAGATTGAACTGGGTAATATGACACTCTCAAATTAAAGAACACTAACTGATATACATACTAAAGCATGTGTGTGTGTGCACATACATGCACTTATACAAGAAATTTCTTTTAAAAACAAGATGTTCACTGTGAGTAGGTTGAAACTTGCTAAAAACCACAGAAAGTGCATAATTTATTTGAAAAATATATCCATTCTTTTATTATAGCCCGCACGAACTATCACTTTATCAACTCAGTTCAAGAGCGAAACTACCACGATCTAGTAATCACAGCATATAGAATTAGTGTAGAAATCTATCAAAAATTAACTCATCAAAATTAGAAGTACCCTCTCAGTTGCCAATTAGCTCAACATGTAAACAAGTGGGGGGGGTAAGGATAAACAAAAAGCAAAACATGGACATAAGGGCATGGCTTATATAATGTGTTCAGGTTAGTAACAATTCATTAAAAATACATATTTACAGAACAAGCAGATACGACAGTTATTGTCCAATTTGAAGAAGCATCAATAAGTGTCCTCTTAACTAACAAATGCATTAACAACTACACTCACTGCCTGAAATCAATGAATAACTATTTGGGCTGCAGGTCAACATTAGGCAAAACATTGAGATAAGTACTGTGGGACTCTCAAAGAAGTACAAGGCATTCTTCTTGTTCTCAAGGAGCTTATAGACTAGGTGGGAGATAGAAAAGTACATACATATATACATATGCACATAAAAGGAACAACGATGGTTAGTATATACACCATGGTGTTAAAACAATTAGAGATGGTACAAAATATGACTACTGCAGGAATTAAGAAAATGAGGTCAATGTAGATTGGAATACATAGCAAGCAGATTCCTGATGACCCTGTTATGTGACATATACTTTGAAAAAGGGATAGGATATGGCTAACTAGAGAAAATATTTCAGCCTTTTCTCAGCAGAAAACCTAATTGAACTCAAGATAGACAGAACTGACTATACTACAATTTTCACATTGGAGAAATAAAAATTGAATTGGGGGATTAAGAGGATTCAGATGATAGATTATTTTATGTTTTTTTTTTGTTTGTTTTGTTTTGTTTTGTATTTTTCTGAAGCTGGAAATGGGGAGAGACAGTCAGACAGACTCCCGCATGCGCCCGACCGGGATCCACCTGGCACGCCCACCAGGGGCGACGCTCTGCCCACCAGGGGGCGATGCTCTGCCCCTCCGGGGCATCGCTCTGTTGTGACCAGAGCCACTCTAGCGCCTGGGGCAGAGGCCAAGGAGCCATCCCCAGCACCCGGACCATCCTTGCTCCAATGGAGCCCTGGCTGCGGGAGGGGAAGAGAGAGACAGAGAGGAAGGAGGGGGTGGGGGTGGAGAAGCAAATGGGTGCTTCCCCTATGTGCCCTGGCCGGGAATCGAACCCGGGTCCCCCTCATGCCAGGCCGATGCTCTACCACTGAGCCAACCGGCCAGGGCCTGATAGATTATTTTAAATGTGAGAAGATTATGGATTATTTTAAATGTCAGAAAGGGAAGTTTAAATTTATATAATAAATTAGAAGTAAAATAAAGTTTTAGAATTAATACATTATGTGATAAATGTTGAGTTAAGGAACATAATTTAATATGGAATAGGCCATGGGATGGGTGAGGGGGAGCTGTTTGTTGGGGAAACTCAGTATGATGTTGTTAGAGTCATTTACTCACAAGGTGATAAAGGCCTGTACTCAGTTCAGGTCTGTGGAGGGAAGATGGGATGGATATCGCTGGAATTTCAAAAGTACAATGCATAAAACTTAGTAACTATAGGAAATGGAGCTTTAGAGTTCAAGGTCTGGAAAATAGGGATAATAGCAGAAAATTGTGGACTGAAATCAAGTTGTAAACTAGGCTGTATTCTCATCTGAAGTTCAGGGTTCTTGTCTAAGCTCATTTCTTTTGTAGGAAGAATTAAATGTTTTGTGGTTGTAATACTGAGGTCCCCCATTTTGTTGCTCTCTGTAGTTCAACTATCACTCTCAGCAACTAGAGACCACTCTCAGTTCTTTACCCCAAAGCTTCATCCATCTCATTAACAGAGATCCTTCCTCACATGGAATTCTTCTAACTCTTCAGATTTCTATGTCTTTTCCTTCTGCCACCAGCTACTCTGTGGTTTGAAAGAACTCACACAATTAGGTTATACACACCTGGGCAATCTCCCAATCTTGATTACATCCACAAAATTGCTTTTGCCATGTGACCTAATATAACCCAAGTGTAACAATAAGGAGTTAGAGGGGCAATGTAAGAAAACAACTAAATATTTGATATCTTTTGTGATACAATTCAAGAATTTCTTTCTTGTGGTAGATGAGTATATTAATTGGGATTAAGATTAGCTCTAAGTAACAGAAATTTATTTCCTCAATAAAAAAGAAGTTTATTTATCTTTCATGTAAATAGTTGGATAGGTAGTTCAGAATAAGTATGACATTTTCACAGTCATTAAATCAGTGGTAACTCAGGTTACTTCCATTTAACTGTTCTGCCATCCTCAATACCTAGTGTCCATCTGTGGCCCAAAATGACTGAGATAAGAGAAGTGCAAATACCCATAGTCTTTAAAAATATTGCCTATAAGTTGTACATATGATCTTTTCTTCTATTCCATTGGCCAGAACGTAGTCACAGGAATTAATCTAGATAGAAGAGCCCCTGTAAAATTAAAGTTTGTTTATTCTGATGGCCAGAAGCCCAGCTGATATTCATGGGTTCATTGTTAAAAAGGATAAAATAGATATTGAGGTAGAACTATTTGTCTCTGCCACTGTGTCTTTAGCTCATTAACACAAATAATATGGCTGGGTTTTTGCTTCATTATGTCACATTTTATGTTCTCAGTATATTTTATTGCTTCTTTTCATTATATGATATATATTTCTTCTGCTGTGTGTATTATGTATGATTGTTTCTTCTGATACTGTGAAAGTTTTGTATTGTTCTATTTCTACTAGTACCTACTAATGGCAATCATCTTTGTAGTTATAAATTTATAAATTATTTATATTTTTTATTTTATTTATACAATATCCTTTATTTTTGTAGCTAATATATAAGCTTCATATTAGAGAAAGGCAACTGAGGCTCTTAGGACACAGAATTTAAGAGGGTAGTCACTCTTTTGTGTAAGTATAGTGTCAGCAACTGGGAGTGAGTGCTATCTTAAATTTTTTGCCCTAGATAATTTGGTTGTCTCACATTTTATGAGTTCTATTTTTTACTTCCAGGATCTGGTGGCCACTTGGTCACTGTCTTCCAGTGTTGAAGGTTATTGTGAAGTAGTCTTAGGGCAGCCTTATACACTCTTTTTTTTAAGTGAGAGGAGGGGAGATAGACTCCTGCATGCACCCAGAATGGGATCCACATGACAACCCTTGTCTGAGTCCAATGCTCAAATCAACCGAGCTATCCTCAGCACCTGAGGCTGATGCTTGGCCCAATTGAGCCACTGGCTGCGAAAGGGGAAGAGAGACAGTAGGGAGAGAGGGAGGGAAAGAGATGCAGATAGTCGCTTCTCATGTGTGCCCTGACAAGTGATTGAAACCAGGAAATCTGCATGCTGGGCCAACGCTCCATCCATGGAGCAAATCCACCAGGGCAACCTTTGGAGCAAACCCGCCAGGGTAACCTTAGTTCTTAACTGTTTTGCCTGGATGTGTTAAATATTCTTGATGTCCAGTCACTTTACCAGAATGTGTCTCAATGTTGACCATTCTTTTAGCACTTTTCCTGTATTACATTGGGCTTCTTCAATCTATCAGTTCAAGTCATTTAATATATAGAATGTTTTCTTGAATTATATCTGCATATTTTTTTTTGTGTGTGTGACAGAGACAGAGAGAGGGACAGATAGGGACAGACAGACAGGAGGGAGAGAGATGAGAAGCATCAATTATTTATTGTGGCACCTTAGTTGTTCATTGACTGCTTTCTCATATGTGCCTTGACTGGAGGGCTACAGCAGAGTGAGTGAGTCCTTGCTCAAGCCAGCAACCTTTGGGCTCAAGCCAGAGACCATGAGGTTATGTCTATGATCCCAGGCTCAAACCAGTGACTCTGTGCTCAAGCTGGCAACCTCGGTGTTTCCAACCTGGGTCCTCCTGGCCCCAGTCCAGTTCTCTATCCACTGTACCACCACTTGGTCAGACTGCATATGTTTTTGTTTATCTTGTCTGGTTATCTTGTATAGGAATAACATTTGCACTTAGACTAGATCTCCTTTGCACATCTCACCTAGATTTGATTTTCCTTCTTGCTTTAAAATGACTTGTTTATTCTATTTATTTCTCATGTTTATTTCTGTCTTCAAGTCTTACTGTATGTTTGGCAGGATCTTTACTATACTTACATTTTATTCCTTTATCTTGTTTCATATGTTATATCCTTGAATGGAAATACATTTTCTTCCAACTTTTTTTTCTGCTTGAGGGCAACATTTTTCTATTAGGTGCTATCTGCCATTTGTTTTTCTTATTTATTTTCTTATTTTTCTTGCAAGTCCCTTGCATAGATTATGTTTTGGTTCTATCTGCATTACTACTTACCTTTGAATAAGTTTACTTCTTTCCAGACCACCTATTAGTAGTAGGTTCATGGAGTGGATAGGCCATACAGTGTTCATAACAGAAAATTCTCTCTGATTCAGAATGAAGCTCCTCTGGATGTGGTTTATGTGTGCATAAATAATGTAGAGCAAGAGAGAGTAAAAGCAAGAGAGACAGAGAGAGAGAGAGAGAGAGAGGGAGGCTCAAACTATTTGAGCCTTCTTACCCATTCAATAAATACTGTAAACTGTAGAGCTACTCAAAATTCAATCTTTCCTCTATCTTTTTCCAAAATGATTATGGCAAATACAATGAATGTATGTATTTCCTTAATCAGGCTTGAACTCCTTTTGTTACATGGAAGCTTCTAACAACAGACTATAGACCCTGTTCTCATTTTTCTAAATTAAAGAATGTTGGTTTATTTCACAGTATGTTCTGATTAGTTTGGGGAAGTATGCTCTGGTTTCTCTGAAAACTATAATTTCTAGGTATCTTCCCATACTCCATGAGGGCACTTGGCAACCTTTATTCATTCATTGTGGTTTAGAAATAAAGTTATTTGGTTTTTAATTCTCTATTTTTATAAGGGAAAGAAAAGGGAAGGAAAGGGAAAGGGAAGGTGTTCAACTTCATTCTGCCAATCTAAAAATAAGTCACCTCTAGTGTTTCTTTATTTTAAAATGTTTCTTTTTCTCTCCACATGTAACAAATTATGATACTTAGCTCAAATGTCACATACTCATGAAGCTTTATCTGCTAATTCAAGATAACTTAGGCACTCTTCTATATTCTCACTGTATGTTGGACATAGCTATAACATAAGACATACTATACTGGATTGTAATTGTTTGTGTCTCTTTCTTCAACTCTGAGTTTTCTAGGGCAGGCACTGTGATTTATTGTTGTTGTTTTTTTTATTTACCAAACTTGCTTGACAGAGAGTAGGTGTTCAATAAATATTGTTGACTTAATGAATGAATTTCAGTCCATGTTCTGCAATTCCATAAGAGTTATCTTTCTCAAGTACAAAATTTACCACATTGACAAGTAAATTGGTGGATCCACATGTTCAGGAGAAAAATATAAGAATTTGTTAGCATGACATATGAGGCTCTTGCAAACTGGCTCCAAATTATATTTAAATATAATATTTTATCTGTCTGAAACATGCTGTCATTTAGCCAGACTCAGTTTCTAGATTATTCTGTGCCCTTTAATATTTCTGGGTTCATGCATATTTTGTCCACCTTACCTTTTCTTTTCTGCCTGGTAAATTTGTACTCATGCTTCAAGCATACCTTCTATGTGAAACCTTCTTAGAGTTCCCCAATTTGTCACTTCATTCTCTATGTTTTTGTTACATGCAATCCACATGTTTCTGTGTATATGTACTTATTATATTACACCAAAATTATTTTTTATCTGTCTACTCTTTAATCCTGGCCAATGATTTTTAAGTTCTCAAGGTCAGGGAAAATGTCTATTATTTTTTGTGTGCCCAGTGTTTTGCATACCACAGATGCTTAACTGAATGTTTATTGAATAAATAAATAAATAAATTCTTATTTTGAAAGATTTTAATAAATGCTAACAGATATTTCCACTTTACATTTTAAAAAGAATTCTTTCTACTTATCCCTTCCAGACCCTTTAAACAACTTTAGTCATTGAAACAATTCTGGACATAAATAATGACTTGCAGAAATCATTTGATCAGCTTGCTCTTTTAGAGGTGTTCCACTACTTGGCAATTGCCAACTAATTTGCATTTGAGTTCCTCCAAGTGTGGTTTATTCAGTAATCTTAAGTAACGAATTGGATTGATCACACAGTGATCCAATCAAACCCATGGTGATTGGCTGTCTTGACGAGTGGGAAAAAATTATTGATTTTAACCCAGTCAATTGCCCTAGTTGTATAGAAATAGGCTAATGATGTTATCAGAATAACTTTTATCAGCACCATTAGGTTGAAGTAAGTAAGTTGCTAAGCGGGACTGTGACCACATTTGTTTTTAATCCTTATCTCTCCCCTCCAATAATTACCCATATCTTCTATAATAGCGCCTTGCTCCTAAAGGAATTTGAAAATGTTTAATAACCTAAAAAGCCCGACAAAATGGTAGTAATTTTTCATACAGCATCTGAAGTAAAGCAAATCATACATTTTAGTTAATTATGTTTAAGGCATCAAATTAATTCTTTTCTTCTCATTCTAACTCACTGGCATATACAGTGTGTTGCTAATTATATAGGGAACTCTTGTCACAATGGCCTAGTCTATAGTAGATTAAGGTTGTAATATTTATATTTAATAGTCCAATTATATATCTATAATAGATTTTTTCTATTTCAGGAAATGTTTTCCAGATGAAATTTATTTCCTTTTTTAACCAATAAAATTAAATTTGACTTAGTTTCTTACTAAAATGTCCCCTTTGTAAATATATTTACCATTTTAACTTAATTTTTAAATATTTTGGCTTGAGTTTCTGGGAATTTAAATATTTCTGGAGTCTAGATAAGCAATTAAATATATTAAGGCAACAAGTTGGTATGGGGTACATGATGTAGGGAAGCATTTAGCACTATTTGAGATCATATATATATCTCATATATATGATATATTTGAGATCATATATATATATATATATTTTTTTTTTTTCCCCAGATGTGTTAAAAGTTTGAGGCTCATTTTTTATTACTCTAATAACTGTTGAAACTTAATGTTAATATAATCAGACTTTAAGTTTTGTAAAATATGTGGGACCAATATGAACAGTAATTTAAATATTGTTCACAATGTACTATCTTGAGAGATGATCCAGCCTGGAGCAGGTATTTGATTCTCATACATCCATATCCCTCTTGGGTTAATTAAGAATGTTATTTTATCACATCTATGTTGGAAAATGTGACATTTAACATAACAAATTTATTTTTAAAAAAGATGAATTGCTGACCTAATTTTTCTGCCACACATTTCACATTACTTGCACTTCACGCCAATCACCAGGAATAAGAGTTATGTGATGAAACAATTAAAAACTCTAAGAAATTAGGAAAACCCCACACTAAATATTTTTCTTCAAAAACCACAATTTCTCCCTTTCTTGTTAAGGAATAAGAGGTTTTAATTACACTAGAAATAGGCCCACCTTAAATAAACTCAACTAGCAAAAAAAATCACAAGTTATAAAAATCATGAATTTTGAAGCAGGGTAATTGTTCACATTATAGTGTGACCAGATTTTCTCAAAGATTGCTTTACCTAACAGTACTCTCAGTGTTACAAACAAGATAGGATCTGTAGGTTTGAAAATATTTAACTATTTATAGGCACAGAAAAATAAAAATAAATACTATGTTAAGACAAGCATTTGTCTAAGTTGCATTTAATAGGTAAATGTACCTGTTTGAACTTACATATCAATTCAACTTCAGAACAAACTTACAGAACCCATCTCATTCGTAACTTAGGGACTGCCAGTACTGATCTCACACAGCAGGTAAACCTATGATATAATTTGCATATAAAGCTTTGGAAACATGCTTCATGCATGTAGTAAGAGACACCAGAGCCTCAACAGAACACTTTAAAATCTACATTCTTAAATAACCTAGCAAGCACTCATATATACCATAATAAGGCACCAGTGCTATGCATTAGTTGCAAGACCTATAAACATATTACTGGAGAATGATTTTCTGGAGCAAAACAAAAATTGAGCTGGCATGCAATGGGAAAAAGGAGAACATTGAAGAACAAGCAGCAGTCTTTTCTCATCCATATCAGTACTGTGTAATAAATTACCCTCTTTTCTCTCATACTGTCAGAGGAAAACGATGTTTAGATTAAACCTTGCTAAGGCCTAAAAGGATAATTTGTCAGTATTTTCCAGTTTACTATCAATGTGGTATTGATTTGTTAGGGCCCTCATTTCTATTTTATTTACACTAATTCAATCTGGAACAACTGAAACCTAACTTGTTGAAAACCAAGATAATTCTTTATTTTAAGTCTCACAGGCCCATGATTTTAGGTACAGGAAAATGTGTCCAAATTATTTTTTCTATTTTTTGTGAGGAAAGACCAATCTCTAAGTTGGAGACTAACAATTGTCAGGGGAAACCAGTTATCTGCTAAAATTTATCTTGGGTTAATTTTTTTATATAAAAAAATATAGTTCTTAGGAGAACGTGATAGAAAATAGTTCCAACTGACTTCCTGATTTAGCAGACTCGTGACTGTAGTTCTAAGCAGCTGCTTCGAAACAAGAAGTAAAACAGAAACATCTTGATAAACCTTCTTGTGGCTGAAGATAATAAAAATGACAGTATTACCTTGATACACAAGTGACAGAGTTGAGGAACAAAAGTACACTTGATGAAAAGGTAAAATTACTTTTGAATCCTTACTGTTCCCTAATGCAAATTATACAAATTAACAGAAGGTAGCCTATGGATCCAGGACTAACACAAAAGCAGCCAAAAGTTAAAATAATTTATGCACATATGTTGAGAGCAAGTAAAATTATATATCAAGTATTTAATCTACAGAGATGCTAATTTCTGTTTCCTTCCCTTCCCTTTCTTTATTATGGTTGCTTTGTTCTGTTTTGTTTTGTCTTCTTTTTATTTCTTGTGATACCTCAATATCAATTGTGGCATTGTTTTGATACCAGTAAGAATGGGAGGACCAGCAAAAATGTCAAGAGTTAATGGGTTTATGATTAGTTAAAGGCTGAAATGTTAAACTTTCATTTCTTACTCTTTTTTCAACTTTAAAAGACATTTCTTCAAACTCTGACAAGACTGAAGATTAGTAAAATCTCACTTTAACATCTTCCTACACTTTCTTACCTAGTTTTACTTTAGACTTGATGGTCATATACATTCACATGTCTTGACCAATTTTGACTGAATTGGTTGATCAATTCTAATTAGAATAATTGTTTAAATCAATTAATGAGTTATTTGATAAAATATGATTGTGTCTTCATAAACAAAACATTTAATAGTTTTCACTGGAATGACTGGGCTATTCAATGAGACTACATATCAATGTAGGCAATGTCTTAAATAAATCAATTTATTTGACATTTTTGATTGACTTGCTTATTTTCATAAATCACTCAAAAAGATACATGTGTGTACTTATTTATTTATGGTCTTTCAATCAATTGGTATTTGCTATTTCTTAATCTTAAAATGAACTATGCTGACTATAAAGTTCTCCTACAATACTCATTTGACATGTAGTCTAATTGTGATTGAATATGGTTATGTATACATAAAATTGATTTGGTATATCAATTGCAGCTGTTTTTCCATGAACAAACTAGATTGAATATTTTACCAATAAAACCGGTATAGTCATTACAAACTGAAACTAAACAAATCTAGGGAACCAGAAAATAAGTTTGACTTATTCAACTATTAACATAAGAGTTAAAAAACCACTGAATATATTGGGCTCACTGGCCAAGTCATTCAGAAACCAAACTGGCTATCACATATAAAGAATGCCTTAAAAAATCACTTGTGCAAGATATAATAGTTCAAATCAATCAAAAACAGTCATTCAATGTAAAGGCATAGTCAAAAATATATATACCAAGAATTATATATCTATATTTGTTTACTCATTCAAGAATATTTGTTGAATAACTACTAAGTGTTCAAAAGTATTTTGGGAGCTTTAATAACCTCAGTAAACAAAACAGAAAAGGATCTCAGCCTTTGTGGTGCTTACAGTTCTGAAGGGGAAAAATATAACAAACAACCATCATAGTGTATAAGTAAATTACAAGATGATACATGCCATGGAAAAAAAGAAAAGGTGCAACTGAATAAAGGATATAAGGAGTATGGCTGGGGTTGAAACTTAACAGTATTATATAGTATGAGTCACGGTAGGCCAATTGAGAAGGAGACATCTGAGCAAGACTTGAGGAGGTATGAGAGCTAAACATGCAATGTCTGGAGAAAGAGAGTTGAAGCAGAGGAATCAGTTAGAGCCAAGTCCCTAAGGCGAAGTATGCTCAAGTTTGACAAAGATGCCTGTATGGTTAGGACAGAGCCAAATAAGGGGAAATATAGAAGGAGTAGAGGACAAAGAGGTAGTGGGGAGCTAGATCATGGAAGGCATTTTAGACCAATGTAAATATTTTTACTCAGAGTGAAATGAGAAGTCATTGCAATATTTTTAGTACAGTAGACGTACAATTTATTTATTTATTTACAGAGACAGAGCGAGAGTCAGAGAGAGACATAGATAGGGATAGACAGAAATGCAGAGAGATGAGAAGCATCAATCATCAGTTTTTTGTTGGGGGCACTTTAATTGTTCATTGATTGCTTTCTCATATGTGCCTTGACTGCGGGCCTTCAGTAGGCCAAGTAACCCCTTGCTCAAGCCAGTGACCATGGGTCCAAGCTGGTGAGCTTTGCTCAAAGCAGATGAGCCCATGCTCAAGCTGGCAACCTTGGGATCTGGAACCTGGGTCCTCCACATCCCAGTCCGACGCTCTATCCACTGTGCCACCGTCTGGTCAGGCTAGACATACACTTTAAATGGATCATTCTGGGAAGCAGGGAGAGCTGTTAAAAGAATTCATCCAGGTGAGAGGTGATGGTAGCTCAAAGAAGGGTGGCAGTAGTGGAACTGGTAATAAAGGAACAGTGTTTGCTGAGGGAGTGGACATAACATAATAAAACAAGGAAGACTCTAAGGTTTTTGGATTGATAAAGTGGTAGGATGGAATTTTCATCCACCAAAATAGGCAAGTCTGGAAGTGGAGAAAGCATGAGGTAGATCAAGATAGCGGTTTTGGAAAAAGTAAAATTAAACTTACCTATTAAACATCCAGTACTTGAAATGATTAAGTAAGTAGTTGAAAATGGTTAAAGAGATCTTTGCTGAGATATGAAGTATTTTTGCTGAGATATGAAGTAACCACAGAGATAAGAGAACAACTAAGCATGGTAACCCTGAAACCATGCAGAAAAAGTGTAGAGAACTCACAAATTCGGCTGGGAATGGGATGCTCCCTTAGTTTTATTCTTCCTTTGTAGGGTCCTTGTTTAAGACTGGTAACCCAGGTTTATAAAACATATGGTAGAAGGGAAATTTTTGGATGATTTCACAAGGCTGCCAATATTCTCATAGTAAAAGTTATTAAATCATTATACAGAACACTTTGGCAGACAACACAATCTCTACAGCTGTAGAATTATTTCAGCAATTATAAACATGCCATGGAATAATAGAAATAAAGGATACATTATCTCAAGAAAACAAATCTTAAACTTGCAAACATTAAAATAAATAAAAACTATTTAAGTACAAATATCCAGATGATAGTGACCTTAGAATGGAAAACAAAATCTTAAATATATGTACTTCCGTGAATAAGGAAATGCTACTAAAAATCAATCACATAGCCCAATAGCCATTGGTTCATGGAAACACAATTACGTGTACACTGCTGACATCATTAAATGACAAATACATGTTTTTGGTTTCAAAGAAGAATGGCATGGTAGATATAACATGGAAGGTTTAAAGATCACAGTTAAGTTTTTGTTTTACAACTGCTAATTTTGGTAGACAACTTTGAAACAGAAAACTGCTGGCCCATTGGGTAACAATACTTCCATGTGTTGCTCCCTCTTTGAGACAGAAACTTGACTTCCACACACAGCTTCTTCAAGTAAACAAAAGAGTATGTCTCTTCCATATGGGCTCTCAATTCATTACAGCAATCAGAAAGAGGAAGTGACTTAATGGGAATGTAAAAAGCAAAATATTCCTCTTGGTCTAATAGATTTGTTTCTCACTTTATTTTTAGAAGGAGCCTACACCAAAAACAGCTGTGCTAAAGAAAAAAATCAAGAGCTAAACCTGGAAATTTCCACAAAGGGAATATTTTATAATTCTGTGCTCTTATTTTTTTTAAATATTTTTTTTCACTTATTTTAAAACATTGAAAATAGCTCTGTAAGTAGCAATTACTGGTAATTTAAAAAAGTGATCTAGAAAATAAGTGTGTTGCATTCATTGCTCTGTGATATCATTTTCCTTTCATTTACATTTTAATTATTTTCAATTAAAAATTGTCTAGCCCTGGCCAGGTAGATCAGTTGGTTAGGGCATCCTTACTATATGCCAAAATTGTGGGTTTAATCCCCAGTCAGGGCACATACAGGAACAGATTGATGCTTCTGTCCCTGTCACTATCTCCATTCCTCTCTCTTTAAGATCAATAAGTAAAATTTTAAAAATAATAGCACATGGTATAAAGTTCTAGGGCTACAAAAGAGCACACAGGAAAATATCTCTCTCCAAACCCCATCCCACAGTCAGCTAGTTCCCTTCCACAAACAAAATCAGAATTACATATTTATTATGAATACTTGCAGAGAAATTCTATGAATATACAAAAATATATATATGTAGCTCCATTAAAAATCACACATTAAGTGTAGAGCACTAGACATCATGGCATTGATACTGTAGGCTGCTATCTATTAGTGAGTTAAAAAATAAATATAGTAGATCACAATTAACATTACAAAGATATGAAATAAGATAGACAAAGTAGGAATGTGTTGTTCACAGGGTAGGTATTGTCTTGTGAATTTTTTCTTGTTTTTATTTATATACATTCATTGTGAACTAGATCACAATGTAAAATGTATATATTTCATATTCTGGGTCACAGACAAAAAGCCACTACTAGACACAATGGCTTTTGTTTAATGATGTATGTTGAAAATTAGTTGCTTCATTTTGTTTAACTTGATTAAAAATATTTCAGACAACCATTAAAGAATATAAAGAACAATACTATGAACACCTATGTACTCCCACCACGTAGTTTAAGAAACAAATATTAAATGTCAATAGAATGAAAATCCTGCTGTGCAATTTCACCTAAATCATTGCACTTCTCATCCTATCATATAGATCTCATTCTTTGTAAGGCTCCAGTGCATGACAGTACCATAGTTATTTAAGTAACCTCCCATTGATGAACATATTCATTGACATCCTTGATTTTTTTTGATATTTCAAACAATGATACTGTGAACATTGTCATACATATCACTGCATACTCACTCATTATCTGTAGGAAAAATTCCAAGGAGTGAAAGTACTGAGTCAAAGAAGGTACCTTATTTTTTGTTAGCTATTGCCAAATTTTCTTTCATAGAGGCTATATCTATTTATACTCTTATAACCAGCATTTCACACACATTTATCATCAAAGTATATTATTGATTTTTTTTGCTGCCAACGTGATAGATGATAAATGATAACTTAGAATTCTATCATGAATTTCTCTTAGGAGTGAGGTCAACATTTTTCAGACATTTATTAACCATTCTCACTTCCTTTTTTATGGGCTATGCCCATTTTTCCCCATTTTATTTTTGGGACATTTTTATTATTTAATGTTAGTGCTCTTAACATAAGGAGAAATTAACCTTTTGTTTCTGAATACTACAAATACTGTAGGACAATGTTTTGGTTTATTCTATATTTTTGTGCTATATCTAGAAAAGTTTTTCTTACATTAGGAAAAGGTTAAAAAAATTCATTCACATTTCCTTCTAGGACTTGTTTTCACATTTAAATTTTGAATCATCTAGAGATTATTTGGGTATAAGGAGTGAGTAGAGAACCAAATTTATTGTTTTCTAGATAACTACCTCACTGTATCAATACCTGTTTTAGCATTTCATATCTCTCCTACTAATCTGAAATGCCATCATTATTATAGACTATATTCCTATTTGTATTTGGGCCCATATTCAGGCTTCTTCTTCCATCTTATAACTTTGTTTATTCCTATACTAACATCATACTTATTTCATTTAAGTGAACTTAAATGTATTTTAATATCTGCTAAACTTACTCTCACAGCATTATATTTTTAAAAAATATTTTAAGGTGTTCTTACATGTTTGCTTTTTATCCATTTGAAAATTATAGCGAGTACATCAGAATTTTTACAAGTCCAATTGATATTTTATTGGAGGCATGTTGAAATAATAGATTAATTTAAGTATAATTTATGATACTAAGATTTATCATCCAAGAACAGAATATTGCATTCCCTTTATTTATTTTCTTCTGTGTTCATCAGTGACATTATACTGTGTGTATGTGTTTGCATGTATACATGCACGCATCTTACTCTTTTTCTTAGTTTATTCCTAGACATTTTGAATGTCATTGCTATTGTAAAAATAATAATTTAGTCAAGTATATTATCTAATTGTTTGGAGTTTGTGTGGAGGAAAATTAATTTGGTGTGCTATCCAATTTTTCATATGGTTTATCTATATTTATCTATTCATTATAGTAAGCTAGGGTAAACGAATTCCTAACATTTAACCATCCTTGAATTTCCAGTATGCACTACATTCAGCTGTCGTGTTTTATTCTTTTACTACATTGTTGGATCTTGTTTAGCAGTATTTTATTTAATAATTTTGCATCATTACCCAGAAGTACAACTGGTTTGTAGATTTATTTTGTGAATTTTTTTTCTGTTTTAAATCTTCAGGCTTTTTTTGCTTCCAAAAAATTTTAAAAGATTTAGAAGCTTTCATTTTTGTTATGCTCTGAAAACATTTAAGTAGCATGAAAATGATGTGTTCCTTAAAGGTTTAACAGATTTTTCCTATGAAACTGTCTAATTCTGCTACTTTTTTTTGGTTTGGGTATCTCCTTGGCAATGTTATTTCTATTATATAAACAAGAAAGTCTAGATTTTCTCTATCTTCTGAGACCAGTTTGGGACATTTATATCTTTCCTATAAAGTCATCCATTCCATCCAAGTTTTCAAGTGTATCAAAAAAGAGGTGCACACAGTGGGCTTTTATGAGTCATTCAATGTCCTCTTTACCTGTAGTTATTTTGACATGTGTATTTCTTATCTTCTCTCCTTTCCCTGATTGTGTTATCTACTTTATTACCTACCCAATTGGATTGTGAAATAATTTATTCCAGATATTGGATTATTAGTTCTAGATATTTTATAAATCAAATTTTATAAAAATCAATTAACAAATGAGGAAATGTCATTAAAAATAATAAAAGGTTAAATTCAATAATCAATAAATAATATGTAACTTAATTTTTTACATATAATTTAAAAATTAGCAAAAATATTTTAAAGTGAATTATCTAGTAACAGTGAGGGAACACTGAAATGACCTTAATATCAGGACAGTATGAATTCAGAAATAATTTGATAATATATATCTTATGTCTTAATGTAAACATTACTGAACCCAGTGAATTTATTTGTACAAATCTATTCTAAAGAAATCAGTAAAAGGACCAAAGCTTTGACCATAAACATGTCTGCTGTGTTATTTTTATACTAGTGAAATACTGAAACTTTTTTTTAATTTAGCAAAAGAAAGAGAAAGAAAGAAGGACAGGCAAGGACAGACAGGAAGGGAGAGAGATGAGTAGCATCAACGTATTGTGGCACTTTTGTTGTTCACTGATTACTTTCTCATATGTCCTTTAACCAGGAGGCTCCAGCTGAGTTGTGACCCCTTTGTTCAAGCCAGCAACCTTGAGCTCAAGCCAGTGACCATGGGGTCATGTTTATGATCCCACACTCAAGCCAGCAACACTGCACACAAACTGGTGAGCCTGTACTGAAGCCAGCAACCTCAGGTTTTTGATCCTGGGTCCTCAGCATTCCAGGTTGATGCTATATTCACTGTGCCACTGTCTATTAAATCTGGAAATGTTAATATGCAAAAACAGTTACCATACATGTGCTTAACTAATATATATATTTAAAACGGTACTTAGTTAAGATCTGGTAACATGGAACACACTTATGTTTAACTTCAAGTGAAATTTCAAGTTTCTTGGATCCTTAAAAAGTAACATGATAAATGAGGAATGCTAATTCACAAGAAAATGTGAATGATATCTTATTAGGGGGTAACTTGAGGTTTCCTTTTTCCTACTTTTCAGTAATTTCCCAGTTTTCTTTAGTAATCTCTTTAATAAAGGTATTAATTTTATAACAATAAAACTCAGAAAAGGACAGTTAACTTGCTTTTGAAATAGCCAGTTATTATTCCAAAGGTAATCAACTGAGATATATGAAAAAAAGAAAAAAAAACTACACATATATAAATTGTGTGTTTTTCCACATTCCCCTTTACACACACACATCAACACAGAAGATTTAGCAGAAATCTCAGGAAACTCTATCAAAAATTGAAAGATAGACAATGCCAGGAAACATAAATGACTTAACACAACCTATTCCCAAACCTAGAAAATAACAAAAAACATGTGTTTTAAAAACAACTGAAGCATTATTTTCAAATTCAGATGACAGCACTGCCATTTTATTTTCAGTAAGTGTATGCTCATCCATTTGTATTCAATTTTCCAAACTCTTTTTTTAAAAAAAACTATTAATAAGCAGTCTCTGTAAGCATATTAACTCACTTAGACTACTTAATATCTATAGAAGTGATTAAACAATATATCAAGATCAATTATATTGATAGATAAAATGGCTACTCATCTGCCATCTCGAGAACAATGCAGGCCTGGAGGAGGAAGAAGGATCGGCTTACTTAGTAATTTGGCCCGAATCCTGCCTTGCAGTAGTTGAGTCAAGGTACAAACAGATTTTGAGGAGCTGTTGTGCCACTCCAATCCACAAACAGAGGAAACTGTATTGCACCAGCAGATGCAGCAAAGTCAGCTGCTTTTGTCCCAGACCCTTTGATTATTTTATATAACCCTGCCCTATCCTTTACTTGGTGCCAACACCCTTTTTTGGTCTCACTCTGCTTGTACTCAGGGACTTTTAAAATACATTTTCCTCTTTGGACACATTAGTCTTGTGTTTTTGGTTTGGCCCGTGGTTTCTGCCTTTCATTCTGGTGCTGAAACCCGAAAGGTGTGTGCCAGAGGCAAGTCAAGAGTATAACCCTGACCCCAAGAAGGATAAGGCTTGCCACCTAGGAAACAGTGGTAGCAGCTCATCACAGGCTTGCCCCCTGATCCTGCCTCCCTTCCCCGTGGAATTGTGGGACTGGTTCTCCAGACCTTCTGGCTGCGCCTCCTAACCTGCCAAGAAGGGAAACTCCTATTCCTTGTGTGGAGACGAATGGAAAACCGAACACTGGGACCAACTACCACTCTTTCCTTTCACCTCACCGTATCCACACTGGGCAACAATCATTTTCAGGTGAGTGAATCTAGCGGCTCTATAATTGGAAGCTTTTCCGACCCCTCCTGAAATCTGTCCATACTCTGGTTTCTCTTCAGATCGCATAAATCTTTCACCTTTTACTGAAATCTGTCCAGGGCAGGTTTTCGGAGATCCAATGTTGGTCTGGAGGATGCTCTGGCATTTTCCAGGCATTTCCCTCTGGCTGGACTGCCCTACAGGGATGCCTGGAAAGCAGCCAGTCTTACTAGTCCAGTGAACCTAAGACAACAGGGACACCTATCTTGGCCTAAAGCTCATCCCACCATCCAAGACGGTTCATTCCCTCCTTATAGAATGCTAGACGATCCCCCATGTACACATGGGGAATTCCCACTTAGCCATCCCCAAGACAATGCCTCTAGGCTGTCTCTTGAAAAACCTCTGAACCCATGGTTTAGCACAAGACCTCAGCCAAAGCATCTTATTTTTTACTGCAATACCGCATGGCCTCAATATGAACTGGACAATTCGTCCAAGTGGCCTGAAAGCAGCACTTTTGATTTCAACATTCTGACTGACCTTGATCATTTCTGCCAGCTAAATGAAAAGTGGTCCAAAGTCCCCTATGTCCAGGCTTTTCTTGCACTCAGATCACGACTCAATCTCTGTGATTCTTGCTCTCCCTCTCAAATATTTCTTTTCCACTTAAAACTGAAGGATCCTCCTGTTCTGGAGGACCCTTCTAGTGTTTTTTCTTTCAGTCGCACAGACCAGGGACCCCACCTCCATCTTTTCCTTCTTCTCCTTCTGCACCTCAACCTTTTAAACCCCAGGATGCTCCCCATCACAACCACAACCCTCTCCCTACTCCTTTCCACCACACTCTCTTTTCTACTCCTCTCCAGGTTTCTCCACAGCTGTAGACCCTTTCTTCCCCATGCATACACACTGTTGGATGGTCTTTGGCCCTGCTCCCTCCCCTACCTTGGCCCCTGTCTTAGAATGCCTTTTACGGGAGGTAGCCGGTCATTGTCCAAGTCCATGTCCCTTTTTCCCTAATTGACCTATCACAAATATCTAAATGCCTCAGTTCCTTTTCCACTGACTCTACCAACTACAGAAAGAAATTTGAATATTTCACCCAACCCTATGAATTTACTTGGCATGACCTCCATGTAATTCTCTCCACAGCTTTAACGCCCAAAGAAAAGCATCATATTTTTACTTATGCCCAGGCCCATGCTAACTCTATCTGTCAGCAAGCCTCCAGTTAACCAGTAGGTGATGAGGCTGTCCCCACCCATGATCCCCACTGGGACTATCAGGCAGAAGGTGCAGGTAAAAAAAACCATACCCACATGATCTTCTGCCTCATGGAGGGCATCAAGAAGGCAACCCATGAGGCTGTAAATTATGAGAGATTAAAGGAGATCACTCAGCACCCAATGAAAATCCTGCTTTCTTTCTCTCACACCTCATGAAGGCCCTTCACTTTATATCCCTCTAGTGCAGAAGAGACACTAGCCCTTCACGTGAATTTCATTTCCCAGTCCATAAACAACATCTGGTGGAAATTACAGAAGTTAGAGGATGACCCTCTAACCCCTCAAAGGGGATCTCTTAAAACTGGTCTTTAATGTCTTTAATAACTGAGATGAGGAGGCAAAGAAACAGAAGGTACCTGAATATCAGATGTTAGCCTCTGCCATCAAGTGCAATCCTGGAGCACTAAGGGTGGTCTGGAAAGCAAAAACCATCCTATTTACACTGTACTAGGTCCTTGCTTTAAGTGCAGCAATGAAGGTCACTGGGCCAATAAGTGCCCTAATCCAGGCCAGCCCTCAAATCCTTGCCCCCTATATGGTGGGCCCCATTGGAAGTTGGACTGTGACAGGACCTCTCTAGGTAAGACCACATCCCTTCCTAGGCTGACTGGCTCCACCTTTTTGGAGCTGATAGGCCTGGCCATTGAAAACTGAAGGTGCCTGGGGACTGGACAGACTCCCCAATAATCATCACATCTTCTGAGCCTCGGGTAACCTTGATGGTGGCAGGTAGGCACAGTTCTTTTCTCATTGACACAAGTACAACTTACTCTATTTTACTTGAATATGGAGACCCCTTAAGAGTTTCGGGTATCTCAGTTGTGGGAATTGATAGCCAGGACTCCCAGCCCTATTCCACTATTCCTCTATTCTACTCTTTAGGATCCCAGACCTTTATTCATGCTTTTGAAATTCTTCCCTCATGTCACACACTGCTCCTAGGATGAGACATCTTATTTAAGCTACACGCTACCCTTACTTTCCGTACTACACCTGGGGACATGACAGACCCTTCAGGGTCAGCTAACCTCCTCCTCCTCTAACAGCCGGGAATCATTTAACTGAACCTCCCCTGCCTTTTTCCAGTACCCTAGTAACCCCTTCAGTGTGGGACATTAGAACCCCTCTATAGCCGTCACTATGGCCTAGTTCAGATTAGGGTTAAGGACCCCAATCAGTTCCCATCTCAGAAAAAAATATTCTGTCTCAGCCCCTGTACAAGGGTCAAACCTATTATCACTTGCCTGCTTTGTAATGGACTCCTCTGCCCCACTAATTCCCCTTTTAATACCCCAATTCTCCCCATAAAGGAACCTGACAGATCCTATCATTTGGTTCAGGACTTTCACTTTATTAATCAAGCAGTACAATCCTTACGCTCAGTTGTTCCAAACCCATATACTACCCTTTCCCAAATTGTGGCTGGAAATTCCCACTTACCAGTACTAGACCTAAAAGATGCTTTCTTTACTATTCCATTACACCCTAATTCACAAGACTTCTTTGCCTTTATCTGGACTGATCCTGACATGCACCTATCCAAGCAGCTCACCTTGATGGTCCTACCCCAGGGGTTCCAGGATAGTCCTCACCTCTTTAGACAGGCCCTAATGACCAATTTACAGGTTTTATATTTAAGACCCTCTATCCTTATACAGTATGTTGATGATTTACTCCTCTTAACCCCTCAGAACAAAATTCAAAGAATCAAACTGTCTGCCTTCTCAACTTCCTTGCAAATGGGGCTACAGAGTATCTCCCCAAAAGGCACAACTTTGTACTCTAACAGTTACCTGTCTAGGTCTAGCCCTCACCCCCACCTCCTGAGAAATTCCCTGGACTGGCTCTCCCTCATTTTTTCCTTGCTAGTCCCCCAAACAAAGCAGGAGTTCCTCTCCTTTCTTAGTCTAGCAGGGTATTTCTGGTTGTGGATTCCTTTCTTTGCTCTATTGGCCAAGCCTCTTTACCAAGCCACCAAGGGAAACCTATCAGAACCTACTGACCCAGGAGCTCCCATCAAAACCCCCTTTCTCCAGTTAAGACAGGCCCTCATCTTGTCTCCCGCTTTAACTCTACCAGACCATGCATATTATACACCAGGTGTCGGGAACCTATGGCTCGCGCGCCAGATGTGGCTCCTTTGATGGGTTCCTCTGACTTGCAGACAAATCTTTAATAAAAATAATAATAATGTTAAAAATATAAAACATTCTCATGTATTACAATTCATTCATTTCCTACCGCTCATGTTCATGGTTGCGGGTGGCTGGAGCCAATCACAGCCGTCCTCCAGGACAACACCAAATTTTTATTGGATAATGTGTAATGTACACGGGTCATTGTATGGCTCTCATGGAATTACATTTTAAAATATGTGAAGTTTGCCTGACCAGGTGGTGGCGCAGTGGGTAAAGCATTGAACTGGGATGCAGAAGACCCAGGTTCGAGACCCCGAGGTCGCCAGCTTGAGCGCGGGCTCATCTGGTTTGAACAAAAGTTCACCAGCTTGAGCCCAAGGTCGCTGGCTCAAGCAAGGGGTTACTCTGTCTGCTGAAGGCCCCACAGTCAAGGCAAATATGAGAAAGCAATCAATGAACAACTAAGGTGTTGCAATGCGCAACGAAAAACTAATGATTGATGCTTCTCATCTCTCCGTTCCTGTCTGTCTGTCCCTGTCTATCCCTCTCTCTGACTCTCTCTCTCTGTCTCTGTAAAAGAAAAAAAAAATATGTGAAGTTCATGGCTCTCTCAGCCAAAAAGGTTCCCGACCCCTGTTATATACCAATGAACGACAGGGCGCTGCTGTCAGTCTCTTATAACAATTAAAAGGACCCACACTACAGGTAGTAGTATATCTTTCCAAACAACTGGAGCCTACAGTCCTGGGCTGGGCCCCTTGTCTAAGAGCATTAGTGGTGGCTGCCATCCTTACCCTAGAAAGTCAGAAATTGTGCCTCCATAACCCACTAATCATCTATTCTTCTCACAACCTGAAGATATGCTTTCCCAGTGCCAGGCCCAGAGCCTAATGTCACCCTCCAGGATCCAGCAGTTATATTTTCTCTTCCTGGAAACCCCACAGGTCACACTTGGCATCTGCCCACCACTAAATCCAGCCACTCTCTTACCCGTCTTCATGCTCTAAACCAGGGGTCCCCAAACTTTTTAAACAGGGGGCTAGTTCACTGTCCCTCAGACTGTTGGAGGGCCGGACTATTAAAAAAAACTATGAACAAATCCCTATGCAAACTGCACATATTTTAAAGTAAAAAAACAAAATGGGAACAAATACAATATTTAAAATAAAGAACAAGTAAATTTAAATCAACAAACTGACCAGTATTTCAATGGGAACTATGGATCTGCTTTTGGGTAATGAGATGGTCAATGTCCAGTTCCATATTTGTCACTGCTAGCTGTAACAAGTGATATGACACACTTCTGGAGCTGTGAGGCGTCTGTCCCGCGTCACTAGAAGTAGTGCTGTACGTGAGCGATGCTGCGCTTTGCGGCGCCGCCACATACAGTGCTCCTCTCACTGACCACCAATGAAAGAGGTGCCCCTTCCAGAAGTGCGGCGGGGGCCGCATAAATGGCCTCAGGGGGCCGCATGTGGCCCACGGGCTGTAGTTTGGGGACCCCTGCTCTAAACCTTTATATTCCTGCTCTGATCTCTTGCTCTCTTACTTTACTCCATTTCCCCATCTCTCTAATTGAGGCAGATCAGACACCTCTCTAATTGAGGCAGATCAGACTTGATTGATTGTAGGAGCTCCTACTTACACAAGGGAGGACACTGTGCTGGTTACTCTTGTCTCCAGCACAAAAGTCACTGAAGCTTTTCCCCTCCCTATTGGCACCACCTCACAGAAGGCGGAGTTAATAGCCCTTACCAGGCACTTCACCTTAGCAGAAGAGAAAAAGGTCAACATTGACACTGATTTTAGATACATCTTCCATATCCTCCATTCAAATATGGCTATCTGGTCTGAATGCGGCTTCTTTTTTTTTTTTCTTTTTTTTTTTTTTTCATTTTTATGAAGCTGGAAACAGGGAGAGACAGTCAGACAGACTCCCGCATGCGCCCAACTGGGATCCACCCGGCACGCCCACCATGGGGCTACGCTCTGCCCACCAGGGGGCGATGCTCTGCCCATCCTGGGCGTCGCCATGTTGCGACCAGAGCCACTCTAGCGCCTGAGGCAGAGGCCACAGAGCCATCCCCAGCGCCCGGGCCATCTTTGCTCCAATGGAGCCTTGGCTGCGGGAGGGGAAGAGAGAGACAGGAAAGCGCGGTGGAGGGGTGGAGAAGCAAATGGGCGCTTCTCCTGTGTGCCCTGGCCGGGAATCAAACCTGGGTCCTCCGCACGCTAGGCCGATGCTCTACCGCTGAGCCAACCGGCCAGGGCCTGAATGCGGCTTCTTAACCACGAAAAAACACTTCTATCGTCAATGGAAAATTAATTGCCCAACTGCTTAGGTCAGCCCACTTCCCTCATGCAATGGCTGTTATCCACTGCCATGGTCACCAGGCTCCCAGCAACCCCATTGCAGCTGGCAATAACTTCACTGACAGGATGGCCAGGCAGGCTGCCCTCAAGATGTTCCAGGGCCAGTTTCTCTCCTTAGCCTCATTTTCCCCTTTCTATACCTTACATGGGTCCCCAAACTTTTTACAAAGGGGGCCAGTTCACTGTCCCTCAGACCGTTGGAGGGCCGCCACATACAGTGCTCCTCTCACTGACCACCAGTGAAAGAGGTGCCCCTTCCGGAAGTGCAGTGGGGGGCCAGATAAATGGCCTCAGGGGGCCTCATGCAGCCCACAGGCCATAGTTTGGGGATGCCTGCTAGAAGAACAGGCAGAATATAGTGCAAAAGGACTCACAAAGCAGGGTCAGCGGTTGCTACGTGATGGTCACTTTATTTTATCTGAGGCTCAGGCAAATACTATTTGGCAGCCTCTACATAACTCATTTTATGTTGGGCACAGACCCCTCCTGCAGCTATTAAGGCATGTCTTTACCTGCCAAAAGCTATCTGACCACCTGCTGGGCAAAACAAAGGCCTGTAAAACTTGCTATTCTGCATCTCCTCAGGGTTGTCTCAAACCTCCAGTTTACCCACCCATTAGGCTCCAGGCCACAGTTCCTGGCAAGTTGACTTTACCCACATACCCCCTACCCCTGCAAATAGTTACACTACTTATTAGTTTTTGTTAATATCTTATCAGGATGGGTTGAGGCCTTTCCAGTAGCTTCAGAAGGGGCAAACACAGTCACTAAGACACTGCTAGAACACATTATCCTGCAATTCAGTCTTTCTCACTCTATATAATGAGAAAATGAACCAGCCTTTGTCAACTGAATCATTCAAGAGGTCTCTCAAGCCCTAGGTATCAAATGGTTCTTACACACCCCATATCAGCCTCAGTCTTCAGGGAAGGTAGAAAAAGCTAATTTTGTCATTAAGTCCCAACTAACTAAACTGTTTCAGGAGACCAAGTCATCCTGGGCTACCAGTCTACCCACAGCCCTCATGCAAATAAGAGCCACTCCTAAGGTGCCCAACTTTTACAGCCTCCTTGAACTCATGTATAGTTGTACCTTTCTGCTAGGGCCACGTCCAACCCCTGACCCTGACCCATTACTTCTTTACTCCTTACCTGCACCCTCCTTCAGGAGGCTGCTGATCAGAGTATGCCATTCCCCACTCTCAATTCTACTTTTGCACAGGACTACCTTACTGGCACCCACATGTTTGTCATCCAGCCGGGGCCTAGAGACAAGCTACAACTCAAGCAGACAGGACAGCATACAGTCATTCTCAATACGCCTACTGCTGTTCGTGTTCAAGGCCTTGCCCACTGGATCCATTGCACATGGGTCAAGGTAGTTCCTCATGAGAGCAAACTCTGGAAGTCTCATATAACTTCACCAGTTTCTATTTGACAGACCCAAATATAGCAGGAAGATCCACCATAAGTCATCTAACCTTAAATGGTTAACCAGGATGCATTAAAACATCCTCTCCTCTGGTTGTTGACCCTACTCATCTTTTTCTTCCTTTTTTTATTTCTGGTGTGTGAGATTCTGCCTATTCCTGTGAGGCCTAAATTTTGTTGATTGTTGTCCATGACTCCATTTCTTTTTACTCTCCTGACCCTACCTCTCCTTACCACACCAGCCTCTAACCTTCCCCAATGGTTCAGTAACACCATCTATAGGACCACTTGGGCCATTAGCAGGCAAACTTTCTCATCCCTCAACCATAGTCACTGGCTCTGCCGTTAGCAACCTACTCCTGGATCTTTTCCATATCTGGTAAGCAGCTCTGCAAATCTGTCAGCTATACTATGAGACCTTCCTTTCAGAGCTAATTTGAACACTCCCAACGTTATCCTTGATAATACTTCTAAAAACACCACTATCCCTTGCTTACATTTTTCCCAAGCCATTCTCCACACCAACTTATTTCATCCTTACATCTAGCCTGAGGACTCCCTCAGATGCGTCCTCCTGTTATGTTTTTCACATGAATTCTCCATGATATTACATCTGCAGCTGTGACCATGATGCCATTGTAAATAACTCTCTCCCAAATGGGACAGTCCTTAACACCACTAGTTGCTTTTTTGGTGAGACCCTGAACCTTACTTTCTTTCTCTCATTAACTAATATTACTTCCCTATAATATTTACTTATTCCTACAAACCAGAGTAACAGGACCTGCAACTACATGAAACAAACCCTAGCCCAAAAGGCTTGAGAAACATTCTACTCCAATAACACACAAAACATAAGCAGATATCCAGGCTGTTCTTCCACAAATACCTTACCCCTCTCTTGGTTCAATCATTCCTCCCTAAGCCAATGGTTCCTACACTCCCACCTTTACTTTGCCTTTCTCCTGGACTTATGTTCCTGAGAACACTTAACATAGCCACTCCCAAAGGACTCCCACCCCAGAATGCATACCCTCACAGTGTTGACTTACAGTGCCTCAACCCCACCATCAATTGCAGTCTGTGGGGAATTGTGTATGGGGAATACAACACCCCATACACATATTTTTGCCTAAACCCCTCAATATAAACCCCCCATCTTTAACCCAGCATAGGTCAAAACATGCTCTTGGAGTAAAAATCACAGGAACTATTGGGGCCGCTACTGCCATTGGCTTATCAGGGGGTATCACCTACAATGCTTTAATGGCAAAAACAAAACAAAAACATCACAGCCACCATAGCTGATACAGTACAGGATACAGGAGAGAATTTCCAGCTTCTTACACATTCTCTTGACTCCCTCGCCTGCATGGTGACAGAAAATCGAACAGCCTTAGATTTTCTCTTGGCCAAAAAAGGGGGAGTCTGAATGATCCCTAACACCTTGTGTGGTTTTTATGCCAACTCCACAGGACAGGTAGAAGAAATAACCTAAAGGATCTTAGAAAATGAAGCCTGGCTCAAAGCTTTCAGCCAAGAGGGTTTGAGGACTCAATCTGTCAGCTATACAGGAGGCTCTGCTGAAATTAACCTGGTTGTTATTACCTTTCATAGGCCTGCTTGTAATCTTCCTATTAATACTTATCTTTGGCACCTGTCTTTTCTAGATTTTCATGAGTTTCATATAGAATCGAGTCTAGACTCTCACCAATAAAACTGTCAGCCAATTATTCCTCCTCCAGGCCTCACACTGATACTAACTAACACCCAAGCAAGTATAGGCTTTCTCTCTTAGGTGAATATCCCTTCACCATATCTCTTAGCATGATATCCCTTCTCAGCTTGAAGTAGTCTTAAGAGAACAACTTCCACTTCCCTTTTTAATACTAAAACAAGATGAAAAAGATAGATAAAAGGGCTACTCAGTTGCCATCTCGAGAACAATGCAGGCCTAGAGAAGGAAGAAGGATTGGCTTACTTAGTAACTAAGCCAAAGTCCCCCACTTTGTAGGGAGTTGAGTCAGGGTACAAACAGATTATAAGGAGCTGTGCCTCCACTCTAATTCACAGAGGAAACTATCTTTCACCAGATGTAGCAGATGGAGCAGCATCAGCCTCTTTTGCCTCAGGCCCTTTGATTATTCTATATAACACCTGCCTTATCCTTCCCTTGGGGCTGACACCCTTTGTTGTTCTCAACCCACTTGCACCCAGGAGCTTTTAAAATAAATTTTCCTCTTTGAACTCATTAGCCTCTTGTTTTCGGTTAGACCCACAGTTTCTGCTTTTCAATGATGACCAATTTAAGTAATTCAAATTTACTTTAAGGTTTATATTTATACTGTATTTAACTTCTTCTACATTCAAGTTTGTTTTTATGTAAATATATGCATACTGCATGCATGCATACCATACATTTAGATCATTTGCACATAGACATTTATATTCTAAATTAAAATTAAAACAAAGTGTCAAGCAGTTTACTTTTAGAATTGGGACATTAAGCCTGAATGGTGGTGACACAGTGGATAGAGCACTAACCTGGGATGCTGAGATCCTTGGTTTAAAACCCTGAGGTTGTCAACTTGAGCACAGGCTTGCCAGCATGAGCATGAGGTTGCCAGTTTAAGAGCAGGATCATCAACATGATCCCACTGTTGCTGACTGGAGCCCAAAGGATGCTGTCTTGAAGCCCAAGGTTGCTGGCTTGAACAAGGGGTCACTGACTAGGCTTGAGCCCTCCAGATCAAGACACGTATGAGATGCAATCAATGAACAACTAGACTGAAACCATTACAGTTGATTTTTCTGATCTCTCTCCTCCCTCTCTACTCTTTCTTGCTCTTTCTTTGTTTCTTTCTTTGTTTCTTTCTTTCTTTCTTGTCAAGAAAAAAAATTAATTGGCAACATTATACTATTGTTAACAATTGCATCTATCTATCTATCTATCTATCTATCTATCTACTTTATCTATCTATCTATCTATCTATCTATCTATCTATCTATCTATCTATCTATCTATCATCTAATCTCCATATATTTTAATAAGCCAAAAAGTATGAGTGGTTGAATCTGAATACTTAAAATATAAAACTCTATATATATACACACAGACACACACTGTGAGCTTATTCCAAAGAGCAAACGACAAGATAAGAAAAATACATATGTGACCAAAGTTTTTAACCCTTAAGACATGAAGTGTACTTAAAAATTAGTAAGAAATATGAAAATTCAGACGAGATCGGGCGTGTTCAGGGTGGTATGGCTGTAGACAAAATATGAAAATTCAAATAGAAAACTTTGTGAAGGATATCAACAAACAATTCAGAGAAAATGACATTCAAATGGTCCATTAACATATAAAATGATGTCCAAGCTCACTTATGAGTAAAATACAAAACAGCACAAAATGATTTCATCTAGCAGATTAGGTATTTGAAACCTTTTTCATCATTGCTGGCATTTATAAGGATATGGGAGAACTACATTGGCAGGAAGATAAATTGGTTGTTTAAGGGGAAAATTTAGTAACATTCATAAAAAATGTTAAATGTACATATTCTTGGTCCATCAATTCTACTTCTAAGAAATTAACCAACAAGTATGCAAAAAGATGTGTACCAAGGATGTTAAGTGAAGCACTGCTTTTATTATCAAAGCACTGGTAACATAGATGTCCATAAATAAAAAAAATGAAACATACAGAAACAGAGTACTATACCATCACTGAAAAGAATGAGACAGATCTATATTACAATTATGGGGTACTATGCAAGATATAATATGAAGTTTAAAAGTTATTGGCCTTTTGATAGCATGTGATCCCATCTATATACATGGAGAACATTTGAGGAGCGATGCACAAAACATGAATCATGCTGGCTACTTCTCAGAGAGGCACCTGAAGCAGAAAGAGGGAAAAGGATTTGACACTTTTACATGTATTTACTGTTTTAATTTTCAAAACCATCAGCTGATTCAACTTTCATACCAAAAAAACTAGTAAAAATTAACTATTTAAAAAAATAGGAGCTTGTTACATCTAACTTTATAATGGTTCAAATTTCAGTATCATCAATTTTTTTTTCAAATTGAGGGGGATTCCAAGATGGCAATGGAGTAGGCGGATGTCCCAACTGCTACCACCATGGACCAACTTGGATTACAATTTATTTAAGAACAATCACTTGAAAAACCAACTTTGGATTAAAGGAAGAGGAGTTTATAACCACGGATCA
This sequence comes from Saccopteryx leptura, assembly GCF_036850995.1. Lineage (NCBI taxonomy): Eukaryota > Metazoa > Chordata > Mammalia > Chiroptera > Emballonuridae > Saccopteryx > Saccopteryx leptura. The sequence continues at coordinate 117,714,738 of NC_089516.1, forward strand.
CAGAAGAAGTCACATTGAGACTGGTAGGAAGAGCAGAGGTACAGAAAGGGCTGCCCTGCTCCCAGGAGTGAGTGGCAGTGGAGGGTCTGTAGGGAATCTCACGGAGGGGAGAGTCGTCCTAAGGGTGTGGGTGCTCAGCCCCAGGTGTGGAGCCCCAGAGCATAGAAGTGCCCACACAACAGTTGGTGGTGAAAAAAGCCAAGTTTCTGACTGTGAGAAAGAGACTGAGCTCTCAGAGACATAGGCTCCGTCTCAAAGGGCCTGCACAGAAAATCTCATTTACAGCCACTTACCTGTGACTCCAGTGGAGGGAGAGCTGAGAGGACTGGAGTTGCATGAAGAAAGTGTGAAGTTGGTGGCCCAGGGAGAGACACTGTAGGAGACGGCCACCAGAACCCCTGTGCTGAGTCAATATCCAGTACTGTAGTCACCATATTTCTTGGGTGGAACAGTAACCTCTGAGTGGCACCAGCCTGGGGAGAAGCAACTGCTCTACCCTCGGAAGTCTCTCCTGCTCCAGTCGGTGAAGGGTTGTTCTGAGAGGTCAGGAAGCAGGGAGTATGTCAGTGACTCAGTCTTTTGGTATTGAGGCCAGAACTACCCCCCTCCAAACTCCTGAGTCTAAGACTAGTGCTTCCACCTCATGGGAGACTCAGTTAAAACTGTCTGGAGGGCAGGCAGACCACACCTTTGGGTTTCAGAGGTCACACCCACTGGACACCTGGGGCAACACCCTATTGAGGTCTATGAAAAAACTCTGGATAGATTGACACATGGGGCCAAGGAATGAAGCCACACCTACAATCCTTCCTAATTACTGAATTGTTGAAGGCTCTAGACTCTGGCAGAGGTTTACTCAGTAGCTGAGCCCAACAAGCAGCCAGCAGACAGAGGCTGCAGAAGGATGGACTCAGGGAATCTTGGATTTTAAGCAAACTTTCCCCCAGGCCCAGATCAGGTAAAAGCCAGCCTAGGTGTGAAGCTGGAATTTCGCTGTGCACCTGGGACCAGTAGAAGCATTCACAAGCTCTGGATTGCTTGTAGCTCCAAGAAAGTTGCAGAGGGACAGTCACAGGCAGTGTCTCCCACTGGTCTGGGCCAAATTCCTGCCAGGGAGGGTTAGGGTTGGCCCATCCAAGGGCCAGCTGCAGGGAGCATTGGTTCAGGACCTAACAACCCTTGCTAGTGGGATATGCTAAGGAAGGGCTCCTCACTCCTGGCCCAGCTGAGGTGAATTCTGCTCTCTGTAATCAGCACTGGCACAGAAGCTCATGTGCTTTGGGTTGGGTGGAGCTTCACAGTCAGCAGGCCTGGATGCTGGATATCCTACCCTGCTGGGATAGACTCCAAAGGGGGAAGGAAGAGAGGCTTGGAGCATAGACATTCAAAGTATGGGTCCCTGTGAGCCTATTTTAAATCTGGTTGAGGGGCTTAGCTACTTTCTGGGGGGGCAAAGTGAGCCAAAAGAGAAGACTCTCTCAGTTTTCCTTCTTGAGAACAAGCTCTCATCAGCTGTAAGAACTTCTGCAGAGAGGACTATCAGCCCAACTTGATCTGAACCTGCTCACCTTATTGGGGAGAAATAAAATTTGAGTATTAAGCAGTGGATGAGGGAATAGCCTCAGGAGTAAGGGCCACAATCTTTGTACTGAGCTACTGCCAAAGAGACCCCTGAAGTAGGGGGTCTGACTCACATAGTATTCCCAACCACAGCTGCTGTAAACCAACAAGCTTGCAAACTGTAGAGGGGTTGGTGAGTGAGGCCAGTCTGAGCCCACAATACAGTGTTTTTACAGAAGACTCTGGGAAGACCAGGCAGCTGCAAGAGGAGGTGGAAAAGCTGAAAAGTAGTGGCAAATTTTATGGAGCTTGAGGAATTTATGGAGCTTCTGTCAGCTCTAAGCAGGAGGAAGCTGATCCTTATACACAGGTTGACCCCTCCCACAATACCCTGTCACAGAAAATGCAGACACAAACAGCAAATATAGCACTAGCTGCAGACAACAGCCCACAATGGGTTACAAACAACAGTTGACACCAAATCAAGAAGATCTAGATACAACACAACTGGTAGCTGGTGGCAGACAGTACCAACCCTAGACTCAGCTAACTGTACAGGCAGCACACTCAAAAGAGGAATCTATACACAGACAAAATGTGTAGACAAAGAAATGCAACTCAAATGAATCAACAAGAGAAATCCCCAGAAAAACAACTACATGAAATGGAAGAAACCAAACTACCAGATGCACAGTTTAACAGTGATTTTTAGGATGCTCAAAGATCTTAGAGAAACAGTGGATGGACATAATGAGCACCTAAGTAAAGAGATAGCAAGCATCAAAAAGGACATTGGAATTATAAATAAAGAACCAATCAGAAATCAAAATACAATATCAGAAATGAAGAATGCACTAGAAGGAATCAACAGCAGTCTGGAGGAAGCAGAGGATCAAATCAGTGATTTAAAAGACAAGATAAACATAATCACAGAAGGAGAACAGCAAAATGTAAAGAGGCTCAAAAAGACTGAGGAAACTCTAAGAGAGCTCTATGACAACATGAAGAGAAACAACATCTGCATCATAGGGGTTCCTGAAGGTGAAGAGAATGAACAAGGGCTAGAGAACGTGTTTAAGAAAATCATAGCTGAAAATTTCCCTAAACTGATGAAAGAAAAAGTCACACAATTTCAAGAAACACAGAGTCCCATTAAAGAGGAACCCAAGGAAGCCTACAAAAAGACACATCATAATTAAAATGCCAAAGTTAAGAGACAAAGAATACTAAGAGCTGCAAGAGAAAAGCAGTTAATCACCTAGAGCTGAGCTCCCATAAGGATGACATTTGACTTCTCAACAGAAACACTTGAGGTCAACAGGGACAGGCAAGAAATATTTAAAGTGATGCAAAAATAAGAACCTATAACCAAGACTACTTTATCCAGCAAAGCTATCATTAAAAATTGAAGGAAAAATAGAAAGTTTCCCAGACAACAAAAGCTGCAAGGAGTTAATTGCAACCAAACAAGTACTGCAAGAAATGTTAAAGGGTCTGCTGTGAAAAGAGCAAAGGAAAAAAAAAATCTAGAAAAAAATTAGATTTAAAGAATAAAATGGCAATAAATAAGGACATGTCAATAACAACCTTAAATGCAAATGGATTGGATGATCCAATCAAAAGACATAGTGTAGCTGGAAGTATAAGAATATAGGACACATACAAATGCTGTCTACAAGAGACTCACCTCAGAAAGAAAGATACACATAGATTAAAAGTAAAGAAATGGAAAAAAAAGTATTTCATATAGTGGAAATAAAAAAAAAGCTGGGGAAACAATACTTATATCTGACAAAATAGTCTTTAAAACAAATGTTATAGTAATGGATAAAGAAGGTCACTACATAATGATAAAGGGAGCAATGGAACAGAAGGATATAACCATTGTAAATATTTATGTGCCAAATATAAGAGCATCTAAATATATGAAGCAGATTTTGATGGATATGAAGGGCAAGATCAACAGCAATATTATAATAGTAAGGCATTTTAATACCCCACTAACGTCAATGAATAGATCCTTCAGACAGAAAATTAACAAAGAAACAGCAGCCTTAAATGACACATTAGATCAACTGGATTTAATTGATATCTTCAGAACATTTCTCCCCAAAGCAGCAGAAAATACATTATTGTCAAGTGCTCATGGTACATTCTCTAGGATAGAGCACATGTTAGGACACAAAACAAGTCTCAATAAATTTAAGAAGAAAGAAATCATATCAAACATTTTCTCTGATCACAATAACATGAAACAGAAAATCAACTACAATAGAGAAACTGAAAAACATTCAAACACTTGGAGGCAAAATAGCATGTTATTAAATAACAAATGGTTAAGAAAGAGATCAAGGAAGAAATAAAAAAATTCCTTGCAACAAATGAAAATGAACATACAACAACTCAAACTTTATGGGACACAGCAAAAGCAGTCTTGAAGGGAAGTTCATAGCATTACAGGCATATCTTAAGAAGCAAGAAAAAGCTCAAAATAACAACTTAACTGTGCACCTAAAAGAACTAGAAAAAAGAACAGCAAGAAAAGCACAGAGGAAGTAGAAGGAAGAAAATAATAAAGATCAGAGTAGAAATAAATGATACAGAGGCTAAAAACACAATACAAAAGATCAATGAAACCAAGAGCTGGTTCTTTGAAAAGGTAAATAAGATTGACAAACCTTTAACCAGACTCATCAAGAAAAAAAGATAGAGGACTTAAATAAATATAATTAGAAATGAAAATGGAGAAGAAACAACTGTCACCACAGAAATACAAAGGATGGTAAGAAAATACTATGAAGATCTGTATGCCAAAAAAAATTGGACAACCTAGACAAAATGGATAAATTTCTAGAAACATATAGTCTACCAAGACTCAATCTGGAAGATTCAGAAAATCTATATGAACCAATTACAAAAAACGAAGTTGAAATAGTTATCAAAAAACTCCCAGCAAACAAAAGTCTTGGACAACATGGCTTCACAGTCAAATTTTAACAAAGATTCAAAGAAGAACTAACTCCTGTCCTTCTAAAGCTATTTCAAAAAATTTAAGAGGAAGGAAGACTTCTAAGTTCCTTTTATGAGAAAGCATAATCCTTATTCCAAAACCAGGTAAAGACACTAGAAAGAAAGAAAACTTATAAGCCAAATTCCCTGATGAACGTAGATGCTAAAATTCTCAACAAAATATTAGCAAACTGGATACAGCATTACATGAAAAAAATCATACATAATGATCAAGTGGGATTTATTCTGGGGAAGCAAGGCTTGTACAATATTCACAAAACAATAAATGTGATTCATCATATAAAAAAAGGAAAAATAAAAATCACATGTTAATATTACTAGGGGCAGAAAAAGCATTTGATAATATCCAGCAACAATTTATGATAAAAACTCTTAGCAAACTGCGAATACAGGGAACATATCTCAGCACAATAAAGGCTATCTATGACAAACCCACGGCCAACATCATACTCAATGGGCAAAATTTAAAAGCAATTCCCTTAAGATCAGGAAGAAGGCAGGGCCGCCCCCTTTCACCACTCTTATTCAACATAGTTTTGGAAGTACTAGACACAGCAATCAGACAAAAAAGAAGACATAAAAGGCATCCAAATTGGAAAAGAAGTAAAACTATCATTATTTGCTGATGACATGACCCTGTACATAGAATACCCTAAAGTCTCAGCCCCAAAACTATTAGACCTGATAAATGAATTAGGCAAGGTGGCAGGATATAAAATTAATATTCAGAAATCAGTGTCATTTTTATACACCAACAATAAGTTGTCTTAAAAAAATTAAGAAAACAATTCCTTCACTATAGCAACAAAAATTAAAAAAAAATAAAGTACTTAGAAGTAAATTTAACCAAGGAGGTAAAGAACTTGTACTCAGAAAATTATAAAATATTGATAAAAGAAATCAAGGAAGATACAAACAAGTGGAAATGTATACTGTGTTCATGGATAGGAAAACTAAACATCATTAAAATGTCTATATTAGCCAAAGCAATCTATAAATTCAATGCAATTCTTATTAAAATACCAATGCCATACTTCAAAGATATAAAAGAAATATTCCAAAAATTTATATGGAACTAAAAAGAAAATGAATAGCCTCAGCAATCTTGAAAATGAAGAATAAAGTTAAAAGTATCACACTTCCTGATATCAAGCTATACTACAAGGCCAGTGTACTCAAAAGAGCTTGGGACTGGCATAAGAACAGGCATAGAGATCAATGGAATGGAACAGGGAAGACAGAAATAAACCCACACCTTTATGGTCAATTGATATTTGACAAAAAAATAAGAGCATACAATGGAGTAAAGTCAGTTACTTTAATAAATGGTGTTGGGAAAATTGGACAGGTACATGCAAAAAAATGAAACTAGACCACCAACTTACATCATTCACAAAAAGAAACTCAAAATGGATAAAAAATAAACTTAAATGTAAGTCATGTAACCATAAAGATCTTGGAAGAAAACAGACACAATAAACTCTTCGATATCTCTCCTAGCAATATTTTTGCTGATTATCTCCATAGGTAAGTGAAATAAAGGGCAGAATGAACAAATGGTCCTATATTAAGCTAAAAAGCTTTTGCACAGCAGAAGACACCATGAACAAAATTAAAAGGCAACCCACATAATGGGAGAATATATTTGGCAATATGTCTGATAAGGGGTTAATAACTGAAATTTATGAAGAACTTGTAAAACTCAACACCAGGAAAGTAAACAATCCAATTAAAAAGTGGGCAAAAGAACTGAATAGACACTTCTCCAAAGAGGAAATACAAATGGCCAATAGGCATATGAAAACATGTTCAATTTCACTAATCATTAGAGAAATTCAAACTAAAACCACAATGAGATACCACTTCATACCTGTCAGAATGGTGCTCATTAACAAATAAACACACACTAAGTGCTGGCGAGGGTGTGAGGAAAAGGGAACCCTCCTGCACTGCTGGTGGGAATGTAGACTTGTGCAGCCACTGTGGAGAACAGTATGGTGTTTCCTCAAAAAAATTAAAAATGGAACTGCCTTTTGACCCAGTTATTCCACTATTAGAAATATATCCTAAGAATATCAAATCACTGATTCAAGAGAAGATATGCACCCGCATGTTTATTGCAGCATTGTTTACAATAACCAAGATTTGGAAACAGCCCAAGTTTCTTTCAATTGGATGAGTGGATTAAAAAGATGTGTTATATATACACAATGGAATACTACACAGCTGTGAAAAAGAAGAAAATCTTACCTTCTGTGATGGCATGGATGGACCTGGAGACTACTGTGTTGAGTGAAATAAGCCAGGCATAGAAAGACAAATATATGATCTCAGTTATATGTGGAATCTAAAGAAGTAAGTGAACTGAGGAATGAAATAGAGGAAGAGGCAGGGTCACAGAGATCAGAGGAACAGCTGTCAGAGGGAAGGGGAATGAGGGGATAGAATCAGAGAAGGTGAAGGGATTAGTGAAATTATATATACATAAGACAGAGATATAGATAACAGGACAGCAAATCCCAGAGGGGAGGGGGAAGGGGGTTCAGGGAAGGGGGTAAAAAAGAGTGTAAATAAAGATATAGGAGTAGGGGTGAGGGTGCTATATTTAGTGAGACACTTGAATTCATGTAAACACAATAAATTTTAAAAAATTAAAAAAGAAAAGTTAAAAAGACAAGTTAAATAAGCTATTTTAATAATAACTTTAATAAAAAAGATATTCATATAGAAAAAATTATTTTCAACTCTAAGTGGATAAATCATAGTCACCACAGATGTGTCTCACACACAATAATGTAATCTCAGTGACTTACACAGTTCTCTGATCATATAACATCTCCAAAGGAGCCATTACAAAGTCAATTGAACTGTCTTATGCATGCCTAATGGGTCCAACAAAGCCATTAGGATGTCAGTTATATGGCAGGGCTCCTGCTAAAGCTATTACCAAGTCACTGCATTGTTTTCCACACTTCCTTTGGCATTTAGATGGTTCCTGCGGAATTGTTATAATTGCTATGGAAGTGTACTGTATAGTTTACACTACCAGGGGGAAACAAAAAAGGAAAGAAATGTATAACAAAGAAATTCTCTCCACTAAATGCACTTAAATGGCCCCCCATGGTCAAATATTGGAAGGACATACTCATTTGGGTATAACTACTACAAGTCATTAAAGAAACCCAGGTGTTAGACTAGCTATTTTTTCACAACTCCTGCTGTTTCAGTGAAGCAATAAGGGTATGAAAATGACATATGCATGGCTGTGATGGTATGGTGTTTATTGGTAGCACATGCTATATTACCAGGTTTCTGTGGTATGAAGTACAGAAGCAATGAAGAGAAGGACTAGTGGATATTTCTACTATTATGAGATTGTAGAAGATAATCCTTTACTTTTAAAGTTTCTAAGCAGCATGTAGGGAGCTGAACTGCCCAACAATCATAGAAATAATTAGGGCTTCTTAGTAGCTAAAATCCCACCTCTACCATTGGGATTACTCCAATGGTAACAGTAAATATAAATAATACAAGTTAACCTTCAGCTGGGCCTGAAGTGCTTCATTGAATTTTTGCTCACAATTTTCTATACTTAGCAGAATAAGATAGATGGCCATTGAAATGATGTATTACTTAACATAAGACAAATGCAATAAATTTTACACAGTTTGAAATAAGTAGAAATTTGGATGGACTCTATGAGGCAAGAGAGTTTCCTGGGACACTAGAAGTTTCAGATTCCATATTGCATTTCTAGCTAATCCTTGATAAGAGAGATTTCACCCTGTAGCACCTACCCCATAACATATACATAATACAGTCTTGCTCAGTGACCGATAACAACCACAAGTACCATTTATTGACCATTTAATATATAGTAGACCCACTAGGGAAGTAATATGTATCTATATTCTCATTCAAGCCTCACACATATAAAACCTGAAATAGTAATGACTGCATGTACCAGATAAGGACATTGAGCCTTAGAGAGTTTTAGGTACCTGGGCAAAGACACATAGCAGGTAAGTTGAAGAACCAGAGTGCAGACTTGTTTATCTTATACCATAGTCAATGTCCTTAATCATTCATTGTACAGAGATCATTGCTTATTTAGATTGTATCATTATGCCATTTTTACTTTAATAAATGTTTTCATACTCTTTGTGGTCTCATAGTAAGCTGGACATATCTTTATTATGGTTCTAACTAAACTGTACCAATATTAGTTCTTTATTCTCATTGGTAGACTTCTTTGGGTTGATATGTCCACTTGACTCTAAAACCCCAATGGACAGCTTCCCAAAAAACAGCATTTGTATTGCTGACCTTACTTCTTTGTTAGAGCTGATGGGACCAGTGTTAGACATCTGACTCAAGGTGAGAAAATTATTCTGTCTCCTTGGTATTTAGAACTGGCATTAAAAAATATCCAGTTAATCTCAACTTATTTCCTGAATAGAAGAAATATAAACTGTGAAACGTTATGGGGTTTTATGTCCACCTTGGGAATGGAGATTTAGAGAAAGCCAATCTGCAGAAAGAGGATTGAAGGAAATAAATTCAAAAACAAGAGGCAAAGTTCTGGGCAATTCTTCTAAACTATTCCCTTCTTGTGGTCTAGTCATACTCTGTGGTTTTAGGAAGGATTTTCATGTTCTTTTAATAAACTTGTTATTTGTTTAAACAGGCTCAAGTTGGCTTCTGTTCCCTGCAATAACAATAATAAATAATAATAAACATTCCTAACTAATAGGTCATTAATTTGTTCCACTAGACTATCAATTATTTGAGGTTGGTTACTTTGTACTGGTGATCTTTTATATATCCCCAGTCTTCAATACAGAGCATGGTTAACAGTAGGTGCTCAACAGTAATGTTGGTGTGAGATATACTCCTGATCTCTCCCCTTGAAATTTCAATGAATTGAATAGTTATAACTCAACAAAAGAACCCCAGCTGGACTCGTAGGCTTGCCTGAAAAATCCATGCACTGAATGGACTAAAAGTAAAAAATAATGAATACTATGGCTACCTAGGAAAGAGATGCAGTTGAGAAATAAAAAAATCTCCAGAAAGCAATCTCAATCACACAAAAACTTTGGAGTTAAATGACACAGAATTAAAAATTGAAGTTCTGAAAATACAGTGAGATGCAAGAAATCACTAATAGGCAATTTAATGAGCTCAGAAAACAAATGAGTACTTCACCAAGGAGACTGAAACTTAAAAAACCGAGATGAAGAACTGAATACATTAATTGAAAAATGAATAGCAAGACTAGCTAATTGAACAGACCAGATAGAAGAGAGAAATAGTGACACTGAAGACAGGCAACTAGAGATGATACAGAAGGAAGAGGAGTAAGACACAAGAATTTTTTTAAAAAAATTGAGGGAGCTCTATGAGAATTGTCTGACTCTATCAGAAATTTCAATAAAAGGATAATAGGCATTTCAAAAGAAGAAAGGGATAAGGAAATAGAAAGCCTATTAAAACAAATAATTGATGAGAACTTCCTAGGCTTATGGAAAGACTGAGATCCATGGTGGTGAACCTTTTTATAAAAACTGCCCACTTTTGCAGTGCTGGTCAACTTGGTCCCTCCCACCCACTAGTGGGCGTTCCAGCTTTTGTGGTGGGCCAATCACGGTGCTCCTTGGTTGCTCTGCTACTGCCCACCATGAAAGCTGGAATGCCCACTAGAGGGCAGGAGCGACCAGGTTAACCAGCACTGTAAAGTGGGTGGTTTTTATAAAAAGGTTCGCCATCACGGACTTTGATGCTCATACCTAAGAAGCAAAGAGAATGCCTAGTTACCTCAAGTCAAACAGACCTTCTTTAGGGTATATAGTAATAAAACTATCAAAAATCAATGGCAGACCTGCCCTGTGGTGGTATAGTAGATTAAGTGTTGACCTGGAACGCTGAAGCCCCTGGTTTGAAACCCTGGGCTTCCCTGGTCAAGGCACATATGGGAGTTGATGCATCCTTTTCTCCCCCTTCTCTCTCTTTCTCTCTCTCTCTCTCTCTCTCTTCCTTTCTCTCCCTCTCTAAAATGAATAAATAATTAAAAACTCAATGACAAATAATCATTAAGTTAGCTATAGAAAAGAAGAACATCACATATAAAGGAAAGCTCATCAGGTTATCATCAAAGTTCTCAGCAGAAACTCTATAAGCTGGAAGTCAGTGGACCCAAATATTTAAAGTACTGAAAGAGAGGAATTACCAGCCTAGAATGTGATATCCACCAAAGTTATCCTTCAAATATAAAAAGAAATAAAAACATTTCCAAACATACAGAAATGGAGGGAAATTATCACAAGAAAACCCCCACTGCAGGAAACACTAAAGGGGGTTAGTCCACTAGATACCAACTAAAAAACAACACAAAACTACAAGTAAAAACTCCAACAATATAAACAAGGATAATCTGAGATAACAAAAACATAAAAGGGGAGAGGATTAAGATCTGCAGTAGCAAAGGAGGATGGAGTGCAGAAGCATTCATAAGACAAATGACTCTTGTATATATGAAACTTTGATTCTCAATAACCTAACAGTAACCATCAATGAAAAAAAAACTGAAGGACATAGCTTAAAAAAAGAAGAAATAGAGCAAAGAAGCATGGAATACCACCAAACAAGGATAGGTACTTACTAAATACTGTTAGCAAAGGAACATCATCATCCAGAAGATACAACTATAAATAATTTGCAAATTATCCTTTATTAGTTAAAGATTACAAATGCTATTTCTCTACATAGGTTCCTTCATTTAGCTTCTTATTAAGCAATTTTATTTTCACTTTTTATAATCCACCTGTTTCATTTAGGCAATATGTGAAAAATGCATGGTTGGAAATTGATTTCCTAAATTTAGCTGCTGATATAGTTCTTTACTCCAGTTGAATGTATAGTCAGAAATGAATAGTAAAGAAACTCTAGCCTGAGCAGGTAGTAGTAGTGGATAAAGCATTGACCTGGGATGCGGAGGACCCAGGTTTGAAATCCCGAGGTCACTGGCTTGAGTGTGGGCTCATTCAGCTTGAGCATAGGCTCACCAGCTTGAGAGTGAGGTCTTCAGCTTCAGCATAGAACATAGACATGACCCCATGGTCACTGGCTTGAAGCCCAATGTCGCTGGCTTGAGCCCGAGATTGCTGGCTTAGCTGGAGCCCCCTTGTCAAGGCACCTATGAAAAAGCAATCAATAAACAACTAAAGTGCCTCAACTAGGAGTTGATGCTTCTCATCTCTTTCACTTCCTGTCTGTCCCTGTCTGACCTCCCCACATACACTGTAAAACAAACAAACAAACCAAGAAAAAACCTTAATCACTTGAGGTTGATACTAAGGTAGGACTATTAAATCCTTCTAAGAAACACCCATTGGATTACCAATCAGAGGAAGAGTTGTGAGTTAGATAGATGATCAAAGATTTGGGCCATTGCAGTATTTCTATCATTGGAAGAACAGAGAAGCTCAGCAAAAATATATTATTTCTCAGTCTTAATTTTTCCCCTCAGAGTAATTCATATTTTTCATTTACTTACTGCCTGCTGTGCTCCAGATCAGGTGATTAAGTACTGAAGCTAAAATAGTGAATAAATCAGGCCCTATCTTCAAGTAACTTGTATAGTATTTATTAAAAACTCTTATGACTGACAGCTGTCAGAGGGGATGGGGGTTGGGGGTTTGGTGAAAAAGGTGAAGGAATTAAGCACAGAAAAAAATCTTATTGACACAGACAATGGTGTGGGAATTACAGGAAAAAAAAGGGGTGGGGAGGTGGAAGAGGGTATAGAGGAGATAGATGGTGGTGGTGGGAGACTTGACTTGAGGTGAAGAACCCACAATGCAATATATAGATGATGTATTATTATATAATTGTACAACTGAAAACTGTATAATTTTATTAACCCATGTCACTTCAATACATTTAATAAAAAAATTAAAGAAAACAAACTTTGTGTGGACACAAAACACAAAACTCAAGTATTAGCCTGTAATTAATTGTAATGTTGGCAGTGGGTGAAATGAGAGAGGAAAAGGGTTAAAATGAAAAACAGCATGCCTGATATCAAAGTTTCCTGGTCATAGGCCTCAAGATGAAGGTAGCTTCAGTACATCTGCATTTTTCCTAGTAGACCATTAAGCATCAGTAGACAACAAAGGGTTTACTTAGAGCATATTTGAGGGAGTGGCGACAAACTTCCTAAGTGCTTTGATTCCCTTGTGACAGCCAAGAAATCCAGATGCCCTCTAGCACCTGGTCCCTTCCCTGTGTTTTGGGTGTTGAAATGAAGGATTATATATTTTAATTCTTCATGGGTTATATAGCATGTCCGAAACTTGAATTCAATTATGGGTAACCAAACAGTTCATGAAAATAAGAAAAAATAAGTATTTTGAAAGGTTTGACCAATTAATAAAATGAAAGAAAGAAGTCCTTCTGAGACACAATGTTGAAAATGTAAGGCGTCGGCCTAGCGTGCGGAGGACCCGGGTTCGATTCCCGGCCAGGGCACACAGGAGAAGCGCCCATCTGCTTCTCCACCCCTCCGCCGCGCTTTCCTCTCTGTCTCTCTCTTCCCCTCCCGCAGCCAAGGCTCCATTGGAGCAAAGATGGCCCGGGCGCTGGGGATGGCTCCTTGGCCTCTGCCTCAGGCGCTAGAGTGGCTCTGGTCGCAAGATGCCGACGCCCAGGATGGGCAGAGCATCGCCCCCTGGTGGGCAGAGCAGAGCGTCGCCCCATGGTGGGCGTGCCGGGTGGATCCCGGTCGGGTGCATGCGGGAGTCTGTCTGACTGTCTCTCCCTGTTTCCAGCTTCAGAAAAATGAAAAAAAAAAAAAAAAAGAAAGAAAAAAAAAAAAAAGAAAATGTAAGGAGAAAATCCATATCATGATCTCTTAAATGGAGAGAGCTGAAAATGTCTTGAAATCCTGTCTCTGAATCTTTCTCAGTTCAACAAATTCACCCAAATTAAGAATTTTCCCTTTTCTCCCACAAAAATGAGGCTTAAATAATTCTAAGCTGGTCCATGATGTTGTGCCCCTTGTCTCATGAATAATCTAAAAATTAAAATGTACAGGAAGAGAGAAACAACATGAAATGTCATTGACACTAACTGAAGCACAGGGATGGGCTGGCATGGAGTCTCAGCAGTGAAATATATAAACTCTAAACATTTTAAGTCATTTCACTCTTTGCAAATATAGTATATATCTACTCAAATTAATGTAATAGATGCCCTGCTAGGCCTGTTTTCATGAATGGATGAGATTAATGGGAAATAAATAGCTACATTTGCACATAAACATCAAATTCAATTCTTTGAAAACAAAGTATTTCCTCAGATTAACATGCTTTTCGAAAACCCATTTAGACTCTCAGCTCAACTCAAACCTCCCTTGCAAAAATCTATGAAAATGGAGAAGGCAGGTCAGGCCTGCTTATCACTAAGTGAAAATTTATAAAATCCAAATTGGTGAAATCTTACAATAGGTCATAAATAAATTTCAAATTGTATACTCCTTAGTGAAAATTAGTAGTAGGAGTCAGAGTTACACGGAAAGGACTGTAACTGGGCAGAGAAATGTTGTTCAGGTTCATGTCTTATAGTCATATGTGGTCCAAGAAGGGAAAAAAAATGGCTATCTGGAAAACAATCAATTGCATTTAGGTATCTGAATTGCTGTATTAACTCTTCCTCCTATGTAAAATGTGAGTAACAATAGAATCAATTTCAGAGTAGTCATGAGGATAAAATGAGATAAACACATGAAAAGTGCGTTTGAAACTGTGAAGTGCTGATCAATAATATTAGAAAATATTCATATTGCACTTACATGTTGCAAGTAGTTTTATAAACCTTTATATATATATTAATTCCTTCAGTAATCACAAAACCCTAGAGGCAGATACTAATACCATCATTATGTTACAGATGATGAGATTCAGGCACAGAAACTTTATATAACTTTCCCAAGGGCACACAGCTGGGATTTAAGCTTAGGCTGTCTGGCTCTACAATGAGTAAACTTTTACTCATCATTTTCTACTGTCTCTTACAAGTTGAAATCATCCATGGAAGTGCACATTGGGCCAACAGAAGCTTGTTTTCAGCAGTTGGAATCATAGGTTTACCTTGGCAGCCCAGCCCAATTTTGTTGTTCCTTATCTAGTTCCAAAAATAACCCATAAGGAAAATAAACCTATAAGGAAAAGAATGCATGCCCTTTACTCCTAAGTCTTCCAACTCTGTCTCACTTAAAATTAAGTTACATGATCAACGTAGATGGTTGATTAGACAGAGGGCCAAATGAAACTGAACAGCCTCAAATATTCCTGTAAGTCCCTAATACATCTAAGAGAGATGGCACTTTAAGACTATATAGTGTGGCTCATCAGGATGAGTGGTTCTCATGGAAAGGATGGTGAGAATAATGTACTTTAGATAAAGATGATTCTGATAGATCCTCCCCTGATTCTCTTACCCCAGCCTCTACCAATTTTGAGACTTTGTGCTGTTGTCATACGTGAGGATCTTCCCAAAGTGTTTATTTTCATCAAATTCATTTTTAAATATTGCTGTGAGCATCCCTCTCCAAAGGGGCAAAGCTCAGTCAATAAGAAATGAAAGCAAAGGTAAAAGGACACAAATGTCCCCTCACTGACAAATGACACAGTATAAGTGCAGGTTTACAGCAAAGAATGTACAATAATTATATATTTTATTTGAAGATGCTATTTATAATAACAGCACAGTTATAGATAGTGTGATCGAAAAGCTAAGCTGAAGGAAAAGACAAAGACCATCTGGCCAGAGCCCCACAAAAAACTGTAGATAACCTAGAAAATCATGAGGCCAAAGCCAACCCAACCTAAATTAAATGTCTGCTCCCATGCTAAATCTATGTTTTCCTCTCCCACCTTAAATCTTACTTGTCCTTCTTCCTAGCAACCCCTTGCCTCCTCTTCATACCAAAATACACACAGAAAGTTTTCCAGAGGAAAGCAAACCAGTAATCTGTCAAGGGAGTAATCTTTAGCAGGTTAACTAGCCAGGCCTGTGTGATGTCTGTCAGGCGGGCAGGGTTTTACTTTACAGGGTGGGTGTCAGGGATGTGATGAGATAACAGTAACTCAGTAACTGGTGGTCAAATATTAAGATGCACTTGCCTTGAGTAGACCCAGCTTGAGCCTCCATTTCACAACAAACAGGAGAAAATTTAAAGCCTGTAATAAAAAATGTTACCAATTAATCTTTGTCCAAATCATCTGGGATTCCTCAATTTTTAACCCTTATATTCAGTACTATTTTTTTAACTTAACAGAATCATAGAAATATGATTCACATACCATAATGTTCACCCCTCTTCAAGTGTATAATTCAGTGGTTTTTAGTATTTTCACAGAGTTGTACAACCATCACCACTATCTATTTCCAGAATTGTCGAATCACCCCAAAAGAAACCCCATACTTACTTAGGGTCTTATGGGAATAGAAGGACAGTGAAACCCCATGGGAAAATGCTTTCTTTTATTTTAATGTTTCAACCCAGTGAACTGGTTAACTTCTGAGGTCAGAAGTGAGACAGGCAGACTGAGAAGTCTTGGCAACACAGGAGATCATCTACCACCTCATTTCACATAAACTTGGTTACTGTTTTTCCTGTTTGACAGTTGGAGCACAGAAAGTGTAGAGACCAGCCCAAGCTCTTTTCACTTGCATCTTAATGCTTTTTCACTTACCTTGATATGCATACATAGTTCAAATACATTTCCATCTAACTTCCATACTTCACTCCGTATACTCTTGACCTAAGTGACCAGTACCCTCATACTCACACAAAAATTCAGAAAATCAAGACCCTGAGGATTTGTCATGATATTACGAAGTGTTATGGCCTATCATATAGGAAATTATATTCTAACTAGAAGGCAAATAGTCATTCAAAATTATATCCTGTGGCCAGTATCCCCTATGGGCTTAAAGATGCAAGGAAGACAGAACAGAAAAATCTATACATTCAGGGCTGTGGCTACCTGTCTTCCAACTGGAAAAACACCAGCTACTGCTATGACACTAAGCCTTGTGTTTATGGTGATAGGGACTAATTGAATTTAGACAAACAAAACGATGACAGAATAAATGAATGTATTTAATAAGCATTTATGTGCTTTTTATGAAACGATATTGTTCTCTGCTAGGGATAGAAGAGAAAAAATAAAATGATTCAATCTTTTCCCAAAAAATCAAAAGGATAAAACTTTTTCATTTCTAATAGTTGTGAGAAAATAATATTGTATATAGTCACAATTTAATTATACTACTATTGCTACTCGTTGTCTGGCAAATGGCTGATGTTAATTTACCTTCATTTTAAGAAAATAATTTCAGTCTAAACTGATTAATTTGAACTGTCTGGACAGTTGACAGGTTAATCTAAATCAAAATAGAAAGCATGTCCAGAATATACCTGCTATACGATTGTTCATCTCATTGTTCATATACTGATATAAAGCCAACATACATGAATGAGTAGTTTCTATAATAAATACTGTTAGTATTGCACTGAAAAATAAAGTTGGAAGTAATAAATAAGACAACATTGCACCAGAAATAAAAAGAATTTTGTCTGTCATTGAAATGAATGTGTCTATTTGCCAGACCCTTATGTATGCGCTTAACGGTCCATGTGGCCCTGCTTACCTGAATTTCTATTCTGCATATTAAATAAATAAATGGCAGACATAAGGAAAGAAACAAATTAAAGGCTAAAAGATTGTATTCTCCCTGGGTTTTACTTAAACGGTATAGAAAGTTCTATTACCATTGTCCCCCTCGGACTTCCTTTCATGGTCAGTGTCAGTCAAGGACAATGCAGAGTTGGCCCGGCTGGACAAACAGGAACTATGCTCTGACTTCATCCCCCTTATCCACATTCTCAGTGCGTGGTCAGGTGAGGCAGTGCCTTCTGTCTCTGTGTCCACATCAGATCCCACCTCGAGCTGGTAGCCATGCCTGGAAACACTGTGCATGTCAGTCTGGTAGCCAGAGCAGAGAGTGCGAGGAGTTTCACAAAATTCCATCTCTGTGAATAAACAAAGTTCAGAGAAAAAGTTTAACATTATGAAGAAACACGTGATAAAAGTCTACTTTTTATCCTCACATGCCCCTCCCCCATTGCCAGTAATTATATTTTTGCAAAAATTAGAATTCTGGCCATTTTATTTATGGTAGCTCACATTCTGTACTTATTTTGCACTTCTGTAGCTTAAAAGTATGCTCCTGTTGATTCTTAGGGGGGTCTAGGAAAAGCATGCCCAAAATAGCTTTATAGCTACAATTTTAGATTGCACAAAATGTAATGAAATAAGCGAGTGCAAGAGTGTAGTGTAGAAAGCTGTATTTTATAAGATATTTCTCTTCCAGGAAGAATATATGTGATCTGTAGAGGCTAAACTATTAAAATTATCGGCTTTTCTAAGCACTTAATACACCTGAGAGTGAAGAATAAATAATTCAGTGTGAAAACTCTGAGAAAAAGGTAAAGGGATTAGGAAAAAAACAACAAAAAAGCACCTCACAGACAGTATGGGGACTACACGAGGGAAAAGGGAGGGGTAGGGGAGCTGAAGAGAAAGAAGTAGAAAGGGAGATAAATGATGATAGGAGGAGAGTTGACTTGGGATGGTGAACACACAATGCAATATACAGATGATGTATTATGAAATAGTACATCTGAAATTTATGTAATTTTATTAACCAATGACACTCCAGTAAATTCAATTTAAAAAAGTAAAAAGAAAAAATTCTGGAAATCTGTTTCCGAACAATGTGAACATACTTAAAATATCTGAAGTGTACACTGCAAAATGGTTAAGATGGTAAATTTTATTATGTTTTATACCTCAATAAAAACCAAAATATCACTATAAAATAAAGATAAATAAATATTTTTTAAAGTTTTTAAAAAATTTTATTTCTTTATTTATTTTTTAATGTGGATTTATTATTTATTGATTTTAATTTATTGTGTTTACATAAATTCTGGTGTTGCCCCAAATGCATTCCTCCTCCCCCATATCCTCCTCAACATCTCCCTTGCCCCCTTCCTATAGCTCCTTCCCCCCTTCCCTTCAGGTTTATCCCATCCTATCATCCCCTTTCCCTCTGTCCTCCTTTCCTCTGGTCCCTTTGATCCCTCCTCTGTCTCAATTTCGTTCCTCAGTTCACATTGTTCATTGGATTCCTCAAATGAATGAGGTCATATTATATTTTTCTTTTTCTGCCTGGCTTATTTCACTTAACATAATAGTTTCCAGGTCCATTCATGTTGTTGCAAAAGATAAGATTTCCTTCTTTTTCATGGCCAAATAGTATTCCATTCTATATATGTACCATCCCTTTTTATTCTACTCGTCCACTGACAGACACTTGGGCTGTTTCCAGATCTTAGCTATTGTGAACAATGCTGCTATAAACATGGGGGTACATTTCTCCTTTTGAAACAGTGCTATGGTGTTCTTGGGATATATTCCTAAAAGTGGGATGGCTGGGTCAAAAGGCAATTCGATTTTTAATTTTTTGAGGAATCTCCATACTGTTTTTCACAGTGGCTGCACCAGTCTGCATTACCACCAGCAGTGCAGGAGGGTTCCCTTTTCTCCACATCCTCGCCAGTACTTATTCTGTGTTGTTTTGTTGATGAGCGCCATTCTGGCTGGTGTGAGGTGATATCTCATTGTGGTTTTAATTTGCATTACTCTAATAATTAGTGATGTTGAGCATTTTTTCATATGCCTATTGACCATCTATATGTCCTCTTTAGAAAAGTGTCTATTCATTTCTTTTGCCCATTTTTTGATTGGATTGTTTATCTTCCTGGTGTTGAATTTTACAAGTTTTTTATAAATTTTGGTTATAACCATTTATCAGATGTATTGTTGAATATGTTCACCCATTGTGTGGTTTGTCTTTTTATTCTGTTCATATTGTCTTTAGCTGTGCAAAAGCTTTTTAGTTTGATATAGTCCCATTTGTTTAGCCTGTCTTTTATTTCACTTGCTTGTGGAGATAAATCAGCAAATATATTGCTGCGAGAGATCTCAGAGAGCTTACTGCCTATGTTTTCTTCTAAGATGCTTATGGTCTCATGGCTTAAATTTAAGTCTTTTATTCATTTTGAATTTATTTTTGTGAATGGTGTAAGTTGGTGGTACAGTTTTATTTTTTTTGCAAGTAGCTGTCCAATTTTCACAACACCATTTGTTGAAGAGGCTGTCTTTACTCCATTGTATGCTCTTATCTCCTTTGTCAAATATCAGTTGTCCATAGAGCTGTGGGTTTATTTCTGGGTTCTCTGTTCTGTTCCATTGATCTATATGCCTGTTCTATGCCAGTACCAAGCTGTTTTGAGTACAATAGCCTTGCAGTATAACTTGATATCAGGAAGTGTGATAGCTCCCACTTCCTTTTCAATATTGCTGAGGCTATTCGTGTTCTGTTTTGGTTCCATATAAATTTTTGGAATATGTGTTCTATATTTTTGAAGTATGTCATTGGTATTTTTTTTTTTTTGCATTTTTCCGAAGCTGGAAACAGGGAGGCAGTCAGACAGACTCCACCCGGCATGCCCACCAGGGGGCGATGCTCTGCCCCTCTGGGGCGTCGCTCTGTTGCATCCAGAGCCATCCTAGTACCTGAGGCAGAGGCCACAGAGCCATTCTCAGCACCCGGGCCATCTTTGCTCCAATGGAGCCTTGGCTGCAGGAGGGGAAGAGAGAGATAGAGAGGAAGGAGAGGGGGAGGGGTGGAGAAGCAGATGGGCACCTCTCCTGTGTGCCCTGGCCAGGAATCAAACCCGGGACTCCCGCACGCCAGGCCGATGCTCTACCATTGAGCCAACCGGCCCGGGCCGTCATTGGTATTTTAATTGGTATTGCACTGAACTTATCAATTGCTTTGGATAATATAGACATTTTAATGATATTTATTCTTTCCATGAACATGGTATATGCTTCCACTTGTTTGTATTTTCCTTGATTTCTTTTATCAATGTTTTATAATTTTCTCAGTACAAGTCTTTAATCTCTTTGGTTAAATTTACTCCTGGGTACTTTATTTTTTTGGTGCAATAGTGAAGAGATTTGTTTTCTTAATTTCTGTTTCTGACAGCTCATTGATGGTGTATAAAAATGCCTCTGGTTTTTGAGTATTAAGTTTATATTCTGCCACCTTGCTGAATTCATTTATCAGGTCCAGTAGTTTTTTGACTGAGACATTAGGGTATTCTATATACAATATCATATCATCTGCAAATAATGATAGTTTTACTTCTTCTTTTCCAATTTGGATACCTTTTATTTCTTCTTCTTGTCTGATTGCTGTGGCTAGGACTTCCAGGACTATGTTGAATAAGAGTGGTGAAAGGGGGCACCCCTGCCTTGTTCCTGATCTTAAGGGAATTGCTTTTAATTTTTGCCTATTGAGTAGGACGTTGGCTGTGGGTTTGTCATAGATGGCATTTATCAGGTTGAGGTATGTTCCCTGTATTTGCTGAGAGTTTTGATCATGAATGGGCACTGGATTTTATCAAATGCTTTTTCTGTATCTATTGAAATTATCATGTGTTTTTTCTCCTTCCTTTTGTTTATGTGATGAATCACATTGATTGATTTGCGAATATTGTACCAGCCTTGACTCCCAAGAATAAATCCCACTTGATCATGGTGTATGATGTTTTTCATATATTGCTGGATCCAATTTGCTAATATTTTATTGAGGATTTTAGCATCTATATTCATCAGGGATATTGGCCTATAATTTTCTTTCTTTGTGTTGTCTTTGACTGGTTTTGGAATCAGAATTATACTTGCCTCATAAAATAAGCTTGGAAATCTTCCTTCCTCTTTAATTTTTTGAAATAGCTTGAGAAGATAAAAGTTAATTCTTCTTTGAATACTTGGTAGAATTCAGTTTTGAAGCCATTTGGCCCAGGGCTTTTGTTTGCTGGGAGTTTTTTGATAACTGTTCCGATCTCATTTGTTGTAATTGGTCTGTTTAGGATTTCTGATTCTTCCAGATTGATTTTTAACATTCCTCTAATCTCTAAATTATAAGTAGTTAATATCAGTATGTCCCATTTTCTCTAGAGGAGTTTGAGGTCTACTTTATGCTAATTATTCTGTTTCATTTATTCTTTCAACAAAAACAAATGTATTCAATTGTATACTACACCTCAGCAGTGCTTCATGGTTTGGATTTTACGTCTTTCTCTGCAACTCTAAGTCTTAGAATCATAAAATATTTCACATTGTAGAAATGTTGCCTCTAGTCACCTCTTTCTAAGGTTGAGAAAAATAAAATCCAGAGGGCAGATACCATTTTTTCATAGCCCATGAGAAATAGCAACAGAGCCTTTTTTGCTTAACACTCATGGGGGCATGGCTTCTGTTAGACACCAATGAAGCTCCATCAACTTATTGTATGTATATCAGGCATTCAATCTCACAATCAATTTTGCATTCAACTAGGGCAAGGTTTCAAAAAGAAGAGAAGATGCTTTAACAGACTTTAATAAGTTAATGAAAAATGACCACATGCCAAGACATATCATCTGAAATGTCCATGTAATATTTAGATAAGTTAATCTGGGAATGTTGTACAATATAGGATTTTCTCAGACTGACATCAGAGACAAGGTATGTCATTTGGCCAGGAAGAAGCTTAACTGAGTGCATCTAATCTTTGGCACATATCAATAAAAAGCAAACACTAAAATAAATTTAATTATGTGAATACAGAAAGTGCTAAAACTGTGAGAGACAGTATTCTAGAAATAAGAGTTCAGAATATGAACAAATTTTAAATAGCTATTTTTGTGACATATAGTTGCCAAATAAGGGTTTAGCAAATCAGATCTTAGTGATTATTTAATAGCCATTAAGTATCCAGCACTGAGTTCTGTGAAACAGAGATTATAGGCAAATAAAGCTGCTATAACATACTAGGATAATTCAATTGTAATTAATTCTCTTAGGGTTATAAATTACTGCTGAAAATGTTACGATTTCTGTGATGAATGTCTTTAAGAGTAATTCTAGTTTTCTACAAAAATTAGTCTCAATTCAAGAAGAGTGATATTCAAAAACCAGGCAGGACTTGTCAAGCACAAAATGTAATAAAAGTGTGTTTCTCCTTGACACTAGGCTAAAAGTGAAAATCAACACTGCCCACTGTAAATCTTAGTGATCCAGGATATTGTGATCAGTTAATATTTATGCCTCTGCATTTTACAATACTTCATTATTCAATATTACTGTGCCGTTGTCACTAAGGCAACTTGAAAATGAACCTGTAAGTTTGAAGCTACAGGAAAGGAGTTTAAATAGATCTGCATTCACAAGTTTTCTTCATTCACTTAAATCAAGGGTTCCCAAACTTTAGTGTTCTTTAGAGTCACCTGGAAGACGTGTTAAACATAGTTTGCTACACATGCTGCTTGCGTCAAATTCTGATTCAACAGGTCTGAGGAGGGCCAGAGACTCTACATTTCTAATAAGGTCCCAGGTAAGACCTATGCCACTGGTCCAGGGAACACACTTAGAAAACATCTTTCCTAGAGACTTCTTTGAAGTCAGTGGCATTACCAAAGATTTTGCAGCAACCGGCTCTAATTTTATATGGAGACTCACACACACAAAAGCATTTAAGCTGAATTGCGATGAAGGACCCATATTTATTTCCCATGGATTCAGGGCACTAATTAGGAAATCCACTTTCAAAAGCAGAGACTTGTATTTATTTTCACTCATACAATGTCATTTCAGATGTGACTTTGCAAAGATTTTAATATGAGAATCTGAGTCATAGTGGAGACATTCATTGGGAAAGGATGAACAAATAAAATAAATGCACAATTTGTCATTTAATATCATAAAATACTAGATAATGCTAAAAAAGAAGATAACTAACAGATGTAAATAGAGTCTCTCTTTGTTAAAAGATTTTCTTCTCATTCAAAAACAATCTGAACAAGGATTTGTTCCCTTCTAAGGAAATGGAGTGTAACATGATCAAAAATAGCATATGACATTTATTCGAACTATCCTGTGATTTGAATACAAAGACTAAACCACAAAATATCTAATTAGATAGATAAAAGTAAACTTCCTTGTTGATATATAGTTAGGAAAAAAAGAAGTAAAGAGAGAAAAGAAGAAGTTTCAGTTATTTCCTGGAAGTGATGCTCACTGTGCTGTCTCACTTTTCTTTCTTGAAAAAACTGTTACTACTGTAAATTATTTCCTTAAACACACAAAAGTCTTAGTGGTTCCTTAAACAAACAAAAGTCTTAGTGGTCTTCAAAATTCCCATAGGATGCATTTTTCTAGAAAGCACTTAGAATGCACCTTAACCTTGATACCTAAAATCCAACGTATTTTCTCAAGAAGATAAAAGTTCAGTTGGATTTATTCTAGATCTATTCTTACCAAAAAGCTAGACACAAGAGAAATGTAAGTACAATCTTAGGCTACCTATGAGTTCAACGTGTAGACTAGTACCTTGAGAAACTACACTTCTGAAATAAACACACGCAGAGGTTGCCAAGTGAATGATGTATTTGGGACCTCATAGACATGTATTTAATTTTTATTTTAAGTACAACTTACTTATTGTTTAGCATTGTAAGAGACAAAAATCTGAAAAAAATTAATAGAGCTGAAATTCAATTTTTGAAATGGGCAAAAGATTTGAAGAGACATTTTATAAAAAAAAGAAAAATGACCTATAAGCAAATGAAAATATGCTCAATATCTAGTTTTCAAGAAAATAAAACTAAAATTGTAATGATATACCACTAAAAAAATTCTGGCCACACCAACTGTTGACAGGGATGTAGAGCAAATATATACTCTGCTGGCAAGAAAGTAAAATGGTACAATGACTTTGGAAAACAGTTCGGCAGGTTCCTAAAATGTTGAAGCTGTACATAACAGGAGAGCATTGCACTCCTGGACTTTTTTTTTTTTTTACAGAGACAGAGTCAGAGAGAGGGATAGACAGGGACAGACAGAAACAGAGAGATGAGAAGCATCAATCATTAGTTTTTCGTTGTGCATTGTGACACCCTAGTTGTTCATTGATTGCTTTCTCGTATGTGCCTTGACCATGGGGCTACAGCAGACCAAGTAACCCCTTGCTCGAGCCAGTGACCTTGGGTCCAAGCTGGTGAGCTTTTGCTCAAACCAGATGAGCCCGTGCTCAAGAGGGCGACCTCGGGGTCTCGAACCTGAGTCCTCAGCATCCTAGTCTGAGGCTCTATCCACTGTGCCACCACCTGGTCAGGCTGGACTTTAATTCCAAAGAAAACTTCTGTTTATAAGCTTTCTTCCTAATAGCCAAATAGTAGAAACAACCCAAGTGTCTATGACTAGTTACAAGGATAAACCTGGGTATACCCACACAATGGAATACTACTCAGTGCTAAAGTTGAATGCTCTATTGATATATAACAAGATGAATGCCTCAAAATAATAATGCTAAGAGAAATAAGACCAACAGAATGTCTAGGTACTGTGTGCTTTCATTTAAATAATATTCTAGAAAATGCAAACCAAGGATCCATTTAGCCCTCTATTAATGCTAATAAATTAAAATTTTTTAAAAAATTAAAGTACTAAATAAAATAAACTACTGTGTTTTCTCTCTAAATCTACAGATTGATCTGTAGGTGTTCAGCTTAGGGAAGCCATTTATGAAAACTTAAAAGGGAAAGTAAGAGTCATCTATATCTGTTGTTCTGCAATTGCCATTTCTGAGTTTCTGATAAGCTCAAGACTTTATTTTTCTTAAAATTGAACTCATCCACACTTCCTCTAAAAATGAGCTTTAAGGCATCATATTGCAAATAAATTATTAGTGGTCAAAAGCCATGATTAATCTTAGCCATGACCTGAGTGATTTGGGGATATAACTTTCATGTGTAGGCCATCTCCAAAATAAGGAAGGAGAGCAGATACAATTCTTAGCTTTAATTACAGTGACTCAAAAGCAACCTTATAGATTATATGCAAAAGCAGATGTTATTAATTAGCTATGTGTTTTTTTAAAATTAATTTTTAGAGAGGAGAAAAAGTGAGAGAGAGAGAGAGAGAGAAGGGGGAGGGAGGAGCAGGAAGCATCAACCCCCATATGTGCCTTGACCAGGCAAGACCAGGGTTTTGAACTGGCATCCTCAGCATTTACAGGTTGATGCTTTATCCACTGTGCCACCACAGGTCAGGCAGCTATGTGGTTTTTTGATAAGTCACTTAACAACTTGGGACTTCACTTTCCTCATTCATAATACGTTTAGGTCCCAGTTGAAATAAATCTCTAGATAATTACTGTATTCCAGAATTCTTTTCTTTTTTTTTTTATTATTATTTTTTTAAATTTTATTTATTTATTTTTAGAGAGGAGAGAGAGACAGAGAGGGAGAGAGAGGAGAGACAGAGAGAGAGAAGGGGGGAGGAGCAGGAAGCATCAACTCCCATATGTGCCTTGACCAGGCAAGCCCAGGGTTTTGAACTGGCGACCTCAGCATTTCCAGATCGAAGCTTTATCCACTGCGCCATCACAGGTCAGGCTAAAACATTTGCTCTTTTCTTTATTTTTATTTATTTATTTATAATTTTATTTATTCATTTTTAGAGAGGAGAGAGAGAAGGAGAGAGAGAAAAGGGGAGGAGCTGGAAGCATCAACTCCCATATGTGCCTTGACCAGGCAAGCCCAGGGTTTCGAACCGGCGACCTCAGCATTTCCAGGTCGACGCTTTATCCACTGCGCCACCACAGGTCAGGCCGAATTCTTTTCTTATAATTTGAGGGTGTTATGGCAAAATGTGAAAAGGGTAAGACTTTCAACTGGAAAAAAAAAAGACTTTAGTGGTTTTATTAATAAACGCGCTATTCACACTTCTACATGAAGGATAATCACACGAGTTAGCTAACTAAGATCTTGGGTCATGGGTATGGGTCTTTCTATATTAAGTACTAATATAAACATGGCTTGTGGTGGCACAGTGGGTAAAGCATCAACGTGGGACACTGAGGTCCCAGGTTTGAAACCCCGAGGTTGCTTACTTAAGTGCAGGCTCATCTGGCTTGAGCACAGGCTTGCGAGCTTAAGTGCGGGATTGCCAGCTTGAGCATGGGATCACCACCCTGATCCCAAGGGTGCTGACTTGAACCCAAGGTCACTGGCTTGAGCAAGGAGTCAATGGCTCAGCTTCTGCCCCTCCATTAAAAAACATATGAGAAGCAATCAATAAACAACTAAAATGACACAACTACAAGTTGCTGCTTTTCATCTCTCTTTCCGTCTCTTTCTCTCTCTCAAAAATAATATAAAGTACTGATATAACCTAGGTCAATATTGTGCAATGTGAGATTAGCAATAAGATATTTAATATATAAAATGTAAAAAAGCAACTGAGTGAATAGTTATTCATCAAACATAAAATTATCAATTTATAGACGTGGCTATTACAAAGAGGATTTTATAGTATGAATAAAAATTCAAACAATCAAAAGTTATTACTGATGACTAAGAATTCATTACTGGCCCCAGGAAAAAAGCAGTGGGTTATTGTAGTCTTTAGTAAGAAATACAAAAGATGAAAGAAACGAGCAACATTATATAGGAGGCAAATAATTTTCACTACTTGGTACCATTTTGTATTTCTCAGCTTGGGGCTTTGAAAAGCAAATGAGCCCAAATTGTCAAACAATTAAGTTCATGTGAGCTTGCTTTAACATAGCTCCAGTAAATACCCACTCAGTTAAGGTCCAAAAAACAAAACAAAATAGACTTCTTTGATTTCTCACAGTCTTAGAAAATTAGCCCAATTTAATTTCCTCTTCTTTTACTTTGTGAGAAAGCTTTATCAAATGCACTGTACTGAAGTGGGCATTAAGCAGCGAGTTAAAAGGACCATGTTGTACTCTTTGGCAAGTTCCACAGAGAACCTATTTAAAGGTCAAAATCACAAAGTAATAAGGCACTATCCAGACCTGACCTGTATTTTTCTGCTGAGGATTCACCAGCTTTTTCTGGGACACAAGAGTGAGAGATGGCATTCTCCCACATGCAAAACTAGAGCCTGTGGTTATCAGAGGACTTAAAGAAAATAACTAAGCTTTCTGCAGCCTAATCTACTCCTCACAGTTCCAAATGCACTCATTATCTCTGTACTCAGGGCATACCAATTATGCCTTATTCAATTTTTGAGATTTGCCATCTGTCAGGATAGTCAAAAGCATGGCAAAAAATCTGGGCAGAGTTAAATCCTGAAGTAGAAACATTTATGCTTTGTGGCCAATAACGGCTAACTGGAACCATCTCAGAACATAGTTAAAAGACCATGTTAATGTCAGAAAGGATGCTCTCAGAAGTAGGAATGGCAAATCTGTAAAGATGTTTCAAACCAGAGAAGGACACAGAATTATAGCATGAAGTCAAATGGAAGGGAGACGAGGTAGGAGCCATGAAAAAGCCAAAAGAGATTCTAGTCATATTTAGAGAAAGATGAAAATATCCTTCAGCAATCTAAGGAGGGAGGAAATTTGACATGGGAATAAGCAACTTCTTTTTCCTTGAACTTTTCACCTTAGTACAGGGCCCCATTTCCACTGTAGTCACATAAGATGGGAGAACTTGCTCTGAAGCTAATTCAGACAGCAGTTACCACTCCAATCAAAAAGGTGATTCTTGCTCTACAGCCTTCAAAACAAGAGTCTGGAAAAAGAATCAGGGACTAGAAAATATGGTAGGAGGTCAGGGACTTCAACAAAAATTTATATCAGTAAGAACCTGCACATGTTCCCTTTATTTCAATGTTTTGAATGAGACAGAGACTTCCTGGCCTAAATGAGAAATTTTTAGGGCCATTGAGCACCATGTATTTGTAGTGCTCAGTAGCCCTGAAAATTTCTCATTTGTTACCCTTGTTGGTCCAATTTTCTGGCTGTTCATACTTTGGAGCTTAAATCCTTATTCACTACTGTGGTCTTCCAGGTATGCTGCTGTATTTTCATTATGCTCACTAAGCACGTGAAGCTGTTTGTTTAGTGTGTGCCTGTGTTTGTGTGTTTCTGTGTGTTAATTTGAAACTACACGATTCCATAAAGGGAGACCATTGAGCTAAAGGGTTAAATGAACTCTACAAACACTTGCAAGTGCTTCAAATACGTACTCATAAAGGCAAACAATGTGACCTCTGCAACATTCTACACTAATTTTTAAGCATTTATTTTGTGATGAATCAGTAAAGAAGTCAAGACAGAATAGTGCACCAGACACGGTGTCCGAGAACTACTGTATAAACTATATTCCGCTCCATTGAGGGATTCTTCTCACCATCTTTCAAAGGTGCTCTTTGAGTTTTGTCTCTGTATCTATGGACATATTTTACCAGCTACCTGGCATACTCCCTGTGACTTTTCACTAATTTAATTGCCAATATGAGCCTGGGTCAGTATTTCACAAAGTATGCTATCACTCTGTCCAGATAGCTTAGTTTGTTAGAGCATCATCCTGTTATGCAAAGGTTGCTGGTTTGATCCCTGGTGAGGACACATACAAAAATGGATATTTCTATCTCTCTCTCTGTCCCTTTTTCTATCTAAACTAAATAAATACAGAAATAATAGGAACAAACAAGCAAACAAAAAATAAAACAAACTATACTTCAACTTTACACCTTCCTCTCCCATTAACTTTAACCTTCCTTATAGCATTTCTGACCTTTACTACAGAATTGTATAGCTCCTTGTGTGTGTGTGTGTGTGTGTTTTTAATATTTATACTTTCTGTATTACCTGATGAATTATGCTTCCAAATCTAATAATATTTCTTGAACATTTGTTATCTCTCAAAATCAAATGAGATAATTTCTACCAACTGTTCTGTGATGTGTGAAGGACTATAAATACAAGGTAGTATTTCCATCCCTTCAGGTCCAAGAATAATTCTAGACAAAGAATGATCAAGGGGATTTCAAGATGGTGACAGAGTAGGCAGATGTCCCAACTGCCACCACCCAGGCCCAAATTGTATTACAACTAATTTAAGACCAATCTTCTTGAAAAACCAACTTTAGACTACACAAAGAGGAGTCTGTAGCCAAGGATCAGGGAGGAAGCTGCAATGAGACTGTTGGGAAGGGTAGAGACATGGAAGGTGCAGACTCACTCCCAGGAGCTAGTGGGGTTGAGGGTCTGGAGGGACTCTCACTGTGTAAAGGGTCACCTTGAGAGGGGAGGGACGTATGCCCCCAGGCCGGGCACCACACCCTAGAGCCCCAGAACCTAGAAAAGGAGCCCACATAACATTTGGCTATGGAAAAAAGCCGGGTTTCTGTCTACAAGAAAGGGACAGAGCACTTGGAGATACAATCTCCATCTTAAAGGGCCTACACAGAAAATCTCATTCACAGTCATTTACCCGGGGTTTTAGCAGAGGGAGGGCTCAAAGGACTAGAGTTGTATGACGAGAGTGTCAAGTTGGGGCCCAGAGAGAGACACTGTGGAGTATGGCCACCAGAACGCCTGTGCTGAGTCATTCTCCAATACTGCAGTCACCATCTCTCATGGGTGGAGCACTCTCCTCTGAGTAACATCAGCTTGGGGAAAAGTAACTGCCCCACTGTCAGGAGTCTCTCCTGCCCCCACTCAATAGAGACTGGGTCATTCTGAAAAACCAGAAAGCAGGGGCCTGTCAGTGACTCAGTTTTCTGGTGTTGACACCTGTGCTTTCCTTTGCACCTTCCCAAGTCTATGACTGGTGCTTCTGCTTCACAGGAGACTCAGTAGAAACTGTCTAGACTGTGTGTAGACCACACCTCTAGCTTCCAGAGGCCCCATCCATCAGACTCCTGGGGCCACACCCCACTGAGGTCTGTGAAAAAGGTCTGGACAGATTGCCACCTGAGGCCTAAGGGTGGAGCCACACCCACCACCCTTCATAATCCCTGAAGTGTCACAGGCTCTAGACTCTACCAGACATTTTTTCAGAGGCCTAGCCCAACAAGCAGCCAGCAGATGAAGGCTGCAGGAGGCAGGGCTCAGGAAACCTTGGTGTTTTGCGGACCTTTCTCCAGGCCCAGTAAGGGTAAAAGCCAGCCTATGTGTGTAGCTGGTATTTCCATGTGAACCTGGGCCTAGCAGAGGCAGCCACAAACTCTGCATTGCTTGTAACACCAAGAGTGTTGCTGAGGGCCAGCCACGGGTAGTGTCTCCTACGTGTCTGTGCTGGGTTCCTTCCAGAGAGGCCCAGGGCTGGTACACCCAGTGGCCAGCTGCAGAGAGAATCAGTTCAGGGCCTAACAACCCTTGCTAGAAGGATATCCTAGGGAAGGGCTCCTCGTACCTGACCCAGCTGAGGCGGGTTTTGCTCTCTGTGACCAGCATTGGCACAGTGGCTCATGTGCATTGGGCAGGGGGATCCTCACACTCAGATGGCCTGGGTGCTGGATATCCTGCTCCACTGGGCTACATTCCACAGGGGGAAGGGAGAGAGGCTTGGAGAGTGGACATTTAACATGTGGGTCCTTGTGAGCCTATTTTGCAGTCTGGTCAAAGGGCTTAGCCATTATCTGGGAGGGCACAGTTAGTCCCAGCAGAGGACTCTCTCAGTCTTCCTCCGAGACCAGGGTCTGAACAGCTATAAAATTTTCTGCAGAAGGGACTGTTGGCCCCACTCAATCTGAACCTACTGCTCATATTGCTGGAAAGAAATAAAATTTGAGTATCCAGCAGTGGCTGAGGGATTAGTCTCAGGAGAAGGGGCCACTTTCCCCATATTGAGCTCCTGACCAAGAGACCCCTGAAATAGAGGGTCCCAGTAACATTGTATTTACAACCTAAGCTGCCCTAATCCACCAAGCTTGCAACCTATGGAGGGATTGGTTGGGTGAGGCCAGTCTGAACCCACACTCTAGTCTTTTAACAGAAGATTCTGTGGGAAGACCAGGCAACTGCAAGAGGAGGTGTAGAAGCTGAAAAGTAGAGGCAAATTTTACAAAGCTTGGGGCTTTTACAGAGCTTCTATCATCTCAAGGCAGAAGGAAACTGATCCTTTTACACAGGTTGACTTCTTCCACATTACCCAGGCACAGGAAATGAAGACAGAAACAGTGAGGAGAGCAGTAACTCCAGACAGATAGCCCACAGCAGGTTACAAACAATGACTGGTGCCAACCCAAGAAGACCTGGAACCAACACAAATATTCAAGTAGTGGGTGGCAGACAGCACCAACCCTAGACTCAGCTGTCTACACAAGCAGCACACACAAAGGAGGAATCCAGTAGGCACCAGATACTGTGGAGAATAAATATGCCCAACAGGACAGACAC
Organism: Saccopteryx leptura; assembly: GCF_036850995.1. Taxonomy (NCBI): domain Eukaryota; kingdom Metazoa; phylum Chordata; class Mammalia; order Chiroptera; family Emballonuridae; genus Saccopteryx; species Saccopteryx leptura. The sequence goes on from NC_089516.1 coordinate 117,746,736, forward strand.
TGCACAGTGTCAAATACACATGATCAATGTTGAACCTTAGAGCCAGCCAGCCTGAAGTGATAGCCACACCCTCGAAAGGAAAAATTGCATTCAATATTTACATAGTACAGGAGGGAAGACACTATCCTCCTAAAGAAACATTTCTAGAGCAAGAAAATCAGGTGACTGGGAAGTCAGTACCACCAAGCCCATCTTCCTCATATAAACACCACAACAAATTACAAAGTCAGATAGCACTACCTAATACACAGACAAAATGGGCAGACCAAGGAATACAACCCAAATGAATCAACAAGAGGAATCCCCAGAAATAGAACTAAATGAAATTAAAGTAACTAAATTACCAGAGGCAGAGTTCAAAATAATGATTTTTAGCATGCTCAAGGATCTTAGAGAAAAAGTAGATAGACATAATGAGCACCTAAATAAAGAGATAGCAAGCATCAAAAACGAAATTGAAATAATAAAAAAGAAACAATCAGAAATGACAAATATGATAGCAGAAATGAAGAATGTACTAGAAGAAATCAACAGCAGGGTGGATGAAGCAGAGGATCGAATCAGCGATTTAGAGGACAAGATAAATGAAAGCACCGAAGCAGAGCAGCAAAAGGAAAAGAGGCTCAAAAAGACTGAGGAAAATCTAAGAGATCTATCTGACAACATGAAGAGAAACAACATCCGCATCATAGGGTTCCTGAAGGAGAAGAAAATTAACAAGGAATAGAAAACCAATTTGAAGAAATCATAGCTGAAAATTTCCCTACATTGATGAAGGAAAGAGTCACATAAGTTCAAGAAGCACAGAGTCCCATTAAAGAGGAGGCTAAGAAGGCCTACACCAAGCCATATCATAAATAAAATGCCAAAGTTAAGAGACAAAGAAAGAATACTAAAAGCTGCAAGAGAAAAACAGTTAATGAAGTACAAAAGAGCCCCAAGAAAGATGACATCTGATTCACAACAGAAACACTTTAGTCCAGAAGGGATTGGCAAGAAATATTCAAAGTGATGCAAAACAAGAACCTACAACCATGGCTATTTTATCCAGCAAGGCTATCATTAAAAATTTAATGAGAAATAAAAAGGTTCCCAGACAAAAACAGACTCAAGGAATTCATTACAACCAAACCAGTACTGCAAGAAATGTTAAGCGGCTGGCTGTAAAAAACAAACAAACAAAAGAAAAAGGAAATCGAGAGAAAATATTATAAATTTAAAGAATAAAATGGCAATAAATAAATACATATCAATAAAAGCCTTAAATGTAAACAGATTAAGTGCTCCAATCAAAAGACATAAGGTAGCTGCATAGATAAGAAAACAGGACCCGTACATATGCTGTCTACAAGAGACCCAGTTCAGAAGAAAATATAAACATAGACTGAGAGTAAAGGGATGAAAAAAATATTTCAGGCAGATGGAAATAATAATAAGAATAAAAAAGCTGGGGCATTAATACTTATATCTGACAAAATAGCCTTTATCAATCCACAGGAGGATATAACCATTGTAAACATTTATGCAGATAATACAGGAACACCTAAATATATAAAGCAGATGTTGATGGACATAAAGGGCGGATCAACAGCAATATTATAATAGTAGGGGATTTTAATACTCCACTAACATCAATGGATAGATCCTACAGACAGAAAATTAACAAAAAACAGCAGCCTTAAATGATACACTAGATCAATTGGATTTAATTGATATCTTCAGAATCTTTCATCCCAAAGCAGCAGAAAATACATTATTGTCAAGTGCTCATGGTACATTCTCTAGGATAGAGCACATATTAGGACACAAAACAAATCTCAATAAATTTAAGATTGAAATCATATCAAGCATCTTCTTTGATCACAATAACATGAAACTAGAAAATCAACTACAATGAAAAACTGAAAAACACTCAAAGACTTGGAGGCTAAATAGCATGTTATTAAATAACAAGTGGGTTAAGAAAGAGATCAAGGAAGAAATAAAAAATTTCTTGCAACAAATGAAAATGAACATACAACAACTCAAAATTTATGGGACACAGCAAAAGCAGTCTTGAAGGGAAGTTCATATCATTACAGGCATACCTTAAGAAGCAAGAAAAAGTTCAAATTAAAAACTTAACACTGCACCTAAAATCAATAGAAAAAAGAACAGCAAGAAAAGCCCAGAGTAAGTAAAAGGAAGGACATAATAAAGATCAGAGCAGAAATAAATGACATAGAGGCTAAAAACACAATACAAAAGATCAATGAAACAAAAAGCTGGTTCTTTGAAAAGGTAATCAAGATTGATGAACCTTTAATCAGACTCATCAAGAAAAAAAAGCCCTGACCCGGCAGTGGCACAGTAGATAGAACGTCAGGCTGGGACAGGGAGGATCCAGTTTCAAAATCACGAGGTTCCTGGCATGAGTGTAGGTTTATCCAGCTTGAGTACGGGGTTGGTAGCTTGAGAGTGATGATAGACATGACCTCATGTTCACTGGCTTGAGCGTAAAGGTCATTGGCTTGAAGCCCAAGGTTGCTGGCTTGAGCAAGGGGTCACTAACTCTGCTGTAGCCCTATGGTCAAGGCACATATGAGATAGCAATCATTGAACAACTAAGGTGCTGCAATAAAGAATTGATGAGTCTCATCTTTTACTGTTCCTGTATGTCTGTCCCTATCTGTCACTCTCTCTGACTCTCCCTCTGTCTCTGTTAAAAAAAGAGGACTCAAATAAATAAAATTAGAAATGAAAGTGGAGAAGTAACAACTGACACTGCAGAAATACAAAGGATTGGAAGAAAATATTATGAACATGTATATTCCAAAAAAATTGGACAACCTAGGTGAAATGGATAAGTTCCTAGAAAAATACAGTCTTCCAAACTCAATCTGGAAGAATCAGAAAACCTAAACAGACTAATTACAGCAAATGAAATTTAAACAATTATCAAAAAACTTAGCAAACGAAAGTTCTGGACCGCATGGCTTCATAGAGGAATTTTACCACACATTCAAAGAAAAACTAACACATACCCTTCTCAAGTTATTTCAAAAAAGTCAAGAAGAGGGAAGAACTGCAAGCTCCTTTTATGAGGCAAACATTATCCTCATTCCAAATCCAGGTAAAGAAAGTACAAAGAAAGAAAACTGTAGACCAATATCTCTGATGAACGTAGATGCTAAAATTCACAACAAAATATTAGCAAACCAGATCAACACACAACAAGTGCTGGCGAGGGTATGTAGAAAAATGAACCCTCCTGCACTGCTGGTGGGAATGCAGACTGGTGCAGCCACTTTGGAGAACTGTATAAGGTTTCCTCTAAAAATTAGAAACAGAACTGTCTTTTGATCCAGCTATCCCACTTTTAGGAATGTATCCTATGAATCCCAAAATAATGATTCAGAATAAGATATGCACCCCCATGTTTACGGCAATATTGTTTATAATAGCCAAGATCTAGAAACAGCCCAAGTGTCTGTCAGTGGAAAATGGGTTAAAAGCTGTGGTACGTATACACAATGGAATACTACACAGCTGTGAAAAAAGGAAAGCTTACCTTTTGCAATGGCATGAATGGACTTGGAGATCATTATGCTAAGTGAAATAATCCAAGCAGAGAAAGGAAAATATCATATAATCTCTTTTATATGTGAAATCTAATGAACAATGTGAACTGAGGAATGGAATAGAGACAGAAGCAGGGTCACAGGTAGCAGAGGGACAGCTGTCAGAGGGAAGGGAACTGAGGGGACAAGATCACAGTAGATGAAGAAATTAGTGAGATTATAGCTATAAATTAAAGGACAGCAAATCCCAGAGAAAATGGGCAGTGCAGGTTAGGGGGGAGGGGTGAAGGTATAATGGGGGCACATGGTTGGAGGGTGAGGGTGTTATACTGAATGGGACATTTGAATCCATGTTAACACAATAAATTAAATTTCAAAAAAATAAAAATATACAATGATAAAAAAAAAGAATGATCATTAAGTACCAAAGTTTTTCCCTGGTTGGTTTGCTCAATGGATAGAGTGTCAACCCAGTGTACGGGTATCCAAAGTTCGATCCCTGGTAAGGGCACACATAATAAGTGACCATCTACTTCTCTTCTCCTCCCTCTGCCCCTTCTCTCTTTCTTCTCCTCTTGCAGCCAGTGGCTCAATGGGTACATGCATTGGCTCCAGGTGCGGAGGATAGCTCTGTTGATTGGCGCTTTGGCCCTAGATGGGGATTGCCGGGTGGATCCCAATTGGGGTGCATGCTCTTTATCTCCCTTCCTCTCAGCTAGGATAAAAAAGCACCAAAGTTTTAAAGTTAGTAATTAATATGAAATCATTATTGAAAAGGATATATTCTTCAGTAAAATGTTGGCATATGTGAGATGGTTTTGTTTAACATAAATCCCTGCCTAACAACACAAATTGAAAAACTGTTACTTTGGTAAATTAGCTATGCATTTCAAATAATAGATGCTCTACAAGTTTGGCAAACAGAGAAAGACAGAAGGCCGCTTGTGAAGGATTAAAAAAAAATAATTTATAGCAATATTAGTCTAATGAAAAACAGGTTCTCTGTATCATCTTCTTACTGAAATAGTCTCACAAAGGAAGCTTTATTTGTAATACCCGAAAGCTGTAAACAACTCAAATACCTATCAACAGGTGAATAAACAGAAACTCCATTATGTCCATACAATGGAATATTACTGAGACATAAAAAAGAAATGAAGTTTTGGAATAAACGATAACATGGAAATTTATCAAACTAAGTTGAGTTTTAAGAGAACAGTCAAAAAGTCTACATAAGGTCTGTTTTTCCATTTATATAAAACTCTAAAAAAATTCAAACTAATCTAGAGTGACAGAAAGCTGATCAGTGGGGTCTGGGAATAAGGTGGGTGGGGAGTGGGAGACAAAAAGCATTGAAAAGAGGGAAAATGACAGTGTTTGAGGTGATATATATGTTCACTGTGATGATTGTGGAAATGTTTTCATGGGTATACACATTTGTCAAAATTTACAAATTGTATATATAAATATATACAGTTTATTGTAGACTAACTATGACTTAATAAATAAGGTTTTAGAGAACAGAATGAGAAGACAAGAATGCTTCTGCTTGCTTACTTTAAATCAATGTCCCCTTTGAACAATGGGAACAATTAAATACTGTGCCAAGATTGAAGAGTGAAAAACGAATTTATTCACAACCTGCCATGAGTGAGAAAAATGACAGATGAATTTCTCTTGACTTCTCTGCCATTTTGCCTTTACTCCACTGAAATAAGGAAGGCTTCATGTCGAAAAACTGAAATTCCTGAATGCTTAGATAGTGATAGACTAATGCAAACAGGATCAACACATTAGATTTGATCCTAACACGGAGGAAGGATTCATGGGCCAATCCGGCCTGAAGGATGAAGTACTATGACAGATCAGGTGGACCCAATACCAGCAACACACATTTCTTATCCCCACCTTAAAAAGCCAGTTGCCTTTGTTTTATCCTACAGCTAAAGATTTTTCACATAATCCTGACTTATTATCCTAGCAAAATGGGTGCTATTTGTTTCAAAGAAGTCCAAATGAGCCCTGACCAGATAGATCAGTTGGTTTGAGCATCATCTAAATGCACAAAGTTTGCCGGTTTGACCCCCAGTCAGGGCACATACAGGAATTGATGTTTCTGTCTCTCTCCCTCTTCTTCTTTTTAAAAATCAATATATATTAAAAAAAAGAATTCTAGATGAGCATATATGGCTAATTGCAAATTAGCCATACTACATATTTAAACAATCCTCAGAATCTACCTCTCAACAATGAAAGGTTAGTAATATCCCTTTTGTTTACTACTAATTTCTACAAGGGCTTTTAAGCAGCATAATGTATATACAGTAAATGGCAAAATGGATTATTATACAGAAACAGAAGCATACTAGTCGAATACTCTAGTAATTAGGGCCAGTGTTGACCTCATTCTGAAGTACAGCTAATCGGAACTGATGGAATTATTTTTTACAGTTGTATTTACATTACAGTCCTACCAGTAAATACTTACATTTAGGAAGAGAGGCCATTCTCTATTCGCTGTGGAAATTGGTAAACTAATCTACCTCAGTTACCAGGAAATTCACTTTAACTGACAAAGTACAAGACTTTAGACTCAAGCACTATAGTAGTTCTGATCTCAAAGCACACATTCTCTACTCCTAGTATGAGTGGATGTAGGTGAATCTACTAGGAATATGCAGTTTTACATATTAAAAAAAAAAAAAGTACATAGAAATGTACTAGTTAGTACCAGGCTCTGAAATATACATTATTTTATTTAAACCTCACTGTATGTTCTGTGAGAAAGGTTATTATGCAACTCAATTTCAAAGAGAGATCAAGTCAAGATCACATAGATATCAAGTGTCAAAGCTAACTTGGAACAATGTTAACACACTTCTAATCGCCTTATACAGCATATGAAGATATAAGTAGCACATTCAAATTCACAGCCTAATTCACCTCATTTATGCAGTGTGCATGTGGCTGATGATAGAACGAACTTCCTGCTTCTCATCTCCTAGGTTTCATTCATCTCACTGTGGTTTCCGTCTGGATTTTCACAGCCAACCACCAAAATACATTGAGGGATAAGGCAGCTGGGAGACAAGGGGGCACTCACAGTATAAAAAAGGGACCCTAAAACTATGCATACATTAGTTCATTGTTCTTATATGAGTTTAATGTGTTTTTATATCTCCATTTGAAGTATTCTTCCACTCTGTACTAATTCTTATAGATTCACTTCACTTAACCAGCACCATGTCACTTTGACTTGCTGAAAAATAACTGATATTTTAAAGCATATTTTGTGATTGCAGACAACACAAATAATATCTGTGTCTACAGGCGGACGAATAAAAAACAATATTGGCCTCTACTGTGTTTAGTTCCTAAGCTCATAGCAGTTGCCTTGAGAAATGTTTTAAAATTATTTAACAACATTTACAAAGATGAGAGGAATATTATTCATTGGGAAATTCATGCAGGGTATTACTTCAGCATATTGTCAACCAGCCAGAGAAGACAATCAGATAAAAATTGGGGGCATTTGTGTACTGTTTACAAGATAGCGTTATCATCTCAGGCTAAATTGATGAAGCCTAAATCTATGATTTACATTAAGAATTTTATATGTATCACAACATTCAGGGGAAGGTTTTGAGAGGAAAATATTCTACAGTTTCTGATTAAATATTGGGGAAGATTTTTATTTATTTGAAATGTATCAAGAAGGTATGAAATTAGATAAAAGCATGCTTCTCTTTAGCTGTCATTGAGTGCTAACACTGTGGGAAATTTCTACAAAATATGTTTTACAAAATCAAGCTAGAAAGAAAATACAAAAAGCAATGATAAAGTTAGTGGTTTTGAACTGGAAACTTATATGGCCCTATTCCTTATTAACACCACCCTAAATATTTAACCTAAACAAACAAATGAGCATTTCAGGCACTTAGAAAGCAATGGACAATATAGGGACATGAATGCAGTTGTGTTCATCTTACAGATTTTTGGAAAGATATGCAGGTCAAACAATCTATGAGGATTGCTCAAGGACATTAATGATATAAAAGAGACATGTAACAGGAGTCTACACAATGCCTGCAAACAGTTGACTCCATTCAGTCCCCAACTCATCACCTTGTGGGGGAAAACACTCCAAACAAAACCAAACAATGATTTGATGTTACATTCACAAAACATCTGCTTGGCTGTATTTTCACTGTCCACATGGTGACTTGGCTCTTCTACAGGTTCCAATATTTGTCTTAGCCATGATTCTAGGGCAGGTCTTTTCCTTTTGTCCATTCACTTGTTCTTTAGTTTTTCCCACCTTATTCCTGGCATGCATTATTTTTACAGTGGCACATCCTTGTCTAGAATCTTTTTCCATTTTTTGTTCTCACTCTTGTATTCAAATATTACTTTTTGTGGCCAGTCACCTCAACATACAGTACTATGCTAGTTAATTTGATAAATGTAAGCTAAATTTTGTATACCTGGTCTTCTCCAACTCATGTCAAACTCTATATCATTTTTTTCTTTTTTTTCTCTTTGTGACAGACAGAGTCAGACAGAGGGACAGATAGGGACAGACAGACAGGATGAGAGAGAGATGAGAAGCATCAATTCTTCATTGAGGCACCTTAGTTGCTCACTGATTGCTTTCTCATATGTGCCTTGACCGGGGGGTTACAGCAGACTGAGTGACTCCTTGCTTGAGCCAGTGACCTTGGACTCAAGCTGGTGAGCTTTGCTCAAACCGGATGAGCCTGCGCTCAAGCTGGCGACCTCGGGGTCTCGAATCTGCGTCTTCCGCACCCCAGTTTCACGCTCTATCCACTGTGTCACCGCCTGGTCTCTATATCATTTTTAATAGAGCATTTTCACCTTTAGTTTTTAAGCACTCAGTCTGTATGCTATTTGGTAAGCACTAATTAAGCACCTACTGTGTCATATGCACAATGGTAGTGTCCAGTCAGATAAGAAGAAAGAAAAAATGGACATATCCTCTGCCCTTGATAGGCTGACTCTAGTGAAAGCATGGAAATGACAGGAAAGGAGATGAGTACCATGGCAAATTTATGCAGAAAGGGTTGTGGAATCCAAGGGGAAGGACTCATCCTGTTGGGAAGATTGAGAATGGGTTCACAAAGGGGATGATACTTTGAGTTTCACCTGAAAGAATCAATATGCCTCTGGCAGGTTAATAGGGTGGAAAAAACATTTGAAGCAGAGAGGAGTACGTGTTCAAAGGCAAAGATCTTTGTAAGGGAATGGTGAATTCAAAGAGTGGCAAATAATTTTCTCTGTCTATACTATAGATAGATGGATAGAGGAGCCAGTTTGCAAAGGGTCTTACTTGTCTCAAATTGTACTCTGTGCTGCTTACTTTTGCATATGTAAGGGCTCTATAAGCATTAATCTATAAACAAATAATTAAATTTTAAGAATTTAACAGAAATCTATAAAGCAGCCTGGAAAATCCAGAGCTCTGAGTTTAATCTAGATTTTGTGTCCCATCTCTGCACCCCTTTGACCCCCTGTTGCCACCTGCCCTGGTTTTCCTGCCATTTCTGGTTTACCTGGGCACCATAGAAAGGCCAGCTTTCACCAGATGGTTGTCCTTCAAACAACCCTCTCCATGTTCATCAGAACTTGCACAGTCTCAGGGCCAGTATCTTCCGTTTACATGCAATGGTGGAAGGAGAGTTAGATTTTGAGCAAACAGATCTGGACTCTAACCAGATCAGCTGTCAGCTGTGTGAACTTCAGCAATGCTTACTTCTCTGGTCATGGTGCTTTTATTGTTCAGAAAAAATTTTAAGCAAATATTTACTAACACAAAAGTCAGGCAGGCACAGTTCCAAATATTAGAGAAAAAACAATAAACAAAACAGATGGAAATCCTTGGCATCGTGGAGCTCAAATTCTAGCTAGAACAAATTTGTAATAATGGTGTTCAGACCAAACTCAGTGTCAGAATCACACAGGTTTTCAACTGTATATTAATCTGTAAATTAAGGTCTATTTCATCTGGGTAGTGATTCTGAGTCCTACCAGAGGTTTTGTTAAACCTTGAATATATGAAAGTAATTATACATATGAATTTAACTTCTTGTAATAATGAAATCTGTGAAAAGGATGTCTTCTGTATATCTTCCATTGGGGCAATGGAAGACCATGGGGAGCTATGTTGAGATATGCTGCATTTGACCTGCTATGTGTTCACATTACTTCCCCAAAGACTTTTGTCTAAATACTTGGAAGCTTACAATAAACTTTTGAGGGTGGGGTAAGGAAGTGGAGGGCAGGCTTCAGTGATTGGGACTTGGATGGGGAGCAAAAAAAATTGACTTATTCCACAGTTCATCTATAAAAATTATAAGCATATCACTGTTATATTTTATGATGCACAATCAATAAATAAAAGGCTATTCTGGATAAGGTGTCCTTCATAAATGCCGAAGAATATTTACTCTAAGAATTTTAAGTCAGGGTGGGGTTATTGAAGCAGTCCATTTGTGAATGGTTTAATTTTAATGTTAGGTTAAAATTATAGAACAATAACTTTCATTCATCTAGGAAATCAGTTTGATTTCTTAATCTACATAAAATTCAAATGAGCCTTAGGAGAGGTGTGAAAAGAAAACTAACTAAAAAGGCTATTTTGAATTCAAATTATTCATATCTGAAATTAAAATATATGTTTCCTACTGGTGTATTAAAAATACCACTAGATTACATAGCTATATTTTGATAAATAAACCCTGTAAAATAAGAATTAGCAGAATAAGTGTAAAATTGGATACATTAGTATTTAAAAGTAGGAAAAATATTTATCATAGTTTTTCTTACTGCTGTAATTCATTTAAAAGAGATACTGAATAAGTAGAAGTAGTATCTTACGTCTACGATACACTTCTATACCTTCCCGATGTGATCCCATAAATGTTTCATTAATATAAATAGAGAAAAATTCCATACCTCCTCTCAAGGCTCTACAAGAAAAAAGAAATGTCCTACTTCTCTTGGAAAGGCAACAGAAAACTATTTAGTGTTCAGAGATAAATTAATGTGGGTGGCTAGTGCACCATTAAAGCAACTGGAAGAATAATTTTCTAAAAGTACCCCCTACTGATTCAAAGAGTTAACATGTTTTTTTCCTCTAAAATGAGTGATTTCTTTTACTTGGCAGCAACATGATGACAAGTACATGGAAAATACAAACAAAAACAAACAAACAAACAAACAAAAGACATAGGCAATGGTAGTCTAATAAAAATGACTACCAGGCATGTATTTATGTACACATATCCACATGTGTACACATTTTGATTTTCAGCTATACATTAATTTATGTTTTGTGAAACAAAAAATACTGGTTCTACTAGAATGTTCTCTAAATCCAGGAGCATAGTGTCAGTGAGGAATAAACTAGAGAAACCGATGGCTGATCTCTAAAGTAGAGAATGATGGGAAATCCTAATATACACAAAAGCATACAGTAGCAAGCATCTGCTTATGGCAATCGTAGATACATTAAGCTAGGATTCAATGAAAGGATAAGGTTTGAAGGAATAGAAGGAAGAAATTAGACCTGGATTCTGTGCTCCCAATTTGTATACTCAATTGTTCCTGTGTCATCTAACTTAGATGTTTGAAAGGCGCCTCAAAGTAAAAAAAATAAATAAATAAAAATGTCTTGAGCTAATATGATTATCATTCCTCCAAAATTGACCCTCTTCTGGGCACTGCCTTTCAGTGAATAAAACCACCATCTCCTTATTTGCACAAGCCAGAAACTTGGAGTCACTCCCGTATATTCAACACCATATCAAAGCCTGACATTTTGTGGGTGTGTGTGTGTGTGTGTGTGTGTGTGTGACAGAGACAGTGAGAGAGACAGAGAGAGGGATAGATAAAGACAGAAAGGAAGGGAGAGAGAGGAGAAGCATCAATTCTTCTTTGTTGCTCCTTAGTTGTTCATTGATTGCTTTTTCATATGTGCCTTGACGGTGTGGGGGGGTGCTACAACAGAGCGAGTGACCTCTTGCTCAAGCCAGTGACCATAGAGTACTGTCTATGGTCCCATGCTTAAGCCAGCAACCCTGCACTGAAGCTGGTGAACCCATGCTCAAGCCAGATGAGCCCGTGCTCAAGCCAGTGAGCTCAAGGTTTTGAACCTGGGCCCTTTGCATTCCAGTCTGATGTTTTATCCACTGTACCACCGCCTGGTCAGGCTCAAAGTCTGCCATTTTTATCTCTTCTTTATACCTTCAATTTATCACATTTTTCCTTTTCTACTTTTAGTACTCTCTAGCCTATATAACTTGAATGACATAACTGGTCTCCTTGCTTTAATTCTTGTTACTCTTTAATCTATTCTTTGCATAGCCATCCAGGTATGATGAATCTAATCACATACATGACCCCCTTTTATTATGTTCTTGTCATATTTAGGATTAACAGCAAAGTCCTATATATAACAAAGCCCTCCTTATATGTTCTGATTCCCTGTCTAGCTCTTAGGTCTCTTGTTCTCTTGCTCCAGGAACACTGTACTTCCTCCAGTTTCTCAAATGTGCCTCCTGACATTTGTAGATACTGTCTCTTTCTTCTTCCCTGCTATCTCTTTATTCTTCACTTGGTTCATTGTTCTTATCTTTCACATTTCATCTCACTTACTTGGCTTTCCAGAACAGGTTGGGTCCTACTTTTTCCAGAGCATTTATCACAATTACAATTTTAGGATTCTGTTATAACTGTTGGCGTCTGTATCAGCAGATTCCACATCTGATATTCAAACAACTGCGGATCAAAAATATTTGAGGGTCCTGGCCGGTTGGATGAGTGGTAGAGCGTCGGCCTGGTGTGTGGAAGTCCTGGGTTCGATTCTCAGCCAGGGCACACAGGAGAAGTGCTGATCTGCTTCTCCATTCTTCCTGCTCTCCTTTCTATCTCTCTCTCTTCCCCTCCTGCAGCCAAAGCTTCATGTAAGCAAAGTTGGCCCAGGCACTGAGAGTGGCTGCATGGCCTCTACCTCAGGTGCTAGAATGGCTCTAGTTGCAATGGAGCAACACCCCAGATGGGCAGAGCATCATCCCCTAGTGGGCATGCCAGGTGGATCCTGGCTGGGCGCATGAGAGAATTTGTCTCTCTGCTTCCCCGCTTCTCACTTCAGAAAAATAAAAAATATATATTGAAAAGAATTTTATGTTTATGTGAATTTATACTTATTTTTATTTCAATGTTTCTTGGTAATATATAATTCTTTCATTTGTATATGGAAGGTACTATCCCACTGTATTTTATATGTACCAAATAGTATTTCTCAGCCTACTGCTTCTCCTTACAATTGTATATGAGTGTTCAATTTTTATGTAGTCAAATCTGTAATTTTTTTGCTTTTTGGATTCTGGGTTTGATGATTCACTTAGGAAGGCCTTTTATATAACAGAATTATTTTTAAAATATCTAATCTATATTTTTCTTTCATCCAACACCTCCATTATTAGTAACTTAATAGTAGTATCAACTAAGCCTTTGTATGACTCCACCAACAGAGATCAAGTCCTTTCCACTTACCAAGAACTATTGCTGTTTTTTTTTTCCTTTTCTTCCTCAGTTTCATTTATCCTAGATAAGATATTTTACCCTCCCAATTCCTCATTATAATAATTCAAACTATATAAATGTTCATAAAGAGAAAACAAATTAATAACTCCATCTCTGCCCCCTCCAATCCCATCGTAAGACAACTTATATTCACTGGAGAGTCAGCATCTTTCCTTACCTTTCTCAAGCAAGGAAATATAGGCCCATAAAAATATATACAAATATATATACACATATAAAGAAACTTCCTTCTTATTTTTATGAAAATGGGATATTTTATGCTTATACCAACTTGTTTATTTTACTTAATAATATAACATGGATAGTCTAGGATAGGATATGCCTTTAACTTATTCTTTCAATATCTGGGAATATTCAATGTCATAAATGTGCCATTAAATTTTTAACTAATATTTGATTTTAGACATCCAGGTTGCTTCTTTTTGTTGTTATTTTTAACCCTACAAAGAATATTGCTTTCAATATCATCTCCTTTATCTCCCTGAGCCATGAGGTTGTCTGAGTACTATTATTTCCCCCCTGTTTTCAACCCCACCTTTTATGTTTTACTGATATGGCTTAGTATTTTTAGTTACAGGCCTGCATTGTTGAGTATGGTAGCCACTAGCGACATGTGACTATAGAGCATTTGAAATGTGGCTAGTCTGAATTAAGACATACCGTAAGTAAAAAAAAATGTATGTGGGATTGCTAAAATAGCATGAAAAAAGGGCAAAATATTTATAATTTGTATGTAGATTACAAATTTAAATAATATATTACATATACTGAGTTAAATAAAAGATATGAAATTAATTTCAATGATTTATATTTTACTTTATAAATGTAGTTATTTGAAAATTTAAAATTAGATCTATAACTTGTATTATTTCTCTATTGAACAGTCTTTTGTGAACTGTTTTTACATTTCACTTATAAAATATCCTTTCTGTTTAAAGAACCCTAGTTTGTAATTTTATCTTAAGCAATCTGTCTTTCCATTTCCATTTTAATTATTTTTCCAGAGAATCGGGTTGACTTTTCATCATTGCTTCCTCTGTTATTTGTCTTCTCTCATCTTGAGGTCTCTGTTTTGATTCATTGGTTAGATTTGAGCTTTTTTTCTTAAAAATTGTTTTCAGGCCCTGGCCGGTTGGCTCAGTGGTAGAGCATCGGCCTGGTGTGCAGGAGTCCTGGGCTTGATTCCCAGCCAGGGCACACAGGAGAAGCGCCCATCTGCTTCTCCACCCCTTCCCCTCTCCTTCCTCTCTGTCTCTCTCTTCCCCTCCCACAGCCAAGGCTCCATTGGAGCAAAGATGGCCCCGGTGCTGAGAATGGCTCTGTGGCCTCTGCCTCAGGTGCTAGAATGGCTCTGGATGCAACAGAGCGATGCCACAGAGGGGCAGAGCATCGTGCCCTGGTGGGCATGCCCGGTGGATCCCGGTCGAGCGCATGCGGGAGTCTGTCTGACTGCCTCCCCATTTCTAGCTTCGAAAAAATGAAAAAAATATACATTGTTTTCAATGATGTATGAGACTGAGGCACTGCCTGAATCCCTGCATGTTCTTAGGCAGCTTTCTCTGGCTTAAAACAGGTGAGTGACAGTGAGTAATACAATGTTTATATTGTAGTCTTTTTCTCATGGAAATTTCTAGATGATATTCCCTTGTGTACTAACTTCCATGTTATAGATTGCAAAAACAATACCAGTCAATTATTATTATTATTATTATTATTATTATTTTGTAGCTAACTTGGTCTTTCTGCCAGGAAGTCTATATGAGATTTTCTTTTTATCCTTGGAGTTCAGGAACTTTATCAGTATATGTTTAAGTACAGAACAAAGAAACCCTCTTCTACATACTTTTTTGTAGAATCAGCTATTTGTTTTTTAGCTCATATTTAAATTCTATAATTAATTTTAGCTTATACTTTTCTTAGTTGTGTATGACTACTTTCATGTAATACATATGTTTTTTTCTTTTTCTGTTATCCTGAGTTAGATGATTTTTTGTTTGTTTGTTTGTTTTTAATACAGTGAAAGAAAGAGAGGAGGACAAAGACAGATAGTCAAGAAGGGAGAGAGAGGAGAAGCATCAACTCATAGTTACTTTCACCTCATTGATTGCTTTCTCATATGTGCCTTGATGAGAGGGGCTGCATCTGAGCCTGTTACCCCTTGCTTAAACCAGTGATTTTTGGGCTAAAGTTAGAAACCATGGGGTCATATCTATGATCCCACACTCAAGCTGGCAACCCTGTGCTCAAGCTGGTGAGCCCCCACTGAAGACAGATAAGCCCACACTTAAGCTGGTGACCTTGACATTTCAAACCTGGGTCCTGGGCATACTAGGCCAACACCCTATCCACTGCATCACTGCCTGGTCAGGTAGGATGACATCTTTCAATATTTTATAAAATTAATTTAATGCTTTCTATGAAGTCATCTCATTTTCGTTTATTTTTAAGCAAATTTATATTTTCTCTTTAATTCAAAAAAAGATATTTACAAAATGTATTTTACGATTCCGATATTTTTTCTGTTTCTTTTTTGTCATAATTTTATTGTTGATTTCTAGCTTTAGCAAATTCTTATCAGAGAATGTGATTTGTTAGTTCTCTACTTGCAAATTTATTAAGGTTTTTCTTGTGGTAAAATATATGACCAATTTTTGTAAGTGCTCTAGTTATGAATGTGTATTCTTTTAGAGTATATAATTCTATGGATTTGTCAAAATATAAGTCCAAGCTTTTTAATTATACAAATCCATTGTATTGTCACATTTTTGCCTATTTATTTTTCACATTCTGAAAGCTGCATTCCACAACTGTCACTGAAGTTTTTTGTTTGTTTGTTTGTTTGTTTTGTGATAGAGAGAGAGAGAGAGACAGAGAGAGGGACAGATAGGGACAGACAGACAGGAAGGAAGGAGAGAGATGAGAAGCGTCAATTCTTTGTTGCAGCTCCTTAGTTGTTCATTGGTTGCTTTCTCATATGTGCCTTGACTGGGAACTACAGCAGACCAAGTGACCCTTGCTTAAGCCAGCGATTTTGGGTCCAAGTTGGTGAGCTGTGCTCAAACCAGATGAGCTCGCACTCAAGCTGGCAACCTCGGGACTTTGAACTTGGGTCCTCTGTGTTCCAGTCCGATGCTCTACCCGTTGTGCTACTGCCTGGTGAGTCTGTCATTGAAGTTTTATACAATACTTCATATATTATTCCAAATATGCAAAGTAAATACTTGTTGAATGAAATAATGCATGCAGGTTCTATTTTAATGTTTTTGGCCTTTTTTTTTTTCTTTAAATTCTGAAGCTGGAAACGGGGAGCGACAGTCAGACAGACTCCCGCATGCGCCTGACCAGGATCCACCCAGCACGCCCACCAGGGGCGACGCTCTGCCCACCAGGGGACGATGCTCTGCCCCTCCGGGGCGTCGCACTGCCACTACCAGAGCCACTCTAGCGCCTGGGGCAGAGGCCAAGTAGCCATCCCCAGCGCCCGGGGCCATCTTTGCTCCAATGGAGCCTTGGCTGTGGGAGGGGAAGAGAGAGACAGAGAGGAAGGAGGGGAGGGGATGGAGAAGCAAATGGGCGCTTCTCCTATGTGCCCTGGCCGGGAATCGAGCCCGGGTCACCCACACGCCAGGCGGATGCTCTACCGCTGAGCCAACCGGCCAGGGCCTGTTTTTGGCCTTAAATGTCATTTTATTTGATACTGGCATTATTATTTTACTCTCTACTGAAAATTTACTTACACATTTTATCCATGCCTTTATTTTGAAATATTTTCATCATTATGTTTAGTGTTTCTCTCTTACATATGTGCTTAGCTAAAATTTGTAAGTCTCTGTGTGTTTTTGTCTGGGAATAAAAGGTGTCAACCCCCATGTATTACTGTGACAAATATACTGCCTTAATGATAAACAAAGATTTATGCTTATTATATTGTTGCGAAGTAGAATAATGGCCCCATTAATGTCAATGTCCTAATCCCCAGAATGTATGACTATGTTACGGTCTGTGGCTAAGGGGAATTAAGATTGCACATGAAATAAAGTTTATTAATTAACTGATTTTAAGATAGGGAGACTGCCTGAGCTTATCTGAGTGCACCAAATATATTCACAAGAGTCCTTAAATGTAGAAGAGTGAGGCAGAATGAGTCAGAAGGAGATAGATGTTAGAATTAAGGATATAAATACATAACTTTGAAGATGGAGGGACAGAAATCAGGAGCCAAGGAATGTGGACAGCTGCTAGATGCTGAAAAGGTCAGGGGAACATATGCTTCCTTTCGAGGCTTCAGATAGTAACATAGCCTTGACAATACTTTGATGTTTAGCCCTGTGAAACTCATTTCAAATTTCTGACTTCCAGAATTTTAAGATAACAAATTTCTGTTGTTTTAAGGCACTAATTTCTGGTAATTTATTATAGCAATGATGGAAAACTAATACAGTATTATAAAATGTAGATAATAGTATGATTCTAAATTACTGGGGTTGGTGGGGTGGATAAAAAATGGGAAAAAAGTCAATTCAAAAATTAAATAAGGACATTAATATTTTTCTGTGTTATTTATTCTTCTTACCATTTTCTTATTTAATTTTTAAATATGCTCTTTCTCACTTATCTCTTCCTTCACAGCAATTTGCAATTTCACTGCTGTCTTTACTATAGTATATTTCAATATAAATTAACAAAAGCCTTCAGTTATACTGCCCCATTCTTCAAAAACTCACTCCAATCGAAAGCTTAGTATTCTCTTAATTTACAACCAACAGATAACATGAAGGTTAGCCCCTGGGAAGGAGTGACAGGAATTAGGTAAAATTTAACTTTATTTCACTTTTACCTCCTCACTTCTACTGTCCCTTGTCTTTATCCCTAACCATATACAAACTGATTGAAGCTTTCAGACAAAGAGCAGCATCCCAGGAATGACTTTTCTGGTCATGGATGGCATCCTGGCACGAACTTATATTTGGACCAAACCTTTCTATCTTCCCCTTTAACAGCTTTTTGTTTTGTGGCCTATTCCTCTAGGGTCCTACTGTATGCTTTCTGACACTTTAGTCTGCAAATGAATACATGGGTCCTCAGTTACGACAGTCTCAACATACAACATTTTGAGTTACGATGCTCACTCCCAAAATAACTTAAAAAATTGAGATGTGAGTGTTTCCACTTACAACACTGGCATCACACTTACAAACTACATGGGAGAACTAGTTTGGTTACATGTGGTGGAAGAGTACACAGTAACCAGGCTTACAAGTGAGGGACTTGGCGTCTCCCAATATGCTTACCTATGCCATTTTGGACTGTTAAAAGTGCAAATGTTCGGTTTGTGTTGTTTTGCTTGGCGACCTTTTGGCCCTTATGGTTTCTAAATGAAAGTCAGAGTATTTAGATAGTACTGATTTGAAGAAGAGGAAAACCATCACAGTGGATGTCACAAAGTCACTGGCATCACATGGAGAGGAGCTCTCTGCTGAGGACCTCATTCAGCTAGAGAAGCTGAATTGAAGAGGAAGACATTTGAAGATTGAAGAGGAAGAGATATAAACCCTAGAACCCAAGAGATTTCCTACCAAGGGTTTTGCAGAAGGTTTTTCTATGGTAGAGGATGGGTTGGCAAAATTTAAGGCTGAGTATCCCAGTGATGACAGATTCAGTAAGTTCTACAGAGCTGTTATGGATGCTTTGCAATGCTATAGGCAGATTTTGGAAAAGAAGAAGTCATCAACCTTCCAGACTAGTCCAGAACAATTCTTTAAGAAGGTATAGAGGCCTGAAACAGATCCCATACCCTCTATAGCAGCTGCTATAGATATGAAACACCTGTAGTATAGATAAACTCGTCTCCAGTATTTGCTGCATGTTCCTTAGACAATCCTGATTCACCTGACCCAGTATCTGCTGCACCTTCTTCAGGTTTTCCTGCCTCTCCAGTATCCTCCTCCCAATAGGTAAGTCTTTCCCACCTTGCAATGCTCCTTTCAGTGTGCAAGCCAGCCACATGAATAAAGAAATTTTTTATACTCATTTTTTTCTCTAAATACAGTACAGTGCAGAGTACAGTATATTTATGTTCTTTTCCTTTTTCTGTGGCTTAGTTGTGTTTTTATGTTCTAGAGTATGATTTTAGAACTGTGTTAGGATAGCTAAGTGAGTTAGGCTAGGGTGTGTTTTGACTTACACCAAAATTCAGGTTACGTCACTTTCGTAGGAACAGAACTGTGTCATAACCCAAGGACCTCCTGTAAATCATTTCATGCTCTTAACAAATCCAATACTATTTTTATGTGGGACAATGGGTTAACTTTTTCTAAAAGATTTGTTTTCCAGAAGAGGATAATAACATTACTCAAAAAAATGATTCTCCATGGCTGGGAATCCCAGGCACTGTGGCAGGTTATACAGGGAGGGATTTGTGGTTGGGCAAGGGAAGAAGACTCCCTGTCATACCCCACCTTGCCTTATGTAAGTGAAATTCTACTCGACCTGTGTGAAATCTAACAGGTAACTACAGAGTATTAACCACCAACCAAGCTGACTACCTTGGCCTAACAGGCTATTGTGCTTCAGGGAAGCTTTAGGGCAACCACACAGACAGATAATTGGGCCTGTAAGCTGACAAAACAACTTGTACTCACACCATTAAACAACTGTAATTCACTCTGAGTCTAGCAGAGATTCCATTGTTTACCACTATAAAACAAATGCTATAAAATATAAATATGGAGAGAAGTTAACATAATGCTGCAGTAGGGTACCTTATATTACAGATTTCTAATAAAAACTTTTATATTATAGAAGTACACTTTAATAATGCTGTGCTTAAAAACAATGATACTTTGAAAGATTTTAATGAATGAAATCTTTTCCCATACCTCTTTTAGCTTAATTACTGGATTTCCTTTTTTAACCCATATTAGCATAGTAAATTATTTGGATTTTAAAGGCTATGGTAAATTATCAACTTAATTGAGACATGGACTTCTAACCTGGCTTGTATGCTTCTACACTGGCAGAATTTAACTACCGTTATGAATTACTTATTAATTATGCTGTTAATATTTTACATGTATACTTCAGACTTTTAAAATGTTTAGCATGTATCACATTTTTCCTCCATAAAGACCTGCTTGATCATATTTTAAAATAGAAAAACGAAGGAGTTAGTGTGCAGTTTTAATTATTGTTTACATGGTTGCTAAAGCATTAAAAACAAGCAAACTGAGGTGCAAAGCAAAATCACTCACTGAAACATAACCAAGGCTGTCAAATGAATAGTCAAAAACTAAAAGGAAACAAACAAACTGATTTTTCTGCATTGGATCATAAGTTTGGAAGTGTAAGAGGCTTTTCAGATTATGTGGTTCTACGAATCACAATTTTAAACACCTGCATGGGCTAGTTCGGGGTCGGGAACCTATGGCTCGTGAGCCAGATGTGGCTCTTTTGATGGATGCATCTGGCTTGCAGACAAATCTTTAATAAAAAAATAGTAACGTTAAAAATATAAAACATTCTCATGTATTACAATCCATTCATTTCCTACCACTCACGTTCATGGTTGCAAGTGGCTGGAGCCAATCACAGCTGTCCTCTGGGACAACATCAAATTTTTATTGGATAATGTGTAACATACACAGGTCATTGTATGGATCTCTGGAATTACATTTTAAAATATGTGGCATTCATTGCTCTCTCAGCCAAAAATGTCCCCGTCCCCTGGGCTAGTTAGTAATATAAGTGAGGGCACTGGGTCAGACATGGCTACCTAGATGGTAGGGGTTGTGGAGAAGCAGAGAGCATTAGCATATGCTCTATTGAAGGAGGAGCTACCACCCAGCTTCTGCTGGTACTGATATGTAGGAATGCAGGCTCAGGGTTGCTAGATTTTCAATATTTCAGAACAACTTAAAAATAAATAATTTTAAATGAAATCTCTTGTTTTTAATTTCTGATAACTAATTCAATTTTAAAATGTTATCTATATTATAGAATTGTACTCCTGAAACCTATACAATTTTATGTACCAATGTCACTCCAATAAATTTAATAAAAATTACAAAATAAAAGCATAAACTTTTGTGCAAAACAATAAATAAAAGTTACTATCTAAAACATACATCTGAAAGACATATAGGTACATGGCATGCGAAAATTAAATTTTGGATCAAGTCCAATATTTTTACTTTGCAGAAGTGAATATGGAAACATGAACAGACTAAGTCACATAAGAGCTGTCCACATTTAGTAGAAAGAACATAGGACTTGAACTCAGATAATCTGAATTCTAACTTTAACTTCATTATATATCCATTACATTACCTTGGGCAAAGTTTTTTAAAACTCTCTGAGCTCTCTTCTAGAAACATAATAATCCCTGTTCCTAGGTTACTTGTGAAGATTAAATAAAAATAGCATGTAAAAAGTGCCTACAGTGGATCTTGACACAAAGAAAACATTACTGTCTTAGCCTCATTCAATGCTCTGTGTCCCTATCCTGCTTTTTATTTTTTTTTCCCAAGAGAAATTCTCTGTGCCTTGAATTGCATTATGCCATGTCTCCTACTAGAATAAAAAGGTTTCATGAGAGTAAGGATTAGGTTTATTTTTGTCACCACTCTTTTCCCAGCTCTAAAAGTACTGCCTGAAATATAAGAGGTATGTCAATAAATATATGCTGAATAAATTAATATCAACAAATGATAATGATTTTACTTCTTTTTAATGACTGAGTAAATGCAAGTATATATATATATATATATATATATATATATATATATATATATATATATATATAGCCAAGTTCATTCATAAAACCACTTTATACTGTACTAGAAACTTGATTATTAAGGATTAGTTTCATTGCATTATTAAAGTCTGCCAAAATTGTGCAATGTCCAACGTAATTCTCATTCAAGTTTATAAGGAATGCAACCTTTGAGTGGAAAAGCCTTTCAAAGGCAGTCTATTCTGTACATTTCTACTGAATTTAATGGTTAAAGGCACTTATAGTGCTCTATTGACTCCTCTAGGCTTTTCATCCCAACAAGAAGTCCACTCACCAGCTTTATGAATCATAATTACAACAATTTTATATATAACACATTGTACTATATTGTTCTTAAAAATACTGTCAAATGAACACTCATAACTGTAAAATTCCATTGAATCTCATATCAACCCTGTGAAATAGATTGGGCAGGGACTATTTTCCTCATTTTACAAAGATCAAAGACATCCAGTGAGAACTGACTTACCTAAAGTCATAGTACCAATAACTAAAATGCTAGCAAAAGATTACAATTCTAAAGTGGTAATTTATATGTACAGAAACTACCTAAGACTTTCTTGCTATAGCCACCACTACTGTATCCAACAATCCAGATTTTCTGTCCCCTCACCCCTTACATAAAAACTCACCTGTCCTAGAACCTATATCTAATCTCAGTTACCACTTACACTTTTACTTAATATTAATTTAACAGATTTTACTGACCAAAGCCCAGTGAGTAATAAGAAAGAAATGAATAAAACAAGGATCCTTTTTTCAAGAACTTTCAGTCATGAGTATAATATTAGTTTTTAGTCCAATTAAAATATATGCACCTTTTGAGATGCCACCTCACATCTGTCAGAATGGATATGATCAAAAAGACAACAAATAAAAAAGTGTTGGCAAGGATGTGAACAAAAGGGAACACCTGTGCCCTGCTGGTGGGATTATAAATTGCTGCAGCTACTATGAAAAACAGTATACAGGTTCCTCAAAATATTAAAAATAGAACTACCATATAATCTAACAATCTCACTTCTGGGTATTTATCCAAAAAATTTTAAAAAAGCAATAATTGAAAAAGATGTATACATCCTTATCTATGTTCATTGTAGCATTGTTTACAACATATGGAAACAAGCTAGGTGTCCATCAATAGACCAATGAGTGAAGAGGAAGTGGTACATATATACAATGCAATGTTACTTGGCCATAAGAAAGAATGAAATCTCATCATTTGTGACAACATAGATGGACTTAGAGAGTATTATGCTAAGTGAAATAAATCAGGTAGAGAAAGACAAATACCATATGATTCCACTCATATAAGGTATTTTAAACAAACAAAACAATTGAACAAAGAAAACAGTAACAAACTCATAGATATAGAGAACAAACTGAGGGTTGCCAGAGGGGAGTGGGGTAAGGTGGATGGGCAAAACAGGTGAAGAGAATTAAAAATCACAAACTGTCGATTATAAAATAAGTCATGGGTATATAATGTACAGCATAAGGAATAGAGTCATTAATATTATAATAACTTTGTATGGTGACAGAAAGTTACTAGACATATTGTGGTAATCACTTTTTAAGGTGTATAAATGTTGAATCACTATATTTTACACTGGAAACTAATATAATATTGTATGTAAACTAATATATATATATATATATATATTTCAAAAAGTGTTATGCATTAAAGGATTATATAAGTATGTTAAGTGTGGACAAGTCCTGCCAGGGGTGAGGAAGACAGAGACAGAAAGACCTGACTCTGGGGACCAGGTTCAGTGACGCAGATCCACTTTATTCAGGAAGTAAGCTAGCTTATAGACACAGGTTCAGCCTATAGGGTGTTACAGTGTGTCCTTCATAGCCAATGGCTGAAAAGATCAGGGAGCTGCCTGGTTGGTGCTAAGTCACTTCCTTATAGCGGGCGAGCTCCCTTCCTGGGTATGCCCAGGAGGCTTCTGGGAGCTGGAGTGTTCTCACAGCATTGCATCAGCCACAGCTGCTAGGAATGTGCTCTGTGCTCCACCCACAGTTAAGGGCAAAGATGTTGGTGCTAACTGAATATAGTGCTTCTCAATTCTGGCTACCTATTGGAATCCTTCAGGGAGCTTTGAAAAATACCCAAACATGAATTAATCTAAGGTAGAGTCTGGGCAGTGGACTTTTTGAAAGTTTCTATAGAGATCCTAATTACAGCCAAAGTTGAGAACAATTAGTTTAAAGGAAAGAAATCATTCTGTAGGAAAAGAACCGAAGAAGGCAAAGTACTAATAAGACAGACTGGACTTCCTTTTCCCTTACGGTGTCATGTGATTAACTGTTCTCAATATCGATTATCTTTAAAAGGTTTTCATTGAAAATGCAGGTTTACTCAGTCTTCATATTTAATTTATTTAAAGAAAACTATTGTCTTCCCTTAAATCTAGCAATCAGTTCTCTTTGATTATGATATAAATCTAACAAGTTTACACTGACAAAGTTTGACACGGAAATCCCCAAGTGTGTGAATCAAAACTGAAATAACAAATTGTTTCAACATTTATATATAAGTCTGGTAAAATTTAGTTATGTCCCAAGTTCTCTGCATGGCCCATCTTTTTATTCTAGGTTGTCTTTATTTGAGATGTCACTTGCTTGTCCTTCAGTTTTCAGCTACATCCTGGATTTTGAGTCATCTACCTAAATTCTTTTGATTTGCTTTTATTTTCTTCATAAAACATATTGTTTCTACCCCCAAAAAACTCCATCTTTTTTATATGTTTCATATATTCTATAATAGGAGTTGCCAAGCTATTCCATCAGCATCAGGTGGAGAAAATTTGCGATCACTCTCATATAAAAGAATGGGAATTTTTAAAAGAATATCTGTAGAAATCTAACCAAAATTGAGATAAAGAGATTTTGTTCTCTGAGGCAAGTAGCTTATCTCTCTCATAATGGAATATAGAACGTTGCTGGGGATGGGAATGGCCTGAAGGACTTCTTTGAAAGGTGAGAATGAAGTCAAATATACAATTGTTCTTTAGCTGTGCTCATATTTATCTTTCTCTCCCCTCTTTAATCTATCCTGCACATATATCAGTGTCATATTCTTCTTAGAATGCTCCCTTAACAATCATGCTATATTCCTATCTTACAACTATCAATGGCCTTCCATTTCTGAATACATTGAATCCAAATTATCTGACCTGATTGACAAGGTCCTTTGATTACTTGGCTCTACTAATTTATTTTCTATTGATCTTGAATATATTTTCCTCACCAACCAAGCTGGACTCCTTGTTGCACTATAAAAGTACCAGGTTTCTTCTTTGCCTTTCTTGGAATTATTTCTGTGTAAACAGATTTCCTTTTTACACTCTACTTCTTTAAATTCCACCTATTTTTTGAATTATAGGACAAGTTCCAATTCCTTTGGGGAGACTTTACAAAGTTAATGTTCTAACTGATCTCTCTTTTTGGAAATACCCCACAATATGGCACTTAATTAAGTATAACCTTATCATTATTTTAACTATAAGTATGTCAGTCCTGTTGCTCAATCTAGACTGTAAAGTATTTAGGGGTATTATGTATACTTCTTCTTTTATACCTCCCTTGTTTCTAGCTTCATGCTAGGCACATGAAGATATAATAAATATTTGTTGACTGCTAACCGATTGCTGGTGTTGTCAAGGAGCCTCCACCTATAACACTTTAAATTCTGTCAACAGATGTTGTGGAATTTTGGCTAGAGATTATGTCTGTGTAAAAATAAGCCTCTGGCATAAATTGCGATAATGGCCACTAGAGAATTCACCTGCAGGAAAGGGACCTCAGGCATGTTGTTTGGTGCTCTAGGAGGCTCTTATGCTAGGTTTTCTACTGTCATAATGCAGCTAAGCCATGTTTTAATGTGATGATATGAGTGTCTTAAATAATTCACTGTAAATTTCTACCTACTTAGTTTTCTGATGTGGCTTTGGAATTCTAATTTCCAATAAGCTATGCCTAGAATTAAGACTACAAATATGTGGAAAAATTGGACATACACTAGAAGTGAAAAAATATAGCATTTTAAAGAAATACTTTATTTTCTCTGAAAACTCTATTTTCAAATTTAAATGTTCTATTTTACTATGCATGAGCAAAATAAGTCCAAGGTTTCACTGAAAACATCTATTCAAAATGTGAATAATTTAATTTCAA
Source organism: Saccopteryx leptura (assembly GCF_036850995.1). NCBI lineage: Eukaryota > Metazoa > Chordata > Mammalia > Chiroptera > Emballonuridae > Saccopteryx > Saccopteryx leptura. The sequence continues at coordinate 117,772,896 of NC_089516.1, forward strand.
GATCTTGAACTATGATTCCTTATCTTTGAACACAGCCTATTGTTTTTTTCTTTTTGTTTTGAAGGGGAGAAAGAGAGAGAAAAGAAAAAAAGTAGAGACAGAGAGAGAAAGAGATAGAGAGAAGCATTAACTCATTGTTCTACTTAGCTGTGCCCTGACCAAGGCTTGAGCCACCACCATCAGGGTTGAGCGGGTACACTCAGGATTAAGCCAGGGACCCTGGAATCTAGCCAGTGACCTCAGTAACCCTGTGATCAAACCAGCAACCTCATTAGTATGGGGTGTGGTAACACTTTATCCACTGAGACACCAGCCAGGGCCAGTCTCTCTCTTTTTTTTAATACTCTCTTCCTCACTTAATCTACTAATCACCTACTCAATAATCTCTCATTTTTAGATGCTCTATTCTCCAAATTTCTGTTTCTCTCTCTCTCTCTCTCTCTCTCTCTCTCTCTCTCTCTCTCTGTGTGTGTGTGTGTGTGTGTGTGTGTGTGTGTGTGTGTGTGTATGTTTGGCTATCTATCTCCTTCTCCATTGCTCTCTGTCTCTCTCACACACACATATCTGCACACACAAACACTAACATAAACACACACTCTACCCATCTCCCTCGATAGACTGCAACTCACACACTTGACATCACAAGCATGTATTACCTTAAAGCTTATATTTTCCTGCTTACTTATTCTTCCATTCATTTTACATTGACACAGAGTAAAAATTCAATAGTTGGTACAAGTTGTTATTATTATTGTTATATAACTCTATCAGAAGACAAACTTGTTTCTGCATGTGCAATGTCCCACTGAAGTCCCTGAGAATCCTCATGAGAAAAGCTCCTGCCCTCACACAATACAATGCACTCCTTTGAGGCTCTCACTAAAAATGTCTACCTCTTTCCACTATGGTCACACATTAATTTTATGCTCCCTTATGTAAACAAGTGGTATCCATGTTATACTTTTTCATCTATGCTTTCAAATGCACCTAAAAATAAAAACAAAAAAACAAAATGCACCTAAATATTTTACTTGCATATCTTTTATCTCCCTCAGTTCATTTTATGCCCTAGCACATTTGAGTTCTAAGGTGTTAAAGTGGTATGCTTGCTTATTTTATATCTTATCATGAGACCACTATATGGGTCCTGCCCTCCTAGGGGCTAAGTATATGTTGCTATATTGAGAGATAAACACATGTCTGAATGTATACTTTTAATGCTAACTCTAAAATATCTACAAAATGTTCATGGGAACCCAACTGAAATATAGGTAAGAGTGAACAGCAGAGCTTATTAAAAATGATCCAGGCCTGTGATACAATTTTTTGGAGGATTTTTTCCCTAGGCTTAGGACACGTGCTAATTCTCTCAGCTGCTTTAATCATGTAGATATTAAACAACATGGGGGCATCAAATAGTCCTTTAGAGTTATGAGAAGTACTCACTATGAATAGGAATGAGGAAGGATGAAAGCCAAGCATGTGGTGATTGGCAGTCCCAGTAGCAGGTGTCTTGACTAAGGACAGACCCCAAGATCTACTGTAAAATGCAAAAATGAAAAAACCCAAAGCTCTCACAAAAGAAGGCTTCAAAACTCCATCCAAATCAAAGAGGGCTGCAGCCTTTCATGGAGGCTTTAGATAGAAAAATGTTAAGTTTGTCTAAATTGTAAATAGAATCCATTTCAAGACATATTATCTTTTTTTAAAAAATCACCCCAAAACACAAAAACAAACAAACACACAAAAAACAAAACAAACAAAACAAAAGAAAACAAAAAAAAACAATCAACAATGACCATACATTTCAACAGAATCTAAGATACAATGAGGGAAGGTTGACAGCCAAACCCTTTTTTAAAGTAATGGTAGCCAAGAAGGAAGATGATGGGTTGTAAGAATTCACCACCTGGAAAAGGGAGTTACCTGGGGAGTGACAGCTGCCATAGGAAAAGTAGAACAAACATACCTGCTGTCAGGCACACCTGTTCATTTTCAGTGGAAGAACCCTAAGGCTGAAACAGCAGAAAACACCCAAAAACAGGAGAGGATGCCTCTTGTGACCCTTAAATACTCTCCCTGATTCCTCTGGAGTTATTGCCTTGACAGGAATGGTTGCAGAGTAGCCACATAAGATTTCAAATATTCTTTCAAATTTCATAGTCTCACTGGTTGATTTTCTGGCATATAGAAGGAAATTCCTTGAAGACTTGAACAGAAGAGGAAGGTAAACATTTTTTATGGCCTACATTGGATAAAGGAGATAAATTATTATATGCTGTACTAAAATATTACTTAAAGGTTTTGGTGATCTCAGGTGGCATGAGGCCTACTGGGAAAGGAAAGGTAGAAGGGGAGGGTGAAGTTACCATCACCATGCCCCACCCCAAACCCACTTGCCAATAGTGCCTGTATCACAAAAGCAAGTTTCTGCCCTTTAAGTATCGGTCACTTGTGAACATGGCATAACTTCTGGTCGCACAGTTACTGCTTGGTCACTGATGCTTGCAAAAGTTGAATTCTGAGCTTCCACAGTAACCCAGAGAATACTGCAGCCCCATAAAAATAAATCAGACCAAAAGGGCAAGATAGCTATGTAACAGATTAGCTATACTAGCTTTGTAAATGCTTACAATGCCCTGCAGGAAAGCCTGCTGACAGCCGATAAGCCAAACCAGAGTTCAGTATCTCTGGCGATATTTTGTCCTGCCCTGTAAAAAAAAAAAAAAAAAAAAAAAAAAAAAAAAAAAAAAAAAAAAAAAAAAAGATATAATAAGGAATGGAACTAATTGTGGCAGTCGAAATAGTGAAATAGTGAGATAGAAGGAATTTTAAATGTAAGTCATGTACAACCCAAAAACGGACTAGAAAAATCTAATATTTTTGAGTACATACTAGGTACTCTAGGTTACGTATTGTAAAGAATTTAAGAGAACTATATCATTAAAATTAAAAGTATTCACAGTCTCTACCCTTAAGTAACTTACCATTTCATTGGGGAGGCAAACTTTCCAACCAGTGTTTAAGCCAGTAAATAGTCAACTGCATAACTGTGTGTGTCAGACAGTAAATGCCACAGGAGTTCATAGAAGGCAGGGAGTAAGATTTGCAGAAGTTGGGAAAGAAGACATTATCGAAGAGGGGAGACTTAGGCCTTGAGGGATGGACAGAATCTGCAAATGCACAGATGATTTCCAGAAAGAATACTTGTAACAAAAACTCAAGGGAAATATGAGATTCCAAATATGACCTTCAGCAGGAGTCACAGTTCCCATGTTTACTCCTGAGTATGAGAATCAGTGTAGATATTCATATTAATATGGAAATTAAACTCCCTAAAGATTAAAGTGAAATAAATCACCACCATTCATGCACACTTTTTTCTAAACTGGCATATAAAATGCAAACAGAAAAATAAATTTGAAATTCTTACTTTAATTAAATTTCAGGCATCTGCAGATTTAGGATTAAGATCAATGTGAGAGTTAGAAAATCCCAAGAGAAGCCTCTGCTCCGGTTACACAATAGTTACCACACTTGGTGAATTCACTTTCAAATCAATCATAAATTCTATTTTAAAATAACCCCAAGAGTAATCCTAAAACCAAATCCTCCCAATCTATAGATCCAACTCTTGATTATCCATGTCTTCGTAAGAAAAATTAACCACTAGTTTTCAGGGAGTCCTTCTCCCAGATTTTTATCCTGGGGGCAGGAATATTAACTACTTTGCATTTCACCTTTATTCCAGTTGCCCACGCTCTCAAGAAGGTGTTAATGAGCAGCACAATGGCCAGGGGCCAGCAAACAAAATAGAGAAAGACAAGCACCTTTCACCAACTGGGAAAGCCCTCTTTCTAACACCCAAGTGTGTAAGCATTTGCTCTATCTCTCATACAGAACATGTCCATGATGTCTAACAGGATAAATAAATCTAAAGACTCATTCATCCAGGGTGATGTGAACAATTTTGAGTGACTTTTCAACATACAGACAATTCAGTATTTCAAAGGGTACTTTTTTTTTATTATTTTTTACTTTTTGATTTATTTATTTTTTTGTATTTTTCTGTAGCTGGAAACAGGGAGGCAGTCAGACAGACTCCCGCATGCACCCGACCGGGATCCACCCGGCACGCCCACCAGGGGGCGATGCTCTGCCCATCCGGGGCGTCGCTCTGTTGCAACCAGAGCCAGTCTAGCGCCTGAGGCAGAGGCCATGGAGACATCCCCAGCGCTCCGGCTATCTTTGCTCCAATGGAGCCTTGGCTGCGGGAGGGGAAGAGAGAGACAGAGAGGAAGGAGAGGGGGAGGGGCGGAGAAGCAGATGGGTGCCTCTCCTGTGTGTCCTGGCCGGAAATCGAACCCGGGACTTCCACACTCCAGGCCGATGCTCTACCACTGAGCCAACCAGCCAGGGCCCTCAAAGGGTACTTTTAACAGAGCACTTTTATATTATCTGTTTTATATAATTTAACTTTGTTAGCTTTTGAGATCTTTTCCTTGTTTTTTCTACAGGTTGGCTCTTGTATGGCTTCCACTTCCTTCTCTCTTTGCTAGAATTCTAATTCAGACCAAGTAACCCCTTGCTCGAGCCAGCGACCTTGGGTCCAAGCTGGTGAGCTTTGCTTAAACCAGATGAGCCCGCGCTCAAGCTGGCAACCTCGGGGTCTCGAACCTGGGTATTCCGCATCCCAGTCTGACGCTCTATCCACTGCGCCACCGCCTGGTCGATATTATCTGTTGTTCATTTAAAAATAATATTTAGATATTTTCAAACAACAGCTCAGATAAGGGCCTAATATCCAAAATATACAAAGAACTCATAAAACTCAACAACAAACAATCCAATAAAAAAATGGGAAGAGGACATGAACAGACACTTCTCCCAGGAAGAAGTACAAATGGCCAACAGATATATGAAAAGATGCTCATCTTCTTTAGTTATTAGAGAAATGCAAATCAAAAATAATATTTAGCCCTGGCCGGTTGGCTCAGCGGTAGAGCGTTGGCCTGGCGTGCGGGGTACCCAGGTTTGATTCCCGGCCAGGGCACATAGGAGAAGCGCCCATTTGCTTCTCCACCCCCCCTCCTTCCTCTCTGTCTCTCTCTTCCCCTCCCGCAGCCAAGGCTCCATTGGAGCAAAGATGGCCCGGGTGCTGGGGATGGCTCCTTGGCCTCTGCCCCAGGCGCTAGAGTGGCTCTGGTCACGGCAGAGCGATGCCCCGGAGGGGCAGAGCATTGCCCCCTAGTGGGCAGAGCGTCGCTCCTGGTGGGCGTGCCAGGTGGATCCCGGTCGGGCGCATGCGGGAGTCTACCTGACTGTCTCTCCCCATTTCCAGCTTCAGAAAAATACAAAAAAAATAAAATAAAAATAAAAATAAATAATATTTAAAATCTTTGTTAATGTTCTACAGATTCAGAATTCGTAAAAGTTCCAACAGTACTTGTTTGATATTTACTATGAGTGAACAATACATGGAAAACAACTTAATTGCAAAATTAAAATTTGGAGAGGAAAAAAAGCCTAAGCTATTTAAAATTAGCTTTTAAAAAGCACTTTAAAAGCATGCATTTACATTCCTGTAATTGGTAATCATTCTTATCTGCTCATTAAGGCAGACGCCAAAGAATCTTTATTTGGACACACTTTATTTATCCAGTTTAAGTTCTCTGCATTTTAAAATCATTTTGGAATATTTTACTTCATAATTTTTATATAGCTACATAACACTACATATATATTTTTTACAATATATCTTCCACAGAAAAATTTTCATGCCATCTCTCAGTATTATATAAAACAACAATTGTACATGGTAAACATTTATAAAAGTATAAAAAAATTGGATGAAAGTGATACTTCCTTTTATCCCTGCTCTTAAAAGCCACTCCCCAAAAGTAACAAATAAGAATATTTATGGGCCTTAGCCGGTGGCCCAGTTGACAGAGCATCAGCCTTGTGTATGGACACCCTGGGTTTGATTTCTGGTCAGGGCACACAGAAGAAGCAATCCTCTGCTTCCCCCACCTCCGCTTCTCTCCCTCTTTCCCTCCCAAAGCCAGTGGTTCAATTCGTTTGAGTACGGCCCCTGGTGCTGAGGGTAGCTACATCGAAGAGTGACAGCCTTAGGTACTAAAAATAGCTTGGTACTCAAGCATTGGCACCAGATGGGGTTCCCAGGTGGATCCCAGTCAAAGCACATGTGGAAGCCTGTTTCACTATCTCCTTTCCTTTTACCTAACAAAAAAGAGCATTTGTGCATCTTTGATGTATACACATACATATACGAGTTTGTGTACCTATGTATATTTGGATCAAAGTGTAATGTGTATGCATCTGTGTATGTGTGTGTAAAATAAATTTTACATAAAATTTGAAAACTTTTGACATGGATTATTCTATATATGTATATGTCTAGGTCCTTTTTAATAGGTGCATAGTGTTCTACTGTGGAAAAATTAACTTGATTTTTTAAAATTAGATTTAAGTTTATTCCTTTTTTTTTTTTTTTTGGTCAGATATGGCCATAAATTTCCCAAAAAAGATTGCATGGACTTGCATTACATAAGCATGCCTGATTCTTTGTATTTTGGAGTATCAAAACTGCATTCTTACTAATATATTCAAACATTCAGATAAGCTTCTTCTCTAGTGGCGTAAATTAGTGAGAACTTACTATATGATTCTTTCCTTTAATTTTGAAGACATTGCTGTTATTTCTGTGGCATAATTTGCCCTCTTTCCTAAAGCTCTCAGTTCATTAACTGTCATTGGCACTGCAGGGAAGGGAAAATGGTATTGTTCCCTGCTTTTGTACTCTTCTTGCTTCCAGCCCAGGTGGTTTGTGAGGACCTACTTTCCTAGAGTGTACACTAGAAATTATGATAACAGAACAAGTAACAAATAAATGGGGCAGTGAAACAGAAAGTCAGTCTGGCAAAAGACAGAAGCAATAGAAACAAAGGGCTATGAGACAACTAAATATAACTGAACTTTGAAAGATCAACTCTTTGATCCTCTCCCTAAACATTAGTATGTCTAGGGAAGACACTGGGTACTTCTAAATGATTTAAAAGATAAAGAGAACATAACCACAATTGTTCTTCTGTAAGATTATATATTTAATGTCACCCTATAATGTTAAACAAGCTGTTTAATTGCAGGTACCACTTATTGAAGGATTGCCTCACATCATTCCATTGTGAATTAAGGGGAAAATAATAACTTAGAAGGATCATGGTGCAACACAATCTCTCTGTGAATAAAATACTTTCTTATAAGAGGTTGGCAATTCGGAGGATGAAATTAATGCTTTGGCGCACCAATTAGCCTGAGCATTTACAGTATACTTAGAATACTTTGAAAACAAAAAAGTGACATTGAAATTGATTATTTGGACAGGTCACTTCTATCTGAGTCTAATTCCCCTTCTGTAAAACTAGGTGACTACACTAGATGATTTATAACAGCTCTTTTACTTTACGGTTCAAATCTTATGGACATATTCAATAGTCATATTGTACAGTAATAAAAATATTCTGTCATCAGAAAATATTAAAATGTTCCATTGTAAACTTGTCATAAGTGAACTACTGACACAATTTTTTCTAATAAAAATAGTCTAGAATGCCGTTTACTTCTCTGTGTCTGGCTAGATTTTACTTTTGAACTTAACTCAGATATCCTATCTTCCATACGGAATCCTTCCCTGACCCTTTCAACCCCCTATTAGAGTAAGATGTTCCTCCTAATGTTTTTTATCACACTGGACTTTAAATTATCTGGGTTTTCTCAGACTCCTAACTAGAGTATAATAAGCTCCTTATCAGCAGCAGTGACTGTGACTTTGTATTCAAGTGCTTAGTACAGTGCCTGCCACACTGCAGAGATTCAATGAATGTTTGCTGAATTAATTCAAACATGACAATCAAAACATTCTTGTAGGTTATTTTTACTGTAGAAACTTAACTTGATACATTATTGATTAATGAATGAAACTACCAGTTTACATTCTGAGATATCTAATAAATATTTAAAAATAAAAATGTGTAAAACGGAGTGCTTGATTCATAGTCTGAAACCCATTTGGTTCTCAGTCTTTCCCTCATCGGTTACTTCCACCAGAAACTGGACTTTTCCTTGTGTCTTCCCTATTCCTCTCCACTCAAACAGAATCTAAAACAGAAAGTTCTGTAGGTTGTATTTCTAAAATGTATCTCAATTTAGTTCACTTCCCTCGAGCCTCACCTCCTGCATTGGCCTCTGCAATAATATAATGGATTGCACTTTTTTTGTGTATTCCCCATTTGTTATCTAAACAACAGACAAAGTAGTCTTTTAAATATGTAAAGCTCCTGCTACCCTGATTATAACACATTGATATCTTCGCATTACCCTTAAGATAAGGACTAAAATCTTTAGCATGGCTCACAAAACTCTACATCTCTTCTCTTCCTATCTCTCCGTTTCATCAAGTGGCAGCTTTCCCAGTGCCCTAGAAACACATTGGTCTCCTTCAGGTTACTGAAACATCCTAAACTTGTCCATGCCATACAGACTTTGCATATGTTGTTCCTCTGCTTGGAATGCTCTGCCTCTATTTTTTTCCACATGCTTGGCTCTTTCTTATTCTTCATATCTCAGTTTATAGAATACTTCTCTAGATATGTCCTCCCTGAACACGGGAAGTAGACCCCTAGGCTCATCCTGTTGTCTTCTAAGAATGCACTCTGTTGGTTACATTCATAACATCACTTACTGTCTATCAATCTTCCCTAGGAGACCATAAGCTTAATGAATGCAGAGACAATATTTGCTTTATTTACCACAATACACAGCATCTAATACATTGTCTGGCACAGAATAGGTGTTCTGTCTCTCTATATAGTTTCGAATGGAATACTAAACAAATGCATAATAGATACTGAATGACAATGAGCTGTGTTTGTAGCAAAACCAAAATATGGTTAATCATGGGGGAGGAGCACAATCTTAATAAATACATCTCTAAAAAAATAAAAATAATAAAAAAATACATCTCTAGTGGCTTGTTATAGTTCTTAAAGTTTAATATAACTATTTAGCACTTATCCACCACACTTCACTTATAAATATTGGCAAAAATTTTTTAAATCATTTATTCATTTATTTACTCATTCATTCTATGAAAGATATAGTAATATGAAATCAACAATAACTATGATAATCTATATATAGAAATAATGCTTTCATAAATGGACAGATTCAATTAAAAATGGAATTACCAGTTTATTTTTATTATTTTGTAAGTTATATTTAAGAGCCTTTAAACTTCTCCATGGATATATGCTTACTCTTCCTGTCTAGACTCTCTGTACATAGAGGGTAGGTAGTGTATATAGGTTTTATTTTACTTTCATTGCTCCAAGTGTGCCTATTGTAATGTTGCAAATAAATGATGTTCATGTCAGTGCTTCTCCCTATATTAATAAACAGAGACCATAAACTTTTCCATTATGAAATACAGTAAGACTCAAATGGAGAAATCCCCCGAGAAAGGACAGAGAAATATAGATACGAAGGAAAAACCCAAATGAAAACTGAAAAGGTAGTCAATGATAATGAGTGCAATCACATTAGGACAAACACTATCATGCAGCATCAAATACATATGCACATTGAATTTGGTGTAGTACTAAGTTTAGCACCATAAGAACTAAGTTTTGTTTATCCCTTCTAGTTGCTTACCATCCAAGATGCTGTTTATACTGCAAGCACATAAATAATTTGAAGGGCTATTATTTATGCCACTGCATATAGAAACTCAATGGGCTATGTCATTACAGTATATTATTTGTTATTGAACTTCCTCATTTTTATTTGCTGAGCTGATTTTTATCAATACTATTACCGCTTCTTTTTATTTATAGTGACTATTAGTCTTGACTGTGTATTGTTTGCATTAAAGAGTGGTCTGCAGTGTTTCTATTGAAATGATTAATATTTTTCTCTGAAATTTAGCCAAAATATTAAAGAAAACACATTGTGATATAACACCATATATATTGGTACAAAGAAAAATATAATTCAACATCAGTTGTAAACCAGAACAACCCGTTCTCTATAATATTATAAAACACATACATAATATAAACCCATAACTGTTTAGACATTGGTATCATCTCCACAATAGAATAACAATGAAGTAATATTTGGCCAGAAAGAAAAGACCAGATTTGAAAGTTATCCTCTTCAGGTAATAATATCTTTACAATTTCAATTGAAGTTCAAATTATAAAAACAAACTAAGGCAATTTAAACCATTTTCAATGAGAAAATAAAATTTAGGCATGCCCTCATTGTGTTTTCTGCCTGTGATATGTCAAGTACCTGGTGTATGTAAATGGTTCAACTTTCAATTGGTTGTTTCAGTTTCATATAAACATTGCCTTAAAAAGATATTTACAGTGATCAAGTGTGTGATCTGTGTAGATGACTACCACAATTTTAGCTTTCATAATAGCCACAGGAAATGATTTGCCTCTAGCAACTTCATCTATTTACAAGTCAGGAGAGGAACATGGTTTAATAAATTTGAATTGGTTCTGAAATGAGAATTGCATAGGGATGACAATAGTGAGAAATATGGGGAAATAGACAAACTATTTTTGAAATATCTTTTCTTCCTGCAGACTACTGATAGTTTGCAGAATTACTGAAAAGGGTAGAAAGTATATTTGTAGATTTTTTTAGTAAACATAATCTCTCCACAGATTCCTGGCTAAACTATAAAACTGCAGCATTCTGGTAAATAATTGTATATACATCAATGCTCAAATGAAGGCATTCTGTAGAAGTTGTATGCACAATAAATCACCATCTGTACTTGGCCCTTGGAGTCTATTTGAATGCCCATTCAATCCAAGGCGGCTGGCTAGATATGTCATTGATTTTCTTGTTCAGTGCCATCCCTGGGAAAAAATCCAGTGTTTAATAATGGAAAAGATCACAATTTAAAAAGGGAGGGGGAAAAAGAGGGTATTTTGAACATATATTAGCAAGTTCCTGGAAACTAAGTATTGAATATATTAATATGGTATTCATAAACATAGGTTGGATATATGTAAATATATAAAATAAGTATTCATCTGAACAAGAAATGACATTATAACACCTTTGACTGACACGGAAATCTCAGTCTGACAATGATATTCTACCTTCTTACCTATGGGCATTCTCATGGTCATAAAACCTACTCTTCAACCTTGACAAAGACCACAAAGCTGATAACTTCTTTCTATTCTCCCAGTCTATCAATGCTGTTCTAACTTCAGCTCTTTCCCTGGTGGTCTTCAATCTGGTAGCAGTCATTTCAACTAGTCTCTCAACAACACTACTTTTCCTCTCCCCCTCATCTTTTCACTTGACCTGCCCTGTTAATGCTGGAAGAGGTTTTCTGTAGGCTTCTACTGTTCCTGTACCTGGATTTATAAGAAACTATGTATTACTGGGCTTAGTATTTCTTTTCAAGGAATATCCCCCTTCATTCCAAATGGCTACTACAAAAACAGCCATTTGATTTAAGTGGACTGACCCAATAGGTAATTCCTTATTGTGGCCTACAAGGTTCTATAGTGATCTGGCTCCTGTCCACTTACCTGACATCATTTCAGACAACTTTATTCTCTAAGGTACAGTCACAGAAATTAACAAAAAGTCTTGCAGTCTATTATTAAATGTGCCGAGTTCATTCCCTGCTCAGGGGTTCTGTACTTGTTCTTCCATCTGCCTGAATGACAATTCACCCAACTCTTCAAGTAGATGGCTTTTTCTTGTGATCTAGGTGTCAAATATTTAGATTTTCCTGACCATCCAATCTGAAGCAGACCCCATCACTCGTTACTTTTTGTTATGAACTAGTTTTACTTTCTTTAGATAATATACCAATAGCCAGAAATATGAGTATCAGCTCCCCAAAGTAGAGACTATGTTTGTGTTTTTTACCCTGTCACTAACACCTAGAATAAGATTTGGCATACTGTAAATAGCCAATATATATTTATTGAAGGATGTAATAAATTGTCACAGATAATCAATTCTTGTGTGAGCATCTGACCCAAGCTTTATCAAAGTACATTTCACAGATCCCACTCCTAGTTAAGACTGATGGATCCACGAGTAGGCAACTGAACCAAGCAGGATAATCAGTCCTTGCTTAGTATTTAGGACTTGGGGCTCATAGAATAAAATTCTGCTCTATCATGGTGCTTAGACCTATTAAAAGATGATTCTCATGAGCCTTTACTAGCCATGTTTCTCACTCTATACAGAAAGCCTTTCATAAAAGAAAATGAAGCTTAAATATAAAGACCACTGGAAAACTTTAGACCAGTGCTTTTCAATCACTTTCATAAAAGAAAATGAAGCTTAAGTATAAAGACCACTAGAAAACTTTAGACCAGTGCTTTTCAATCACTGGTCCTTGGACTAGTTCATCAGAAATTTCATGCAGGCTCATGAAAGAGTTAACCTACACTGATGTGGTATGAAGATTATAGACCCAAAGATCTTAGCCAAATTGCTTAAGCTCAGGGTGATTTCTGTTTTATTAGTTCCAAAATAATTTTCATACCTTCACGGGTACCCAAGTATAAATAGGTTAAAAAGCACTGCTTTAGACTTGCTGATAATACCTCATTGACTAGTTGTAGTTGTTCTGATGTCAGTAATACCGCTGTCCTCTCTAAAGTTTGATATACAAAACTTTTTTTTTAAATTCCCTGAGCCAATAAGCTCCCCCTTTTTGTTTAGGTTAGTTTAAGCTGACTTTCTGTCACTTATGATCCAAGATCCTAGTTTACATGTTAACATTCCTTCCAAACCTTGTACCACTTAGCATATTTGTTCCTAGTCTGTTTTATCTCTTAACCGTTCACTTTGCCAATGTTTCTTACTCTACTTACAACCCTTTATCATTGAATCCTGGCAAATGACATGTCCTTACTTATCATAGAAAATAGACGTTGAGATATCATGAACTACTTCAATTATCCCACTTTTCTCATATTTCAGAGACTAAACCTTCCATCTGTATTCTGGATCTCATCCCTTTAAGTTTTCTCCAGGAGCTTGCTCCATGAGATACTACCTCTCATTCTTACCACTTAAAATTTTCTTTCTTGATCAGGCTTTTCCTCTTATTCTATAAACATTCACTCATTGATACTTCAACTATTTATTCATTGCAACTGTCGGAGGTCCAGGGTTAGACAAGACTACATGGTCAAGCTGTTTTTTGTTTGTTTTTTAAATTCATAAAACAAATAAGACAACAAAATTTTTTTCCTGGAGCCTATGTATTTTTTAAGCTATGGTCTCTTTCCTTGACCATTCTATCCCTTCTTAGTCAAGCATATTAAAAGCCTATGCTTTTAAAGTTTCCAATTCTTTCCTTTCCACTCAGTCCTCATTCCACTGCAATCGGCTTTCTGCTTTGACTATCACATTAAAAACTCTCTTGGTTAGTCCTGGTTGGGTAGATCAGTTGATTAGAGCATCGTCCCAATATGCCAAGGATATTAGTTTGATCCCTGGTCAGGGCACACACAAGAATCAACCAATGAGTGATATGTGGAACAAAAAAATCAATGTCTCTGTCTGTGTTTCTCTCTCTCTCCCCCTTCCTCTCTTTTCTCTAAAATAAGCAAATAAAAATTAAAAAAGTAACTTAGTTAAAGTCAGCAATGAACTCCTAATTGCCAAATCTGGTAAAGATTTCAGTCTTTATTAGTACTTCCTTATTATATGATACTGTTATCCCCTTTATTTAGATTATTTGTTCTTTCTTGACTTTTGTAATATTACAAAATGCATGGCTACCTCTTCTTGCCAGCCTTCATATATGGGTGTGCACCATTATTTTGTCCATTATTTTATTTTTTGTGTGTTCCACTGACTCTATGTGCTCTTACTGTGTGATCACATCCAATCTCATGTATTAGTTATATATCAACAACTCCCAAATTCATTTTCTAGCACCACTATTTCAAGTTTATATATCTAATTTCATACCAGATATTTCTACCCGGAAAATCTTCAGTCCCTGCACAGTTGTGTCAAAAGAGAATTTTTTAAAAAAATCTAAAACTCTGCCTTTTTTGCTCCCCTACCCTAAATGCTGGCACTCCTCTTCACTGACTTACCAAAGAAGAAAACCTTCATTCTTTTCTCTCCTTTGTCATCCACATCTAGCTAGCCACTAAATCTTGCCAATTCTAATTTCTCTCTCTTCTTTTTTTGTGACAGAGGCAGAGAGAGGGACAGTTAGGGACAGTCAGACAGGAAGGGAGAGAGATGACAAGTATCAATTCTTTGCTGCAGCACCTTGGTTGTTCATTAACTGCTTTCTCATATGTGCCTTGACCAGGGGGCTACAGCAGACCAAGTGACCCCTTGCTCAAGTCAGCGACCTTGGGCTCAAGCTGGTGAGCATTGCTCAAAGCAGTTGAGCCCACATTCAAGCCAGAGACCTTGGGGTTTTGAACCTGGTTCCTCCGCACCCCAGTCTGACACTCTATCCACTGCGCCACCACATGATCAAACTCTAATTTTTCTCTTATGTAAGCCTCCTTTTCTTTATTCAGACATTCAATGGTAAGTTAAGCCCCTCATCATCTGCTTCTATAGATCATTGCAATGTCTTTCTAACTGGTACCTTTCAGTGTGTCTTTTACTCTACCAATCTGTCCACCACATTGCCAATAAAAATGACAAGTTATGAAACCCTCTCTAATGTAAAGAAATGTACTTAAAGCACACCAAAGTCTACCTTGAAAACTGTACATTTTCTCCCACTGGGCTCACTATGCATAGGTCAGAAATGTACCTTTGAATTTTTCAAAGTTATTTTGATAAGGCTGTAATTAACTAAGTAGAAGTCTAATTAATGACAACAGGAAGTCATTAAATACTGGTAATAACATTGGATAGCAGGGTAAAAACAGAGAAAAAAAAGAAATTGCATTGTAATTTATAAGAGATTAAATTCCTACTTGACTTCTTGCTACAATTTGGGTATTGCTAGAGTTCAAACACTTCTTCTGAGCCATATCTACATGTAGATCAAGTCTAATATTGTATTATGAGCATATTTTAGAAGCCATTTCCGTACTCTTATACCTCAACTCAGGCATCATAAAGAAATATAACCAGTTTTATTATTTTGATTTCAAACAGATGTCAGCCTTGTCATTTTCTAAGGTCTGTTCTTCAAATGACAAATCATAAAGAAGAATCTCAGAAACGAGTACAGTATTTCAGTTTTAGGAGACTAAGGAGGATCAGATCAGAGAGGCCAGGGCCAAAAAAGAAAACATCACACAGAGATATTGTTGATTATCTTAGCAATTCTCCCCTTCTATTTTACTTTTCTCTTTTGGTTCAAAGATTTTCTCTAGAGGCTGAGGGAGGGCCACACATTTCAAATTATTTTTAGGTCTTTGATTAACTGTGCCACAAGACCCCAGGTGACTATTAATACACTAGTAAAGGAAGTTAAAAAAAGACCTAAGGTCATTCAGTGAGTGAATGAAGAAAAATTGAAAGCATGTGTCTTGACCCAGTGATGTGATCTTTCTAGTAGACAATATAGTAGAGGCAATCCAAAAGTGGGCAAATGGGAATAAGAGCCTCTATCCGCACAAAAGGTTAGAAGACAGGCTTCTCAACATGGAATTCAGTATTAAAATGAAAGAATTTGCCAAGCGAACTTTCAATGCAACCATTGTATCTCAATAAAGAACAATCCTGTTACCACAATTATAAGGCCACAGATGTATTGTAGAGAAAATCCTGTTACTTAAACTACAAATGCTCTGTAAAACAAAGCTAAAATTTAAAAGCTACCATTTATGCTTCTAAACATCATCTTTATAAAGGGATGCTGCTGTATTTAATTTGTAATTCCTTTGACCAAAAAAAAATTTCAGAATAGTAAATGCTCCATAAATGTGTATCCAATTCAATCATTTAATTGGCTAATGTCAATTTTTTAATGGATAAGTAATATTTGAGAT
Source organism: Saccopteryx leptura (assembly GCF_036850995.1). Lineage (NCBI taxonomy): Eukaryota > Metazoa > Chordata > Mammalia > Chiroptera > Emballonuridae > Saccopteryx > Saccopteryx leptura. The sequence continues at coordinate 117,788,951 of NC_089516.1, forward strand.
TATACATTGACTAGCTAACAAGGACTTCTCATTGAAAGAAAACCGATGCTCATGCCATAGCTTACCAAGAATTTTGCAAGAGATAAACATTCATAAGATTGCTGTTAATTATGTTTCCACTTCTCATAAATTGTTTATTTTTATTATTTACCTATGTCTTGAATGGTATTGAAGCAAGCCATGTAAGTCCTTTTGTCAACTGCCAGAAGTATAATTCCCCATAATTAATCAGTTAAAAGAGAAGTAAGTGTTGCTTCTTTAGAATTAGAAAGAAAAAAAAACTACAGCTGATGAATTGAATGCATTAAGAAATTAACATACCAGTAAATGATTGATCATTACAATTATCTAAATTTGCATTTCTAGAATTCTACTGAAAGAACTCAAAATCACTCTTCTAAGATATTTTTAGCCACATTCCCCCAACTGGATATAGTGTACAAGATAGATGCTACTTGTTGTTACAGTCAGAAACTTAAGCATTGTTTTTAAAATGATCACAACTGGAATTTAAGTAAATTTACCCAATGTATTAAAATATAAACTTCAAGGTTTTACCAGCTAATTTTTTAAGTCTGCCCTGATGTACAAAAAACAATTCATCAAGATGTCATAAATCATCTAGGATTGTAAGTCACTCAACTATTAAGCATCTTGATTAAAAAACCAGAGGAATGAGCAGACAATTTCAATAAAAATTATTTGGCAGTTGCAAGCATTTCTATGTAAGTAGCCCATAAAAATATTACTGAGGAGTAAATAAAATAGAGAGAAGCCATCCAAGAAACACCATTCTGAGTCAGAGCTAAATCAATCACTCAGTTTGATGATAAATAATGATACTAAATCTTGATAATAATGACTAATATTCATTGACAGCCAATTATGTGCCAGACATTATTCCAGTGACTTTGTATTAATTCAATAATTATTTATCAGATTCTTAATGTGTTCCAGGCACTACTCTATAAATAATGGGCTTCAGCAGAAAACAAAAGAGACAAAAATCCCTACTCTCATAGAACTTGATTTTATGGGGAGGCAGAAAATAAATGAGTAAAATAAAAACATAGTAATAAGTACAGATAAATTTATATATCAGAATAGTAAGTATATAAGTAAATACATACAGTATAAATAAAATAAGTCAAATAGTGTCAAATAGTATAAAGAAACTATATAAAGTATAAATATATACTTAATATATATTTTACCTAAAATATATTAAGAAATTAACATACCAGTAAATGATTGATCATTACAATTATCTAAATTTGCATTTCTAGAATTCTACTGAAAGAACTCAAAATCACTCTTCTAAGATATTTTTAGCCACATTCCCCCAACTGGATATAGTGTACAAGATAGATGCTACTTGTTGTTACAATCAGAAGCTTAAGCATTGTTTTTAAAATGATCACAACTGGAATTTAAGTAAATTTACCCAATGTATTAAAATATAAACTTTAAGTAAAATATATAAATTTTAAATTATAAAATATATAATAAATATATAAATTTATTAAATATATAAAATACATAAATTTATTAAATATATAAAATATATAATAAAATATATAATAAAATATATAATTTTAAATTATAAATTTTAAGTAAAATATATATTAAATATATAATGTATAAATAAAAATAAGTATATAAAGTATAAATAAAATTAAGTAAAACATTGTCAGATGGTAGGATAAGCATAATGTCTGACAGTCTTTTTTATATCTGTGCTTCCTATTGTGATTATTCCTAGTACACTCTTTCATCTAAAAAATGTCCCAGTTTGTACAATAAGTTTTACCTAAGTCACCTAAGTGATAAGAATTATAGAGTAAAAAAGGCAGAAAAGGAGTGTGTGGGGGAAAGACTATAATTTTCATAAGCATAGTCAGGGAATGACTCACTGAAAAGATGACATTTGTCTAAGAACCTGTATTAGATGCGAGACCAAACCTGGGAGATATCAAAGAGAGGAACATGCCAGAAAGAACAGTAATTGAAAAGGCCCTAGGGAAGGGATATGCCCGCGTCATCTGAGAAACAATGTGCTTTTAGCAGACAAATGGAGGAGTTAGTAGTAGATGAGGTCACAATGTAAAGGAAGACCACGTTATGTAGATTCCTGTGTTCTGAATGAGATGGGCAGCCAATGCAGGTTCTGATGGCAGGGGTAAGGGTGAAGATGGTCTGCCCTTTAGGTTTCAAAAGTATCATTCTGACTATTGTATTGAGAATAAATTGAAGGAGTTCAAGGGCAGAAGCAGGAAGACCAATGATAGTGGTTTGGACAAGGGTAGTAGCAGAGAAAGTGGGAAGAATTGATCAGATTCTGAATATATTTTAAAGGTAGAGATCACAAGGATTGCTGACAAAATGGATGAGGTTATGGATTACAGCAAGATTTTTGATAAGAAGACCTGGAATGAAGAGTTGTCATAATCTGAGACAGAGAAGGTTGAAGGAAAAGTAAGTTTTAGAGAGAAGATCAGTAGTCTGATTTTGAAAAATGTCTCAGTCCGGTTTCCCAAAAAGCAGAACACGAGACAAGAGAACTTTGAGAAGTGGTTACCAAAATAAGAATTGAAGACCAGTAGAAGTAAATTAGAGAAGTAAGGCAAGCAATCCACGGGTGAATTGTTTGTTTTTGAAAGAGAGAAAGAGAAAGAGGAGAAGGGAGAGAGAGGGTAAGAACATCGACTCGAAGTTGCTTTCACTTTAGTTGTACATATTGAGCTTCTTATATGTATCTTAATGGGGACCGACTGAGGCAGTGTCCCTTGCTCAAGTCTGCTACCTTGGGCTTTTCCTGTCAGAGACCTGTGGGCTCATGCTGGTGAGCTTTGGGATCACGTGGATGATTCCCCTGCTCAAGCTTTGGGGTTTTGAACCAATGGCCTTAGTGTTCCCGGTAGACGCTTTATCCACTGTGCTACCACCAGTCAAGCCAAGGGTGAATTTTCTAGCTGTCACAGTTATGGGCAACTGAAGTTTAATTTCACTGGGGACCCTGTGTGGAGCATGTAAAATGCTTGGATAATTGTATGCTTGAACTCAGAAGAGGGAGGCCTTCATGACTGGCTTTCTATCTCTTACAGATCAAGAGTTGTCCCATGGGGTATTATCTCTCTCACACTTCCAGGCTTACATATGCCTCAGAATGGTTGAATGGGTTGCTACAGGCATTCTCCTTCAAGTTGGCAGAAAAAGTAGGAAATTAGAGATATCTGGTGCAGCTGAGAAGAGGTTTTGTGAGTGTATATATGCAAGTAGCTGGTAATTGCAGCAACAGCTGGAATAAAAGTTGGAATTGGATAACATAAGCTATAGAACAAGAGGTGTCTGATATGGACATGTTAAGTTTAAGATACATATCACCATCCAAATAAAGATAAAAATAGCCAGTTGGATATATGAACCTGAATTTGAGGGGACATATCTGAGCTAGAGCTGTATAATTTTTTTCAGCGTGTAAATGGTATTAACATCATGAGATAAAATCATATGACCAAAGGATTTAGTTTATTAAAAATAAGAGAAAAGGTCCTTAGGCTGGGTCCTCAGACCTTCCAATATTTCATGGTTGGGAAGATGAAGAGATCCAACAAAGAATCATACAATGGCTCAAAAAGAATGGTCCAAGGAACAGGAGGAGACTCAGAAGAATATGATATCCTGAAAATCAAGTGAAGTAGAAGCAATTAATGGTGTCAAAAGCTCCTGAAAGGGCAACAGAAGAAATAAGAATTGAGCATTTAAGTTAGCAAAATGGAGGCCTTGGTGATCTGGACATGAACATTTTCTAAGAATGCCCAAGAACTCTAATGTTTAGATGTAAGAAAACTTGATGGCCTAAATCTTGGAATTTTGGTACATATTAGTTGAGAATAAAATAAGACCATGATGCAACATTCATACTCTGAAAAATGTCTCTCAAGAGTTGAATATTGATAGACCACTTTAATGAAAAGAGAAAGAAGGAGAAAGCATAAGTCAGATGGTATGAATTTGGCCCTGGTTGGCTCAGCGGTAGAGTGTTGGCTTGGCATGTGGAAATCTTGGGTTTGATTTCCAATCAAGGCACACACTAGAAGGGACCATCTTCTTCTCTGCTTCCTTCTCTCTTTCTCTTTCTTCCTCCTCCACAGCCATGGCTCAAATGGGTTAAGCAAGTTGGGTCTGGGCACAAGATGGCTCCATGGCCTCACCTCAGTCACTGAAATAGCTTGGGTGTTAAGCCATGGAGCAGCAGCCTCAGATGAGTAGAGTATCACTCTGTAGGGGGCTTGTTGGGTAAATCTTGGTCAAGGCACATGTGGGAGTCTGTCTTTCTGCCTTCCTGCTTCCCCACCTCTCACTTCAATAAATAAATTTTAAAAAATGGTATGAATTACAAAAGAAGAAAGGCAGTTAAACTGAGGGCCATGGAATAAACCAGTTATCAATGAGTAAATTATCTCTAGCTCAGTTAATTTAGCTAGTTAGTGCATAATATTAGAAAGAAAAAAGTCAATATTTTTATCTTCATTTTAGATAGCTATCTTGACAAAGAAAAGAACACTGCTCCCCAACTATGACATACACTTTAGTCTTGTACAACCACCTTGCAAATGATACTAGTCTCATACCAATCAAAGTGGATTCCTAACACAAAAGTGTAAAAGGCTCAGGGTATTTCCCTAAGTCTATGAAAACCATACAGATATTTCTAATTTTAGGAAAGGAGCATCTTCATGTATATCACCTATATCATCAGATATACTAGATGATATTCAAATGAGTCTTCAATGGAAGAATATGTATATGTGTGTGTATATATATATATATATGTATTCATACACACATAATTATATATAGATTAAAAGCATGATCTTTAGTGTCCAACAGCCATGAAAGAGTCTTAACTGGGCCATTTACTAGATGTATTATCTTGAGAAAATTAACCTCAAGACATCTCTAACTGTCAATTTTATCACCTGTAAACTGGACACTGTAAGTGTGTCTAATTATCATAAGGTTGTTTTAAAGGTTAAAAGAGACCATTCTTAGCACACTGTGCAACACATAATAAATATTAACTTTACTATTCTTCAAAATGGAAAGTATGAGGATTTACTTGCTGAAATTTAACAGTTTACAAAGTCCCACCCTGCTGTCTTTGTTTGTCAGAGCATTTTTCTGCAGCAGCTTTAAACTTTATTTTAAATTTGGGAACTCATGTGAGACTGATTTTTGTTTTGTTTCAGCTGTTCAGAAGTTACCTATGAAGTTAAGCCTCTTATGTGGATTAAGTCAATGACAATATTGATTTGAGCTTTTTATGAGCTACCAGATCTAGTTATCATAACCTTTCAAGGAAGAAAAAAAATCCCCTAAAACATTAGAAACTCTCTCATTCTCACTCTGAATAGACTAAATTATAAAATAATCAAGTGGATGCTTAGTTAAAAAAGCCATTAGATAATAAACTAAAAAAACAATAATTCCATTTCTTCAAACTATAACACTAGTAGAACGTGCCTCCTACATGTCACCAATAAAGGAAAGTGTTCAAATTAATTTGTTCAATTTCTAACAGTTCTGAGCACTCTCAACAGACCCATTAGTAGGCATAGAATTTGGAATAAATATGGGTGTACCATGATAGTAACAGAAATGAGATTGGATCCTAAAACCTTTCAAATGGGTTTGTGGAATGAAAGCAATGCAAGGTGATGAAAGAATAATTAAAAAAAAGTCTCATTTGCTGTTGAAGGATCACTAAGACCCCATACTTGAGGTTGGTGACATCAGCCAGTATTACTAGGAGTACATGTTCTGATGCTGAAAACCACTTTGAGTAGACTTTTCCAAGACACACAGTATAACAAAAGCCAATCTGATTTTGACAGATTACAAAATAGTAAAACTCTTCTAAACCCATTAGTTAATGTGTGTGACTACAATTCTGAAAATGATGTGTTAAGAATTTTATTTTTATTAATAGTCTTTCAAGATTTATAACTTTTATTACTTAAGTGTTAATTATGTCATTTTTAGGGAAGATATTCTCAAGAAGATTTGAATGAAAAATCATTTTTCTGGTGCTATATAGCAGTTTAATTGTGGGCCTTACAACTATAGTCACTATGACAGGGCTACAAAGTTTGTTAAATTCGTTTCTGCTATTGCTCATTTATATATATATATATATAGCTAAACACAGAGCAGGCAAGTGCATTGAAAGTTATACTCTTCAATGAGACAAGATTGGCTGTGGACATGGGATGCTCCCTTATTCCCATGCAATAAGTTCCATTTCATTCATGTTCATGTTATTTCCAGTAAAAAAAATTCCTAGATCCTAAGGATCAGGAAGAAATTACCCTCTAAAATGCTGCAATTGGTATTCTGTGATTTGAAGGCACTGAAAGAATTTGACAATTGGGAATAATATTGTGTCCTGGCAGTTTTCAGAAAGGTGCATGTATACAATCTCAGTAGATCCTCTGTACCATAGTAAGGAAATAGTATCTTCACTTTAAATAAGAAACAAAACCTTGTAAAACAAAATCTTATTAGAAGAAGAACTATTTTTGAGCACTTAATATGTAATAGGGTTTTAAGAGTAAAAGGATAGTTCCTTCCCTCAAAAAGTTTACAGTTCATTTGGAGAAACAAAAAAAGTTAATGTTAACAGTCAATTACAATTAACAATGACTAGTACTATGTAGAAGTATGTACAATAAGTCCCCGAGATACAAACATTCAACTTAAATACAACTCATACTTACAAAAAGAGCACCATAAGGGCTATTGGTAATAAAATGCATTTTGACATCAGTCAAAATGACATCATAAAGTTACTCAATTCCCATGGTGAAGAACTAACCAATGGCCCTGGTCGGTTGGCTCAGCGGTAGAGCGTCGGCCTAGCGTGCGGAGGACCCGGGTTCGATTCCCGGCCAGGGCACACAGGAGAAGCGCCCATTTGCTTCTCCACCCCTCCGCCGCGCTTTCCTCTCTGTCTCTCTCTTCCCCTCCCGCAGCCGAGGCTCCATTGGAGCAAAGATGGCCCGGGCGCTGGGGATGGCTCTGTGGCCTCTGCCCCAGGTGCTAGAGTGGCTCTGGTCGCAATATGGCGACGCCCAGGATGGGCAGAGCATCGCCCCCTGGTGGGCGTGCCGGGTGGATCCCGGTCGGGCACATGCGGGAGTCTGTCTGACTGTCTCTCCCTGTTTCCAGCTTCAGAAAAATGGAAAAAAAAAAAAAAAAGAACTAACCAATGAAGACCTTATGGAACTAGAACAGCAGATGATAGCATTTAGGAGAGAAAACAGGGACCTAGAAACTCCAAAACCGAAAATATTTTCTACAAAAGAGATAGCTGATGCTTTTCATCTCATTGAACCAGGAATAGCAAAGTTCGAGGAGCAAGATCCTGATACAGAAAGGTTCACCAGAGTTTACCGTACAGTTACAAAAGGCCTGAGATACTGCAGGGCCATTTATGATGAGAAAGAGGAAAGCTCTGGACAAACCTCCCGCGATGCCTACTTCAAGAAACGGACTCCAGCAGCAGAATCAAACCCTGACTCTCTAACCCCAGTCCCATCCTCTCCAACAAGTCCATAAACTTTTGCATCCTCCAAGATAGTTTAAGGTTGTATTTAAAAATGTTTAAGTATTTATATGCACAGAAAGGTAAAAATAAGTACTAGGTTCAGACAAACAGCTAAATTGCATTTAATAGGTAAATATACCTCTTCCAACTTACATGCAAAGTCAACCTAAGAACAAACCTACAGAACCTATCTTGTTCATTACCTCAGGACTGCCTATACATGTTGTAGGAGCACATAGGAGGAAGATCCAGCCAAGGCTACATTAGATCAGGGAAGGTTTTCCAGAGCACACAGTGTCTCAATGAAGACTCACAGGGTGAAAAGGACCTAGCCAGGTGAAGAGGAGAATAAAGGTTCACAACAATGGCTCAGCCACAAATGAGAGCTGGTAGAAATGAGCCCAGGATTATACCAACGTTTGGAGTCAGCAGGAAAAAAAAATTATCAGGTGCAAAACTTTAAAGAAATGAGGGGTTGCACCTTTAAGGTAGCTGGATGGCATTCAGCACAAGAATAGGGTTTTTTAATAGTTTTATTGATGTTTGTTGATTTCTAACATACCGGTAAGGAGTATTCATGCTAAAGTGAGGATTGAGATTTGTAAAATGTGGCACAGTGGAGAGTAGGTTTCAAGACAGTGGCTGATGGAGAAACAGTGGCTGATGGAGAAACAGTGGCTGATGGAGTCATATTTGAGGCAGGTTGGAAGGTGGGAGGAACCACCTGAGACCTGTAGAGGGGATAAGGTGTCCAGGCTTCATTCAATTCCATTTAATCAGTATTTCAGGAAATATATACTTATTAAGCACTTACTCTGTGATGATACTGTGCTAAGCTATAAATCGAAAGAGCAATCGGAACTAATATTCTTGCTAGTTCAGTATTCTTTTTATTATGCCACCTACTATAATTCACAAATACATCAAAACAAAGATATGTAAATTAGTATCTGTTAAATGCCTGATCCACTATGTGCAAAATACTATACTACAGAAAAGTGTTCAGTTACTGGTTAATGGTATCTGGTTATACTCCATGATCTCCAAGGATAGGACAAGGGGTAAGGTGTTTAAATGTTACCTGTGCAATTTTGGTAAGATATGCTTAACAGCATACACTGTCAAATGCTAGAAAATAGTAGAAATTTCTTGATGTCTTCAAAATAAATGATCAATAATACTTATTACATGCTTCCTCTGGAAAACAATGCTTACTCAGTTAAACTCTGGTGAGACTTAAGTGTATATAAAATAAAGACTTAGAATTGCTATGCTAAGATAGGGAGGAAAAAATCGTCACATCATTCTATCACCAAAGTATGGTGATAGGCCTAAAATAGACTCAAGTTGCATGTGATTTGTAGAGGGAGAGGTTTATTGTGGCCCTGCCTAAGACACGTTCTCTGATGGTCTCTGGTAGCCTTGTAATACAATTTCAAGTGTTTTGAACTTTGTTTTGGAACCTGAGTAATAAAAAATGCTAATTGTGTTTCTTTTAATAGCTTTTTCAAAAAGTGTTATTTTAGCAAAAGTTCAAGTTTTACCAAGAGAATAACTTACAAGAGTCCAGTTAATCTGTTAAAATGGTAACTTTCTGACAGCACTCTTGCTGTATCTGAATATCAGCCAAGATTGCAAATCTCAGGACAACATCCCTTCACAGTGTTTGTATGAAGGCATAATTCTAACAACTTAGGCATCAAACATTATATTGAAACATAAATTTCAATTCTGTAATACATAAATACGTGCAAATAAGAGTTACAGATATACATTTTACATAATCTTATTAGTATAATATTACCACCATTAACAGAAATCTAAATAATAATGAGCCTTTATTTAATTGGCATATCTCCCTTTCCACCCACAACAGACAGTTCATATTAATAAGAATCAGACTAATATTGAACAATACAAAGCCACCTTGACACTTTCAGGTTCTTTACTTCTATATTGTCTCCATTTTTCAATGGCTTCCATATCTATAGTTTAGAATAATAAACATGGAAGTAAGTGATCAGAATAACACCCTTCTGCATAACACAGAAAGTCTTAAATCAATTCTACACCCAAATCAAACTCTACAAACTGAGGCACAGAATCAGAGGGATATACACTTCCAAAAGCTTTTTGTCAATGAGTTTTAGGCTAACAGTTAACTGCAAGAGGTTTTGAACTTATACATAATTACACAATCATTATATCTAAACTTGTTTCTTATGGTACTATAAAGACTATAAACCATTCAAGTAAAGTATCGTACACCAAAACTATAAAATACTTTTCTATGAAATGTAAAAAGATAAAAAGTTGGTCCTTGAACATCACGGGTGTTAGGTGTGCTGACTGACCCCTCATGCAGGAGAAAATCCATGTATAACTTTTTATTTTTTTCTGAAGCTGGAAATGGGGTGAGACAGTCAGACAGACTCCCGCATGCGCCCGACCGGGATCCACCCAGCATGCCCACCAGGGGCGATTCTCTGCCCACCAGGGGGCGATGCTCTGCCCCTCCGGGGCATCGCTCTGCCGGGACCAGAGCCACTCTAGCGCCTGGGGCAGAGGCCAAGGAGCCATCCCCAGCGCCCGGGTCATCTTTGCTCCAATGGAGCCTTGGCTGGGGGAGGGGAAGAGAGAGACAGAGAGGAAGGGGGGGTGGAGAAGCAAATGGGCACTTCTCCTATGTGCCCTGGCCGGGAATCGAACCCAGGACCCCTCACGCCAGGCCGACGCTCTACCGCTAAGCCAACCGGCCAGGGCCCATGTATAACTTTTGACTCCCCCAAAACTTAACTACTAACAGTCTACTATTGACAAGATGTCCTACCAATAATATAAACAGTCAATTAAACATATTTTGTATATGTATTATATTCTGTATTCTTACAATCAAGTAAGCTAAAGAAAAGAAAATGTTAAGAAAATCAATCATAAAGAAGAAATAATATATTTATATTATTTATTTTCATTATTTATTTGTTGGGGAAAAAAATCTGTGGACCAGTACAATTCAAATGTGTATTGTTTGAAGGGTTTAAAGGTCAATCACATAGCATCAGGGTGGCCAATAATCAAACGTAACCTTCTTATAAATTTAATATACAAGAAGAGAATGCTAAGTACTATATACTCAATAAATTCATCTGTTCAATATTTATTGAACACTTATTATATGCCAAATACTGCCTCAAACTCCAAAGTTATTTCCAAAATCATGAAAAGAGGGCACAGCCAGCTCAACTGTATTTTAAGTCAAACTGATCAGATATGTTCCACGGTTCATTGACCAGATACACTAGCCCTCCCAATCATAATGAGGACTGGAAAGAATATGCTGACCTATGGCCTTGGATATGTTACAGTTAAGATGCTTCAGAAATCAGTTTTATTGTTATCTATGTCTGAGGGAAACAATTGAGAAACAGGAAGCTTGCCAGCCATGAACCTTTGTTAAGCATACATGGGGTTCAGAGCATGTGGGATAGGAAGCTACAGGAGAAACAGGAGGCAGTAGTATCCACTTGTGAGTTTTAGAAGCTGCTCCATATAACGCATCTTTTGTTGTGCCTCTCTGTTATTATAAACAAGAATGTCTTGTTTAAGAAAATGCAATCAATAGAAAAAAATTAACAGTGCAATTCCACTAAAAATTGATCCACTATCATTGTTTCTTGAAGATATATAAATAATACTATATATTTGAATTGTAAATATAAAATTATAAACTAAAAACTATATATAAATGATGGTGGGCACAAAATATCTGAAATATAAATATGTATATGCATTCATATAGACATAAAATTAAATTGTTAATTTCTTGTGACTGTTCCACTTTCCAAAACCACATATTACTTTTTTTTCCAATTTGCAAAGGTGGTTTTGTACCATTTTTATTGATTAAATTGAAACATGTTAGCATTCATCCTGGTTGTATGTCAATGCAATAATTTTTTAAAGTGTTCTTGAAACTCTGGACTTGAACCCTTCATGAGGAGATATAATTGGACTTCAGTAGGGAAGACTTGTAAATGTCTCAGTTGAAGATACAAAAATGAATCTTAACTCAAACCTTTAAATTCTATAAAAAGTTTTGGCATGTCCATATATACATTTTTTTTCCTTTTTAGCTCCTTTCTAACTGCTTTCTTGCATGGCATAAAATACACTAGATGTCATTTGCTGAAACAGTTAAAGACCCAAGAGTAATAAAATCAAATACTTCATATGTTACATAAATGCATTGCATATGTATGTTTCCATTTATACTGACAAGACAGCAGAATCCTCAGCTTTTGGTATAAAGGCTTCAAATGAGAATATTTCCAAGGTCCCGAGGGACTCAAGGTTTTTATCTTCTGTCACCTCTATACCTTTGCAGAATTATAATGAGAAAGAAGAGTGCTGAAAATAAATAGAACTTATTTGTATATGGAGCTAGTTCTAGTTCTGAATAACACATGACCAAAAAAAGCAGAATAATAGTTTCCTGACAGGATGGTTTCCTGACAGGACATGTTGGCAATACCTCATAGTCATGCTTTTGTGGATATTTAAAACTGCTTTTGACTGCTCACATGAATATAAAGCTACATTTTGAAATGCCAATTCTGAATCTTGCTCAAATCTTTGTTAAAAAAGAAAAAGAATCAACATGTAACATGTATGTAGTCTCAATCACCTCTATGAACTAAAACACTTCAGTATGCCTTAGGGTCCCCCTGTTATCTATTGAACCAAATCCCAGCCCCTTCACTATACTTTTTAGGTTTAACAACCACTTCATTCTATATTTCAGTCACCTCCCTTTTTCATCAATCTTCAATAGTTTCTCTACTTCAGCCATTTTATCTATTCTGTTTGTCACTTAAACCATATAATAAATGGTTAAAAGGAAAAGAGTAAAGCTCCCCCCCCAGTCTTCCAAATCGTGAACCTATATATTCCCTTTGATCTTGCCCTGTAGCTAAAACAATTCAAAAGAAGGAACCCAAATATACACTGAAGAGAGATGGGTTGCTTTGTTTCCCGAAGCCTAGTCATCTTTCTGACACTTAGCCAGGTGGCCAGGCTTTTCCTTCTGAAATTATGTAGATCCTCAAGAGGAAAATACACAACTCTACTGAGTAAAGAGTTGTTGAAGAGAACACTAGAATTGTTCCCCATACTATATAGTGTAGCTTTTAATCTAGGTCAGTGTTTTTCAACTGCTGGCCCACCAGAAATTTCCTGCAGGTTGTTAAAAGTGTTAACCACCTTGATGCTGTATGAAGTTTATAGACCCAATGCTCTTGGTCGAATTTGCTTATGCTCAGGATGATTGTCATTTATCACACCAGTCCTCAAGTGTAAAAAGGTTGAAAAACACTGATCTAGATTAAGGGTGAAGCATTAAAAAGTTAAACATAGTATTAAGCAAAGTGGGCTCAGGGACAGAGAGCAGAAATGGAATGAGTTACAGAGGCAAGAGATATTTTCACACTGAGAACAGAAAGTCATGTAGCATGGGAAGCAGCACAGTAAAAGAACTAAAGAAGTGACCTGGCTTTTCCTGGATAAAAAAAAAAATCCATCAACAAGACAGAGATAGCAAAACCACACTTTTATAATATGTCTGAGATTAGTGGTAACCATGTACTGTTTCACAGAGCTAGTTTTAAGAATCTATTTCCTATATTATTTCCAACAAATTTTATCTCAACTAAGTTGGCTATCCTATTATGTACTTGATAATGAATTGGTATCTAACAAGTGGCAAGTTGTGAGTGACTGTAGCTAAATGAAAAAAGAGAGAGAGAAATGTTATAGAAATAATGGTGTTCAAAAGGATGTCTTTAGGTACCACTTCTGCACTGCATCATTATAAACACCCTTCCTCTGTTTTCCTACTGACTCTTTCTCTTCTCCAAAATTAGGTTCTTAACTTACGCACACATCAGCATAACTTAAAATATCATTCATATGTAGCGGTATGTGGTATAAATATCTATTTTTTTATTTTATTTTTTTACAGAGACAGAGTCAGAGAGAGAGGGATAGATAGGGACAGACAGACAGAAACAGAGAAAGATGAGAAGCATCAATCATAAGTTTTTCGTTGTAACACCTTAGTTGTTCATTAATTGCTTTCTCATATGTGCCTTGACTGCAGCCTTCAGCAGACCGAGTAACCCCTTGCTAGAGCCAGCGACCTTGGGTCCAAGCTGGTGAGCTTTTTGCTCAAGCTAAATGAACCCGCGGCTCAAGCTGGCAACCTCGGGGTCTCAAACCTGAGTCTTCCGCATCCCATTCCGATGCTCTACCCACTGCGCTACCACCTGGTCAGGCGGTATAAATATCTATATAAAGAAATATTGCCTCTAAATATTGTTAGAAACACAACCCAGACCATTGGTGGATTTAGCACTGAGTGGTAAACCTCTTAGCTGATGACGGTAGTAGTAAATGAAGGTGATATAACATTAAGGCAAGTTGAAATTCAGTGGTAATGTTTACTGCTTGGCCAATTCCCATTCCCAACAGCTTTTCCTTTTAGTACTAAATATTGGAATATCTAAGTTGCATTACTAAGAGGAGATGAAATTCCCTTCCTTAGCAGATAAATTTAATCCAGGGTCCACAGATGCAGAATGACCTCAAGGGCTTCCTGAATCCCTTGAAATGTATGACAAATATTGTGCATATATGCATTTTTATGTGAAAAGAAGAGTCAGAGGTTTGATTAGATTTTCAAAGCATTTAATAGTGTCCCCTCCTTTGCATCCCACTAAGAAGAACCATTTCTCTGAGCATTAGGAGACATTGAAAGATTTTCAGAAGAATGGTATGATCTGATTTGTGTTTTAGAAAGATCACTGGTAACAGTATAGAAGAGAAACTGGAGTCCCTTTTATGTAAGAAGAATAAACTTTACCACATAAAGTACATATCCTATTTCCATCAAATCTGTTACAGAGTGGCACTCCCAAAGTATAGAATTTCCAATTTTAGTGTGGCACTCAATGATATTTAAAGCTCATTGCACAGTGTGGACATTATCCACTACAGCTGCACCTAATCATGTAAGGGAAAGAATACAGGCATTAGTCAGAGAGTAGTATATTTATGTTTTAGCTTTGCTATTTACTCAAGCTGTTAACTCTCTAAAATAGGGGTCATGATGATTATCTCTACATGATAAGAGGTTATGATAAAGACTAAAAAAATCTACACATGTAGCCGCTTAGCAGAGTACTTGACACATAATAGTCAATTGTATTTACTGTCAATATTCTCGCATATCTCTTGGCAGTCCTGTCTCACCTGAACTCCAGGAATTCATGTGTACAGCTACATGTTGGCCCAGTCAAAAACCTCTCTTGTAACTCATCTGAGGCTTTTGACTCCATCTATACTCCCAGAAGGTAAACTTGTCTCTTCTTTATACAAGAAAATTGAGATCATCGTGATATGAACTTGAACTCTTGCTATTCCATTTAAGAACTTATTTACACTCTCAGAGGAAACACTAAACCCTTTATTTATTTATTTATTTATTTATTATTTTTTTAATTTTTCTGAAGTTGGAAACGGGGAGACAGACATACTCCCGCATGCGCCCGACCGGGATCTAGCCGGCATGCCCACCAGAGGGCGATGCTCTACTCATCTGGGGCGCCACTCTGTTGCAACCAGAGTTATTCTAGCACCTGAGGCAGAGGCCATAGAGCCATCCTCAGCACCTGGGCCAACTTTGCTCCAATGGAGCCTCGGCTGCGGGAGGGGAAGAGAGAGACAGAGAGGAAGGAGAGGGGAAGGGGTGGAGAAGCAGATGGGTGCTTCTTCTGTGTGCCCTGGCCAGGAATCGAACCCGAGACTCCTGCATGCCAGGCCGACACTCTACCACTGAGCCAACCGGCCAGGGCCAACACTAAACCCTTTCAAAGCCTTTCTTCTACCTGAGATCCTGAAACATTCACTGACAGCCTTATTGTAGTCATTATGTTCACTTGCATTCATTTTCAAATCCTTATAATTGCAACTTTCTCTCAGTCAGTGAATCCCCATCTTTGATGCACATTGGAATTGCTTAAAAAAGTTTAAAACATGTCTGGGATGCACCTTGGAAACTCTGATTTAATTGGTCTGAGGAGCACTCTTGGCACGGGGATTTATAAAATGCCACCAGTACAGTAATTTTAATGTCAGCCAAGGTGGAGAATCTCCAGTCTAAAGTCAAATGACTTTCTAAACCGCCTATTTTACTGCCTTTTGTCAATTTTTTTTTTTTGTATTTTTCTGAAGCTAGAAACCAGGAGAGACAGTCAGACAGACTCCCGCATGCGCCCGACCGAGATCCACCCGGCACGCCCATCAGGGGGCGACGCTCTGCCCACCAGGGGGCGATGCTCTGCCCCTCCGGGGCGTTGCTCTGCCGTGACCAGAGCCACTCTAGTGCCTGGGGCAGAGGCCAAGGAGCCATCCCCAGCGCCTGGGCCATCTTTGCTCTAATGGAGCCTCGGCTGCGGGAGGGGAAGAGAGAGACAGAGAGGAAGGAGAGGGGGAGGGGTGGAGAAGCAAATGGGTGCTTCTCCTGTGTGCTCTGGCCGGGAATCGAACCCGGGACTTCTACACGCCAGGCCGACGCTCTACGACTGAGCCAACTGGCCAGGGCCGCCTTTTGTCAATTTTTATTTGACACATTGATGCTGAAATATTTGACAATATGAGTCATGACTTCCAGCAGTCTCTTCCCTGGGCTTATGTGATAGCCTTAACTTTTGAGTCATCTCTGCCATCTCGAGACCACCTTTATTCTTCTACCCACTATTGTAAATTTCAGTGTTTTTCAGGGTATCAAATTTGGCACTCTTTATATACAACTGCACATATTCTCACTGGATCATCTCTTCTACTAACTGCCTCTGGAACCATCTATAGAAGAATCCAATTAGACACACACACACATATGTGCACACACAAACATACACTTACATCATTTCCCTGAACTTGACATCTGAATTCAAAGCTGTGTATTTCTGCATAGGCTTTCTGGCAGTCAGTTCAAAAGTCAGACTTTCCTGACCAGGCAGTAGCACAGTGGATAGAGCATTGGACTAGGATGAGGAGGATCCAGGTTCAAAACCCCAAGGTTGCCCGCTTGAGCGCAGGATCATCTGGTTTGAGCAAGGCTCACCAGCTTGAACCCAAGGTTGCCGGTTTGAGCAAGGGGTCACTCAGTCTGCTGTAGCCCCCTGGTCAAGGCATATATGTGCAAGCAATCAATGAACAACTAAGGTG